>NC_135233.1:3917500-4240000 GCF_051348905.1 Ranitomeya variabilis | reverse complement strand
AATAACTGCAGTATTATAACCAGTGCCCCCTGTATATATATATAATATACCCTGTATGTAATAACTGCAGTATTATAACCAGTGCCCCCTGTATATATATAATATACCCTGTATGTAATAACTGCAGTATTATAACCAGTGCCCCCTGTATATATATATAATATACCCTGTATGTAATAACTGCAGTATTATAACCAGTGCCCCCTGTATATATATATAATATACCCTGTATGTAATAACTGCAGTATTATAACCAGTGCCCCCTGTATATATATAATATACCCTGTATGTAATAACTGCAGTATTATAACCAGTGCCCCCTGTATATATATAATATACCCTGTATGTAATAACTGCAGTATTATAACCAGTGCCCCCTGTATATATATATATAATATACCCTGTATGTAATAACTGCAGTGTTATAACCAGTGCCCCCCTGTATATATATAATATACCCTGTATGTAATAACTGCAGTATTATAACCAGTGCCCCCTGTATATATATATATATATAATATACCCTGTATGTAATAACTGCAGTATTATAACCAGTGCCCCCTGTATATATATAATATACCCTGTATGTAATAACTGCAGTATTATAACCAGTGCCCCCTGTATATATATATAATATACCCTGTATGTAATAACTGCAGTATTATAACCAGTGCCCCCTGTATATATATATATAATATACCCTGTATGTAATAACTGCAGTGTTATAACCAGTGCCCCCTGTATATATATATAATATACCCTGTATGTAATAACTGCAGTATTATAACCAGTGCCCCCTGTATATATATATAATATACCCTGTATGTAATAACTGCAGTATTATAACCAGTGCCCCCTGTATATATATATAATATACCCTGTATGTAATAACTGCAGTGTTATAACCAGTGTCCCCTGTATATATATATAATATACCCTGTATGTAATAACTGCAGTATTATAACCAGTGCCCCCTGTATATATATATATATATATATATAATATACCCTGTATGTAATAACTGCAGTATTATAACCAGTGCCCCCTGTATATATATAATATACCCTGTATGTAATAACTGCAGTGTTATAACCAGTGCCCCCTGTATATATATAATATACCCTGTATGTAATAACTGCAGTATTATAACCAGTGCCCCCTGTATATATATATATAATAACCCTGTATGTAATAACTGCAGTGTTATAACCAGTGTCCCCTGTATATATATAATATTCCCTGTATGTAATAACTGCAGTATTATAACCAGTGCCCCCTGTATTTATATATAATATACCCTGTATGTAATAACTGCAGTGTTATAACCAGTGCCCCCTGTATATATATATATATATATATATATAATATACCCGGTATGTAATAACTGCAGTGTTATAACCAGTGCCCCCTGTATATATATAATATACCCTGTATGTAATAACTGCAGTATTATAACCAGTGCCCCCTGTATATATATAATATTCCCTGTATGTAATAACTGCAGTATTATAACCAGTGCCCCCTGTATATATATAATATTCCCTGTATGTAATAACTGCAGTATTATAACCAGTGCCCCCTGTGTATATATATATATATAATATACCCTGTATGTAATAACTGCAGTATTATAACCAGTGCCCCCTGTATATATATATATATATATAATATACCCTGTATGTAATAACTGCAGTATTATAACCAGTGCCCCCTGTATATATATATATAATATACCCTGTATGTAATAACTGCAGTATTATAACCAGTGCCCCCTGTATATATATATAATATACCCTGTATGTAATAACTGCAGTATTATAACCAGTGTCCCCTGTATATATATATATATAATATACCCTGTATGTAATAACTGCAGTATTATAACCAGTGCCCCCTGTATATATATATATATATATATATATATATATAATATACCCTGTATGTAATAACTGCAGTATTATAACCAGTGCCCCCTGTATATATATATAATATACCCTGTATGTAATAACTGCAGTATTATAACCAGTGCCCCCTGTATATATATAATATACCCTGTATGTAATAACTGCAGTGTTATAACCAGTGCCCCCTGTATATATATAATATACCCTGTATGTAATAACTGCAGTATTATAACCAGTGCCCCCTGTATATATATAATATACCCTGTATGTAATAACTGCAGTGTTATAACCAGTGCCCCCTGTATATATATAATATACCCTGTATGTAATAACTGCAGTATTATAACCAGTGCACCCTGTATATATATATAATATACCCTGTATGTAATAACTGCAGTGTTATAACCAGTGTCCCCTGTATATATATAATATACCCTGTATGTAATAACTGCAGTATTATAACCAGTGCCCCCTGTATATATATATATATATATATATATATATATATATATATAATATACCCTGTATGTAATAACTGCAGTATTATAACCAGTGCCCCCTGTATATATATATATATAATATACCCTGTATGTAATAACTGCAGTGTTATAACCAGTGCCCCCTGTATATATATATATAATATACCCTGTATGTAATAACTGCAGTGTTATAACCAGTGCCCCCTGTATATATATATAATATACCCTGTATGTAATAACTGCAGTATTATAACCAGTGCCCCCTGTATATATATAATATACCCTGTATGTAATAACTGCAGTGTTATAACCAGTGCCCCCTGTATATATATAATATACCCTGTATGTAATAACTGCAGTATTATAACCAGTGCCCCCTGTATATATATAATATACCCTGTATGTAATAACTGCAGTATTATAACCAGTGCCCCCTGTATATATATATATAATATACCCTGTATGTAATAACTGCAGTATTATAACCAGTGCCCCCTGTATATATATAATATACCCTGTATGTAATAACTGCAGTATTATAACCAGTGCCCCCTGTATATATATATATATATATATATATATATATATATATATATATATATATATATATATATATATATATATATATATATATAATATACCCTGTGTGTAATAACTGCAGTGTTATAACCAGTGCCCCCTGTATATATATAATATACCCTGTATGTAATAACTGCAGTATTATAACCAGTGCACCCTGTATATATATATAATATACCCTGTATGTAATAACTGCAGTGTTATAACCAGTGCCCCCTGTATATATATATATATATATATAATATACCCTGTATGTAATAACTGCAGTGTTATAACCAGTGCCCCCTGTATATATATAATATACCCTGTATGTAATAACTGCAGTATTATAACCAGTGCCCCCTGTATATATATAATATACCCTGTATGTAATAACTGCAGTATTATAACCAGTGCCCCCTGTATATATATAATATACCCTGTATGTAATAACTGCAGTATTATAACCAGTGCCCCCTGTATATATATATAATATACCCTGTATGTAATAACTGCAGTATTATAACCAGTGCCCCCTGTATATATATAATATACCCTGTATGTAATAACTGCAGTATTATAACCAGTGCCCCCTGTATATATATAATATACCCTGTATGTAATAACTGCAGTATTATAACCAGTGCCCCCTGTATATATATATAATATACCCTGTATGTAATAACTGCAGTATTATAACCAGTGCCCCCTGTATATATATATATAATATACCCTGTATGTAATAACTGCAGTATTATAACCAGTGCCCCCTGTATATATATATAATATACCCTGTATGTAATAACTGCAGTATTATAACCAGTGCCCCCTGTATATATATATATAATATACCCTGTATGTAATAACTGCAGTATTATAACCAGTGCCCCCTGTATATATATATATATATAATATACCCTGTATGTAATAACTGCAGTATTATAACCAGTGCCCCCTGTATATATATAATATACCCGGTATGTAATAACTGCAGTATTATAACCAGTGCCCCCTGTATATATATAATATACCCTGTATGTAATAACTGCAGTATTATAACCAGTGCCCCCTGTATATATATATATATATATAATATACCCTGTATGTAATAACTGCAGTATTATAACCAGTGCCCCCTGTATATATATAATATACCCTGTATGTAATAACTGCAGTATTATAACCAGTGCCCCCTGTATATATAATATACCCTGTATGTAATAACTGCAGTATTATAACCAGTGCCCCCTGTATATATATAATGTACCCTGTATGTAATAACTGCAGTATTATAACCAGTGCCCCCTGTATATATATATATATATATATATATATATATATATATATATATATATATATATATAATATACCCTGTATGTAATAACTGCAGTATTATAACCAGTGCCCCCTGTATATATATATAATATACCCTGTATGTAATAACTGCAGTGTTATAACCAGTGCCCCCTGTATATATATAATATACCCTGTATGTAATAACTGCAGTATTATAACCAGTGCCCCCTGTATATATATAATATACCCTGTATGTAATAACTGCAGTATTATAACCAGTGCCCCCTGTATATATATAATGTACCCTGTATGTAATAACTGCAGTATTATAACCAGTGCCCCCTGTATATATATATAATATACCCTGTATGTAATAACTGCAGTATTATAACCAGTGCCCCCTGTATATATATATATAATATACCCTGTATGTAATAACTGCAGTATTATAACCAGTGCCCCCTGTATATATATATATATATATATAATATACCCTGTATGTAATAACTGCAGTATTATAACCAGTGCCCCCTGTATATATATATAATATACCCTGTATGTAATAACTGCAGTATTATAACCAGTGCCCCCTGTATATATATATATATAATATACCCTGTATGTAATAACTGCAGTATTATAACCAGTGACCCCTGTATATATATAATATACCCTGTATGTAATAACTGCAGTATTATAACCAGTGCCCCCTGTATATATATAATATACCCTGTATGTAATAACTGCAGTATTATAACCAGTGCCCCCTGTATATATATATAATATACACTGTATGTAATAACTGCAGTATTATAACCAGTGCCCCCTGTATATATATAATGTACCCTGTATGTAATAACTGCAGTATTATAACCAGTGCCCCCTGTATATATATATAATATACCCTGTATGTAATAACTGCAGTATTATAACCAGTGCCCCCTGTATATATATATATAATATACCCTGTATGTAATAACTGCAGTATTATAACCAGTGCCCCCTGTATATATATATATATATATAATATACCCTGTATGTAATAACTGCAGTATTATAACCAGTGCCCCCTGTATATATATATAATATACCCTGTATGTAATAACTGCAGTATTATAACCAGTGCCCCCTGTATATATATATATAATATACCCTGTATGTAATAACTGCAGTATTATAACCAGTGACCCCTGTATATATATAATATACCCTGTATGTAATAACTGCAGTATTATAACCAGTGCCCCCTGTATATATATAATATACCCTGTATGTAATAACTGCAGTATTATAACCAGTGCCCCCTGTATATATATAATATACCCTGTATGTAATAACTGCAGTATTATAACCAGTGCCCCCTGTATATATATATATATATATATATACCCTGTATGTAATAACTGCAGTATTATAACCAGTGCCCCCTGTATATATATAATATACCCTGTATGTAATAACTGCAGTATTATAACCAGTGCCCCCTGTATATATATATAATATACCCTGTATGTAATAACTGCAGTATTATAACCAGTGCCCCCTGTATATATATATATATATATAATATACCCTGTATGTAATAACTGCAGTGTTATAACCAGTGCCCCCTGTATATATATAATATACCCTGTATGTAATAACTGCAGTATTATAACCAGTGCCCCCTGTATATATATATAATATACCCTGTATGTAATAACTGCAGTATTATAACCAGTGCCCCCTGTATATATATATATAATATACCCTGTATGTAATAACTGCAGTATTATAACCAGTGCCCCCTGTATATATATATAATATACCCTGTATGTAATAACTGCAGTGTTATAACCAGTGCCCCCTGTATATATATAATATACCCTGTATGTAGTAACTGCAGTATTATAACCAGTGCCCCCTGTATGTATATAATATACCCTGTATGTAATAACTGCAGTATTATAACCAGTGCCCCCTGTATATATATATAATATACCCTGTATGTAATAACTGCAGTGTTATAACCAGTGCCCCCTGTATATATATAATATACCCTGTATGTAGTAACTGCAGTATTATAACCAGTGCCCCCTGTATATATATAATATACCCTGTATGTAATAACTGCAGTATTATAACCAGTGCCCCCTGTATATATATATAATATAGCCTGTATGTAATAACTGCAGTATTATAACCAGTGCCCCCTGTATATATATAATATACCCTGTATGTAATAACTGCAGTATTATAATCAGTGCCCCCTGTATATATATATATATATATATATATATATATATATATATATATATATATATATATATATATATATAATATACCCTGTATGTAATAACTGCAGTATTATAACCAGTGCCCCCTGTATATATATATAATATACCCTGTATGTAATAACTGCAGTATTATAACCAGTGCCCCCTGTATATATATATATAATATACCCTGTATGTAATAACTGCAGTATTATAACCAGTGCCCCCTGTATATATATATATATATATATAATATACCCTGTATGTAATAACTGCAGTATTATAACCAGTGCCCCCTGTATATATATAATATACCCGGTATGTAATAACTGCAGTATTATAACCAGTGCCCCCTGTATATATATAATATACCCTGTATGTAATAACTGCAGTATTATAACCAGTGTCCCCTGTGTATATATATATATAATATACCCTGTATGTAATAACTGCAGTATTATAACCAGTGCCCCCTGTATATATATATAATATACCCTGTATGTAATAACTGCAGTATTATAACCAATGCCCCCTGTATATATATAATATACCCTGTATGTAATAACTGCAGTATTATAACCAGTGCCCCCTGTATATATATATAATATACCCTGTATGTAATAACTGCAGTATTATAACCAGTGCCCCCTGTATATATATATATATATATATATATAATATACCCTGTATGTAATAACTGCAGTATTATAACCAGTGCCCCCTGTATATATATAATATACCCTGTATGTAATAACTGCAGTATTATAACCAGTGCCCCCTGTATATATAATATACCCTGTATGTAATAACTGCAGTATTATAACCAGTGCCCCCTGTATATATATAATGTACCCTGTATGTAATAACTGCAGTATTATAACCAGTGCCCCCTGTATATATATATATATATATATATATATATAATATACCCTGTATGTAATAACTGCAGTATTATAACCAGTGCCCCCTGTATATATATATAATATACCCTGTATGTAATAACTGCAGTGTTATAACCAGTGCCCCCTGTATATATATAATATACCCTGTATGTAATAACTGCAGTATTATAACCAGTGCCCCCTGTATATATATAATGTACCCTGTATGTAATAACTGCAGTATTATAACCAGTGCCCCCTGTATATATATATATAATATACCCTGTATGTAATAACTGCAGTATTATAACCAGTGCCCCCTGTATATATATAATATACCCTGTATGTAATAACTGCAGTATTATAACCAGTGCCCCCTGTATATATAATATACCCTGTATGTAATAACTGCAGTATTATAACCAGTGCCCCCTGTATATATATAATGTACCCTGTATGTAATAACTGCAGTATTATAACCAGTGCCCCCTGTATATATATATATATATATATATATATATATATATATATATATATAATATACCCTGTATGTAATAACTGCAGTATTATAACCAGTGCCCCCTGTATATATATATAATATACCCTGTATGTAATAACTGCAGTGTTATAACCAGTGCCCCCTGTATATATATAATATACCCTGTATGTAATAACTGCAGTATTATAACCAGTGCCCCCTGTATATATATAATGTACCCTGTATGTAATAACTGCAGTATTATAACCAGTGCCCCCTGTATATATATATAATATACCCTGTATGTAATAACTGCAGTATTATAACCAGTGCCCCCTGTATATATATATATAATATACCCTGTATGTAATAACTGCAGTATTATAACCAGTGCCCCCTGTATATATATATATATATATATAATATACCCTGTATGTAATAACTGCAGTATTATAACCAGTGCCCCCTGTATATATATATAATATACCCTGTATGTAATAACTGCAGTATTATAACCAGTGCCCCCTGTATATATATATATATAATATACCCTGTATGTAATAACTGCAGTGTTATAACCAGTGCCCCCTGTATATATATAATATACCCTGTATGTAATAACTGCAGTATTATAACCAGTGCCCCCTGTATATATATAATGTACCCTGTATGTAATAACTGCAGTATTATAACCAGTGCCCCCTGTATATATATATATAATATACCCTGTATGTAATAACTGCAGTATTATAACCAGTGCCCCCTGTATATATATAATATACCCTGTATGTAATAACTGCAGTATTATAACCAGTGCCCCCTGTATATATATATATATATATATATATAATAACCCTGTATGTAATAACTGCAGTGTTATAACCAGTGCCCCCTGTATATATATAATATACCCTGTATGTAATAACTGCAGTATTATAACCAGTGCCCCCTGTATATATATATATATAATATACCCTGTATGTAATAACTGCAGTATTATAACCAGTGCCCCCTGTATATATATAATATACCCTGTATGTAATAACTGCAGTATTATAACCAGTGCCCCCTGTATATATATAATATACCCTGTATGTAATAACTGCAGTATTATAACCAGTGCCCCCTGTATATATATATATATATATAATAACCCTGTATGTAATAACTGCAGTGTTATAACCAGTGCCCCCTGTATATATATAATATACCATGTATGTAATAACTGCAGTATTATAACCAGTGCCCCCTGTGTATGTATATATATAATATACCCTGGATGTAATAACTGCAGTATTATAACCAGTGCCCCCTGTATATATATATATAATATACCCTGTATGTAATAACTGCAGTATTATAACCAGTGCCCCCTGTATATATATATATAATATACCCTGTATGTAATAACTGCAGTATTATAACCAGTGCCCCCTGTATATATATATATATAATATACCCTGTATGTAATAACTGCAGTATTATAACCAGTGCCCCCTGTATATATATAATATACCCTGTATGTAATAACTGCAGTATTATAACCAGTGCCCCCTGTATATATATAATATACCCTGTATGTAATAACTGCAGTATTATAACCAGTGCCCCCTGTATATATATATATAATAACCCTGTATGTAATAACTGCAGTGTTATAACCAGTGCCCCCTGTATATATATAATATACCCTGTATGTAATAACTGCAGTATTATAACCAGTGCCCCCTGTGTATATATATATATAATATACCCTGGATGTAATAACTGCAGTATTATAACCAGTGCCCCCTGTATATATATATATATAATATACCCTGTATGTAATAACTGCAGTATTATAACCAGTGTCCCCTGTATATATATATATAATGTACCCTGTATGTAATAACTGCAGTATTATAACCAGTGCCCCCTGTATATATATATATAATATACCCTGTATGTAATAACTGCAGTATTATAACCAGTGCCCCCTGTATATATATAATATACCCTGTATGTAATAACTGCAGTGTTATAACCAGTGTCCCCTGTATATATATATAATATACCCTGTATGTAATAACTGCAGTATTATAACCAGTGCCCCCTGTATATATATATAATATACCCTGTATGTAATAACTGCAGTATTATAACCAGTGCCCCCTGTATATATATAATATACCCTGTATGTAATAACTGCAGTGTTATAACCAGTGCCCCCTGTATATATATAATATACCCTGTATGTAATAACTGCAGTATTATAACCAGTGCCCCCTGTATATATATATATAATAACCCTGTATATAATAACTGCAGTGTTATAACCAGTGCCCCCTGTATATATATAATTCCCTGTATGTAATAACTGCAGTATTATAACCAGTGCCCCCTGTGTATATATATATATAATATACCCTGTATGTAATAACTGCAGTATTATAACCAGTGCCCCCTGTATATATATATATATATATATAATATACCCTGTATGTAATAACTGCAGTATTATAACCAGTGTCCCCTGTATATATATATATATATAATATACCCTGTATGTAATAACTGCAGTATTATAACCAGTGCCCCCTGTATATATATATATAATATACCCTGTATGTAATAACTGCAGTATTATAACCAGTGCCCACTGAATATATATAATATACCCTGTATGTAATAACTGCAGTGTTATAACCAGTGTCCCCTGTATATATATATATAATATACCCTGTATGTAATAACTGCAGTATTATAACCAGTGCCCCCTGTATATATATAATATACCCTGTATGTAATAACTGCAGTGTTATAACCAGTGCCCCCTGTATATATATAATATACCCTGTATGTAATAACTGCAGTATTATAACCAGTGCCCCCTGTATATATATATATAATATACCCTGTATGTAATAACTGCAGTATTATAACCAGTGCCCCCTGTATATATATAATATACCCTGTATGTAATAACTGCAGTGTTATAACCAGTGTCCCCTGTATATATATAATATTCCCTGTATGTAATAACTGCAGTATTATAACCAGTGCCCCCTGTATATATATATAATATACCCTGTATGTAATAACTGCAGTGTTATAACCAGTGCCCCCTGTATATATATATATATATATATATATATATATAATATACCCGGTATGTAATAACTGCAGTGTTATAACCAGTGTCCCCTGTATATATATAATATTCCCTGTATGTAATAACTGCAGTATTATAACCAGTGCCCCCTGTATATATATAATATTCCCTGTATGTAATAACTGCAGTATTATAACCAGTGCCCCCTGTGTATATATATATATAATATACCCTGTATGTAATAACTGCAGTATTATAACCAGTGCCCCCTGTATATATATATATAATATACCCTGTATGTAATAACTGCAGTATTATAACCAGTGCCCCCTGTATATATATATATAATATACCCTGTATGTAATAACTGCAGTATTATAACCAGTGCCCCCTGTATATATATATATAATATACCCTGTATGTAATAACTGCAGTATTATAACCAGTGCCCCCTGTATATATATATATAATATACCCTGTATGTAATAACTGCAGTATTATAACCAGTGCCCCCTGTATATATATAATATACCCTGTATGTAATAACTGCAGTATTATAACCAGTGCCCCCTGTATATATATAATATACCCTGTATGTAATAACTGCAGTATTATAACCAGTGCCCCCTGTATATATATAATATACCCTGTATGTAATAACTGCAGTATTATAACCAGTGCCCCCTGTATATATATAATATACCCTGTATGTAATAACTGCAGTATTATAACCAGTGCCCCCTGTATGTATATATATATAATAACCCTGTATGTAATAACTGCAGTGTTATAACCAGTGCCCCCTGTATATATATAATATACCCTGTATGTAATAACTGCAGTATTATAACCAGTGCCCCCTGTGTATATATATATATAATATACCCTGGATGTAATAACTGCAGTATTATAACCAGTGCCCCCTGTATATATATATATATAATATACCCTGTATGTAATAACTGCAGTATTATAACCAGTGCCCCCTGTATATATATATAATATACCCTGTATGTAATAACTGCAGTATTATAACCAGTGTCCCCTGTATATATATATATATATAATATACCCTGTATGTAATAACTGCAGTATTATAACCAGTGCCCCCTGTATATATATATATATATAATATACCCTGTATGTAATAACTGCAGTATTATAACCAGTGTCCCCTGTATATATATATAATATACCCTGTATGTAATAACTGCAGTATTATAACCAGTGCCCCCTGTATATATATATAATATACCCTGTATGTAATAACTGCAGTATTATAACCAGTGCCCCCTGTATATATATAATATACCCTGTATGTAATAACTGCAGTGTTATAACCAGTGCCCCCTGTATATATATAATATACCCTGTATGTAATAACTGCAGTATTATAACCAGTGCCCCCTGTATATATATAATATACCCTGTATGTAATAACTGCAGTGTTATAACCAGTGCCCCCTGTATATATATAATATACCCTGTATGTAATAACTGCAGTATTATAACCAGTGCACCCTGTATATATATATAATATACCCTGTATGTAATAACTGCAGTGTTATAACCAGTGCCCCCTGTATATATATATATAATATACCCTGTATGTAATAACTGCAGTATTATAACCAGTGCCCCCTGTATATATATATAATATACCCTGCATGTAATAACTGCAGTGTTATAACCAGTGCCCCCTGTATATATATAATACACCCTGTATGTAATAACTGCAGTATTATAACCAGTGCCCCCTGTATATATATATAATATACCCTGTATGTAATAACTGCAGTATTATAACCAGTGCCCCCTGTATATATATATATAATATACCCTGTATGTAATAACTGCAGTATTATAACCAGTGCCCCCTGTATATATATAATATACCCTGTATGTAATAACTGCAGTATTATAACCAGTGCCCCCTGTATATATATATAATATACCCTGGATGTAATAACTGCAGTGCTATAACCAGTGCACCCTGTATATATATAATATACCCTGTATGTAATAACTGCAGTATTATAACCAGTGCCCCCTGTATATATATATAATATACCCTGTATGTAATAACTGCAGTATTATAACCAGTGCCCCCTGTATATATATAATATACCCTGTATGTAATAACTGCAGTGTTATAACCAGTGCCCCCTGTATATATATAATATACCCTGTATGTAATAACTGCAGTATTATAACCAGTGCCCCCTGTATATATATAATATACCCTGTATGTAATAACTGCAGTGTTATAACCAGTGCCCCCTGTATATATATAATATACCCTGTATGTAATAACTGCAGTATTATAACCAGTGCCCCCTGTATATATATATAATATACCCTGTATGTAATAACTGCAGTGTTATAACCAGTGTCCCCTGTATATACATAATATACCCTGTATGTAATAACTGCAGTATTATAACCAGTGCCCCCTGTATATATATAATATACCCTGCATGTAATAACTGCAGTGTTATAACCAGTGCCCCCTGTATATATATAATATACCCTGTATGTAATAACTGCAGTGTTATAACCAGTGCCCCCTGTATATATATAATATACCCTGTATGTAATAACTGTAGTATTATAACCAGTGCCCCCTGTATATATATATATAATATACCCTGTATGTAATAACTGCAGTATTATAACCAGTGCCCCCTGTATATATATATAATATACCCTGTATGTAATAACTGCAGTATTATAACCAGTGCCCCCTGTATATATATAATATACCCTGTATGTAATAACTGCAGTATTATAACCAGTGCCCCCTGTATATATATATAATATACCCTGGATGTAATAACTGCAGTGCTATAACCAGTGCACCCTGTATATATATAATATACCCTGTATGTAATAACTGCAGTATTATAACCAGTGCCCCCTGTGTATATATAATACACCCTGTATGTAATAACTGCAGTATTATAACCAGAGCCCCCTGTGTATATATATATATATATATATAATATACCCTGTATGTAATATCTGCAGTATTATAACCAGTGCCCCCTGTATATATATATATAATATACCCTGTATGTAATAACTGCAGTGTTATAACCAGTGCCCCCTGTATATATATAATATACCCTGTATGTAATAACTGCAGTGTTATAACCAGTGCCCCCTGTATATATATATAATATACCCTGTATGTAATAACTGCAGTATTATAACCAGAGCCCCCTGTGTATATATATATATATATATATAATATACCCTGTATGTAATAACTGCAGTATTATAACCAGTGCCCCCTGTATATATATATAATATACCCTGTATGTAATAACTGCAGTGTTATAACCAGTGTCCCCTGTGTATATATATATATAATATACCCTGTATGTAATAACTGCAGTATTATAACCAGTGCCCCCTGTATATATATAATATACCCTGTATGTAATAACTGCAGTATTATAACCAGTGCCCCCTGTATATATATAATATACCCTGTATGTAATAACTGCAGTGTTATAACCAGTGCCCCCTGTATATATATATAATATACCCTGTATGTAATAACTGCAGTATTATAACCAGTGCCCCCTGTATATATATAATATACCCTGTATGTAATAACTGCAGTATTATAACCAGTGCCCCCTGTATATATATAATATACCCTGTATGTAATAACTGCAGTGTTATAACCAGTGCCCCCTGTATATATATATAATATACCCTGTATGTAATAACTGCAGTGTTATAACCAATGTCCCCTGTATATATATAATATACCCTGTATGTAATAACTGCAGTATTATAACCAGTGCCCCCTGTATATATATATAATATACCCTGTATGTAATAACTGCAGTATTATAACCAGTGCCCCCTGTATATATATATATAATATACCCTGTATGTAAGAACTGCAGTATTATAACCAGTGCCCTCTGTATATATATAATATACCCTGTATGTAATAACTGCAGTATTATAACCAGTGCCCCCTGTATATATATATATATATAATATACCCTGTATGTAATAACTGCAGTGTTATAACCAGGGCCCCCTGTATGTATATATATAATATACCCTGTATGTAATAACTGCAGTATTATAACCAGTGCCCCCTGTATATATATATAATATACCCTGTATGTAATAACTGCAGTGTTATAACCAGTGCCCCCTGTATATATATATATATATATATAATATACCCGGTATGTAATAACTGCAGTGTTATAACCAGTGCCCCCTGTATATATATAATATACCCTGTATGTAATAACTGCAGTATTATAACCAGTGCCCCCTGTATATATATATAATATACCCTGTATGTAATAACTGCAGTATTATAACCAGTGCCCCCTGTATATATATATATAATATACCCTGTATGTAATAACTGCAGTGTTATAACCAGTGCCCCCTGTATATATATATATATAATATACCCTGTATGTAATAACTGCAGTATTATAACCAGTGCCCCCTGTATATATATATAATATACCCTGTATGTAATAACTGCAGTATTATAACCAGTGCCCCCTGTATATATAATATACCCTGTATGTAATAACTGCAGTATTATAACCAGTGCCCCCTGTATATATATAATATACCCTGTATGTAATAACTGCAGTATTATAACCAGTGCCCCCTGTATATATATATAATATACCCTGTATGTAATAACTGCAGTATTATAACCAGTGCCCCCTGTATATATATAATATACCCTGTATGTAATAACTGCAGTGTTATAACCAGTGCCCCCTGTATATATATAATATACCCTGTATGTAATAACTGCAGTGTTATAACCATTGCCCCCTGTATATATATAATATACCCTGTATGTAATAACCGCAGAATTATAACCAGTGCCCCCTGTATATATATAATATACCCTGTATGTAATAACTGCAGTGTTATAACCAGTGCCCCCTGTATATATATAATATACCCTGTATGTAATAACTTCAGTATTATAACCAGTGCCCCCTGTATATATATAATATACCCTGTATGTAATAACTGCAGTGTTATAACCAGTGCCCCCTGTATATATATATATATATATATATATATATATATATATATATATATATATATATATATATATATATAATATACCCTGTATGTAATAACTGCAGTATTATAACCAGTGCCCCCTGTATATATATATAATATACCCTGTATGTAATAACTGCAGTATTATAACCAGTGCCCCCTGTATATATATATATAATATACCCTGTATGTAATAACTGCAGTATTATAACCAGTGCCCCCTGTATATATGTAATATACCCTGTATGTAATAACTGCAGTATTATAACCAGTGCCCCCTGTATATATATATAATATACCCTGTATGTAATAACTGCAGTATTATAACCAGTGCCCCCTGTATATATATAATATACCCTGTATGTAATAACTGCAGTATTATAACCAGTGCCCCCTGTATATATATAATATACCCTGTATGTAATAACTGCAGTATTATAACCAGTGCACCCTGTATATATATATAATATACCCTGTATGTAATAACTGCAGTGTTATAACCAGTGCCCCCTGTATATATATATAATATACCCTGTATGTAATAACTGCAGTGTTATAACCAGTGCCCCCTGTATATATATATATATATATAATATACCCTGTATGTAATAACTGCAGTGTTATAACCAGTGCCCCCTGTATATATATATATAATATACCCTGTATGTAATAACTGCAGTATTATAACCAGTGCCCCCTGTATATATGTAATATACCCTGTATGTAATAACTGCAGTATTATAACCAGTGCCCCCTGTATATATATATAATATACCCTGTATGTAATAACTGCAGTATTATAACCAGTGCCCCCTGTATATATATATATATAATATACCCTGGATGTAATAACTGCAGTGCTATAACCAGTGCCCCCTGTATATATATAATATACCCTGTATGTAATAACTGCAGTATTATAACCAGTGTCCCCTGTATATATATAATATACCCTGTATGTAATAACTGCAGTATTATAACCAGTGCCCCCTGTATATATATATAATATACCCTGTATGTAATAACTGCAGTATTATAACCAGTGCCCCCTGTATATATATATAATATACCCTGTATGTAATAACTGCAGTATTATAACCAGTGCCCCCTATATATATATAATATACCCTGTATGTAATAACTGCAGTATTATAACCAGTGCCCCCTGTATACATATAATATACCCTGTATGTAATAACTGCAGTATTATAACCAGTGCCCCCTGTGTATATATATAAAATATACCCTGTATGTAATAACTGCAGTATTATAACCAGTGCCCCCTGTATATATATATAATATACCCTGTATGTAATAACTTCAGTATTATATATATACAGGGGGCACTGGTTATAACACTGCAGTTATTACATACAGGGTATATTATATATATACAGGGGGCACTGGTTATAATACTGCAGTTATTACATACAGGGTATATTATATATATACAGGGGGCACTGGTTATAACACTGCAGTTATTACATACAGGGTATATTATATATATATACAGGGTGCACTGGTTATAATACTGCAGTTATTACATACAGGGTATATTATATATATATATATATATATATATATATATATATATATATATATATATATATATATATATATACAGGGGGCACTGGTTATAATACTGCAGTTATTACATACAGGGTATATTATATATATATACAGGGGGAACTGGTTATAATACTGCAGTTATTACATACAGGGTATATTATATATATATATACAGGGGGCACTGGTTATAATACTGCAGTTATTACATACAGGGTATATTATATATATACAGGGGGCACTGGTTATAACACTGCAGTTATTACATACAGGGTATATTATATATATATACAGGGGGCACTGGTTATAATACTGCAGTTATTACATACAGGGTATATCATATATATATACAGGGGGCACTGGTTATAATACTGCAGTTATTACATACAGGGTATATTATATATATATATATACACAGGGGGCACTGGTTATAATACTGCAGTTATTACATACAGGGTATATTATATATATACAGGGGGCATTGGTTATAACACTGCAGTTATTACATACAGGGTATATTATATATACAGGGGGCACTGGTTATAACACTGCAGTTATTACATACAGGGTATATTATATATATATATATACAGGGGGCACTGGTTATAATACTGCAGTTATTACATACAGGGTATATTATATATATATATACAGGGGGCACTGGTTATAATACTGCAGTTATTATATACAGGGTATATTATATATATATATATACAGGGGACACTGGTTATAATACTGCAGTTATTACATACAGGGTATATTATATATATATACAGGGGACACTGGTTATAACACTGCAGTTATTACATACAGGGTATATTATATATATACAGGGGGCACTGGTTATAACACTGCAGTTATTACATACAGTGTATATTATATATATATACAGGGGGCACTGGTTATAATACTGCAGTTATTACATACAGGGTATATTATATATATATATACAGGGGACACTGGTTATAATACTGCAGTTATTACATACAGGGTATATTATATATATATATATATATATATATATATATATATATATATATATATATATATATATACAGGGGGCACTGGTTATAATACTGCAGTTATTACATACAGGGTATATTATATATATACAGGGGGCACTGGTTATAACACTGCAGTTATTACATACAGGGTATATTATATATATACAGGGGGCACTGGTTATAATACTGCAGTTATTACATACAGGGTATATTATACATATACAGGGGGCACTGGTTATAACACTGCAGTTATTACATACAGGGTATATTATATATATATATATACAGGGGGCACTGGTTATAACACTGCAGTTATTACATGCAGGGTTATTATATATATACTAGACTGTGGCCCGATTCTAATGCATCGGGTATTCTAGAATATGCATGTCCCCGTAGTATGTGATTCGCGGCAGACTGTGCCCGTCGCTGATTGGTCGAGGCAACCTTTATGACATCATCGTCGCCATGGCAACCATTATGACATCATCGTCGCCATGCTGTGCCCATCTCTGATTGGTCGAGGCCGCCCGACAAACCGTCGACCACTCCATATAAGGTATGGTCTACAAACCGCCGACCACTCCATATAAGGTATGGTCTACAAACCGCCGACCACTCCATATAAGGTATGGTCTACAAACCGCCGACCACTCCATATAAGGTATGGTCTACAAACCGCCGACCACTCCATATAAGGTATCCTGTTTGTAGACCATACCTTATATGGAGTGATTTCCAGGACAGACAGACAGACAGACAGACAGACAGAAAGACAGACAGACAGACAGACAGACAGACAGACAGACAGACGGAAAAACCCTTAGACAATTATATATATAGATATACAGGGGGCACTGGTTATAATACTGCAGTTATTACATACAGGGTATATTATATATATACAGGGGGCACTGGTTATAACACTGCAGTTATTACATACAGGGTATATTATATATATATACAGGGGGCACTGGTTATAATACTGCAGTTATTACATACAGGGTATATTATATATATATACAGGGGGCACTGGTTATAATACTGCAGTTACTACATACAGGGTATATTATATATACACAGGGGGCACTGGTTATAATACTGCAGTTATTACATACAGGGTATATTATATATATACAGGGGGCACTGGTTATAATACTGCAGTTATTACATACAGGGTATATTATATATATATACAGGGGGCACTGGTTATAATACTGCAGTTATTACATACAGGGTATATTACATATATACAGGGGGGCACTGGTTATAACACTGCAGTTATTACATACAGGGTATATTATATATATACAGGGGGCACTGGTTATAATACTGCAGTTATTACATACAGGGTATATTATATATATACAGGGGGCACTGGTTATAATACTGCAGTTATTACATACAGGGTATATTATATATATACAGGGGGCACTGGTTATAATACTGCAGTTATTACATACAGGGTATATTATATATATACAGGGGGCACTGGTTATAATACTGCAGTTATTACATACAGGGTATATTATATATATACAGGGGGCACTGGTTATAATACTGCAGTTATTACATACAGGGTATATTATATATATACAGGGGGCACGGGTTATAATACTGCAGTTATTACATACAGGGTATATTATATATATACAGGGGGCACTGGTTATAATACTGCAGTTATTACATACAGGGTATATTATATATATATATACAGGGGGCACTGGTTATAATACTGCAGTTATTACATACAGGGTATATTATATATATATATATACAGGGGGCACTGGTTATAATACTGCAGTTATTACATACAGGGTATATTATATATATACAGGGGGCACTGGTTATAACACTGCAGTTATTACATACAGGGTATATTATATATATACAGGGGGCACTGGTTATAACACTGCAGTTATTACATACAGGGTATATTATATATATATATATACAGGGGGCACTGGTTATAATACTGCAGTTATTACATACAGGGTATATTATATATATACAGGGGGCACTGGTTATAACACTGCAGTTATTACATACAGGGTATATTATATATATACAGGGGGCACTGGATATAACACTGCAGTTATTACATCCAGTGTATATTATATATATATACAGGGGGCACTGGTTATAATACTGCAGTTATTACATACAGGGTATATTATATATATACAGGGGGCACTGGTTATAATACTGCAGTTATTACATACAGGGTATATTATATATATACAGGGGGCACTGGTTATAATACTGCAGTTATTACATACAGGGTATATTATATATATACAGGGGGCACTGGTTATAATACTGCAGTTATTACATACAGGGTATATTATGTATATACAGGGGGCACTGGTTATAATACTGCAGTTATTACATACAGGGTATATTATATATATACAGGGGGCACTGGTTATAATACTGCAGTTATTACATACAGGGTATATTATATATATACAGGGGGCACTGGTTATAATACTGCAGTTATTACATACAGGGTGTATTATATATATATATACAGGGGGCACTGGTTATAACACTGCAGTTATTACATACAGGGTATATTATATATATACAGGGGGCACTGGTTATAATACTGCAGTTATTACATACAGGGTATATTATGTATATACAGGGGGCACTGGTTATAATACTGCAGTTATTACATACAGGGTATATTATATATATATATATACAGGGGGCACTGGTTATAATACTGCAGTTATTACATACAGGGTACATTATATATATACAGGGGGCACTGGTTATAATACTGCAGTTATTACATACAGGGTATATTATATATACAGGGGGCACTGGTTATAATACTGCAGTTATTACATACAGGGTATATTATATATATACAGGGGGCACTGGTTATAACACTGCAGTTATTACATACAGGGTATATTATATATATACAGGGGGCACTGGTTATAACACTGCAGTTATTACATCCAGTGTATATTATATATATATACAGGGGGCACTGGTTATAATACTGCAGTTATTACATACAGGGTATATTATATATATACAGGGGGCACTGGTTATAATACTGCAGTTATTACATACAGGGTATATTATATATATACAGGGGGCACTGGTTATAATACTGCAGTTATTACATACAGGGCATATTATATATATATATACAGGGGGCACTGGTTATAATACTGCAGTTATTACATACAGGGTATATTATATATATACAGGGGGCACTGGTTATAATACTGCAGTTATTACATACAGGGTATATTTTATATATACAGGGGGGCACTGGTTATAACACTGCAGTTATTACATACAGGGTATATTATATATATATATATATATATATATATATATATATATATATATATATATATATATATATACAGGGGGCACTGGTTATAATACTGCAGTTATTACATACAGGGCAGGTAGAAGGATGAGTGATGGGACATTGCCCCCAAGTTTGATCTTGCTCCTTTCCGCTGTGTGTAGTGTCGGCCATGTTGGTGGGGGAGCGGAGGAACGGCAATCTCCTGGTCCAGTTGGCCCCGAAGCTTCAGGCGCAGCCGGAGGAGCTGTTGCGGCAGCGGTGGAGCGTGGACGGTCATGTGGAATATCTGATCCGATGGGCCGTGCACAGCACGGAGGAGTCGGGGTCCGGCAGCAGTGGAGCCACCTCACAAGCGGAGAACAAGTCCTCCAACATCCTCATGTGGATGTCCGCCGAGGAAGTGTACAGCAACTGCCCTACCCTGCTGAGGAAACGGAAGCTGGAGGGGCCCGGAGTGCCGGAGGAGAAGAGCCCCGGGGCACCAGACGAGGGCGCCCTGCAGGAAATGTCAGAAGACGTTCGGATGCTGGTGCAGAGAGCCGCCCGTCAGATGTCGCACAGCTGTGGTCCCGACTCCTCCATCCTCAACACCATCCACGTGCTGAGCGCTTACGCCAGCATCGGCTCGCTGGCCGGGGTCTTCAAGGAGACGGGAGCGCTGGACCTGCTGATGAAAATGCTGTGCAACCCGGAGAAGCAGATCCGCAAGAATGCCGGCAAGATGTTGCGCGCACTGGCGTCGCACGATGCAGGTGAGGCCAGACTACTACTATGGGTGAATGACAGGTAGATGGTCTGAGCCGGGCCACCACCCTGTGGGAGCCGTCGTGCAGCCGTAGAGCCACGTAGACAGACCTGGCGACGCAGGTCATTGCTCCAGCACTGTGCCCTGTGGTTCCGGGTGGTGCCCGCCATGACGGCTGCTTCTGTGTGTTTTGCAGGAAGTCGCGCCCACGTCTTGTTGTCCCTCAGTCAGCAGGACGGCATCGAGCAACACATGGATTTCGAGTCTCGCTTCACACTGCTGCAGCTGTTCGCGGAGACCACCAGCTCGGAGGAACATTGCATCTCCTTTGATGGCATCCACCTCCCTCAGGTGAGTGTAGGCATCACACGGGAAGACGAAGATGATGGGGTGCGATTATCCCACCTGACACCCATCATAAAGAAGCTCCTTGCACCCAATAGTCCTGACCCCACAACAGGTCCTTCGAAGAAACACCGCACCTAGAGAGCTGATCTGTCCCATCCGACTCCGACCTGTATCTTCACATCCAGAGGGGAGAGGAAGGGAGGCTGCTGGTGTCCTCCAGAGGGGAGAGGAAGGGAGGCTGCTGGTGTCCTCCAGAGGGGAGAGGAAGGGAGGCTGCTGGTGTCCTCCAGAGGGGAGGGGAAGGGAGGCTGCTGGTGTCCTCCAGAGGGTAGAGGAGGGGAGGCTGCTGGTGTCCTCCAGAGGGTAGAAGAGGGGAGGCTGCTGGTGTCCTCCAGAGGGTACAGGAAGGGAGGCTGTGGGTGTCCTCCAGAGGGTAGAGGAGGGGAGGCTGTGGGTGTCCTCCAGAGGGTAGAGGAGGGGAGGCTGTGGGTGTCCTCCAGAGGGTAGAGGAGGGGAGGCCGCTGGTGTCCTCCAGAGGGTAGAGGAGGGGAGGCTGTGGGTGTACTCCAGAGAGGAGAGAAAGGGAGGCTGCTGGTGTCCTCCAGAGGGGAGGGGAAGGGAGGCTGCTGGTGTCCTCCAGAGTGGGGAGGAAGGGAGGCTACTGGTGTCCTCCAGAGAGGAGAGGAAGGGAGGCTGCTGGTGTGCCCCAGAGAGGAGAGGAAGGGAGGCTGCTGGTGTCCCCTGGAGAGGAAGGGAGGCTGCTGGTGTCCCCCAGAGAGGAGAGGATGGGAGGCTGCTGGTGTTCTACAGAGAGGAGAGAAAGGGAGGCATCAGGTGCCCTCCAGAGGGGATAAGAAGATAGTCATCAGGTGCCCTCCAGAGGGGAGAGGAAGGGAGACATCAGGTGCCCTCCAGAGGGTAGAGGAAGGGAAGGCTGCGGGTGTCCTCCAGAAGGGAGAGGAAGGGAGGCTGCTGGTGTCCTCCAGAGGGGAGAGGAAGGGGGGCTGCAGGTGCTTTCCAGAGTGGGAGAGAAAGGGAGGCTGCAGATGTCCTCCAGAGGGTAGAGGAAGGGAGGCTGCTGGTGTCTTCCAGAGGAGAGAGGAGGCTGCTGGTGTCCTCCAGAGGGGAGTAGAGGGAGGCTGCTGGTGTCCTCCAGAGGGGAGAGGAGGGGAGGCTGCTGGTGTCCTCCAGAGAGGAGAGGTGGAGAGGCTGCAGGCGCCCTCCAGAGAGGAGAGGTGGAGAGGCTGTGGGTGTCCTCTCCAGAGAGGAGAGGTGGAGAGGCTGTGGGTGTCCTCCAGAGAGGAGGAGAGTCTGCGGGTGTCCTCCAGAGAAGAGAGGTGGAGAGGCTGTGGGTGACTTCCAGAGAGGAGAGGAGGAGAGACTGTGGGTGTCCTCCAGAGAGGAGGGGAGGCTGTGGGTGTCTTCTAGAAAGGAGGGAAGGCTGTGGGTGTCCTCCAGAGAGGAGAAGTGGAGAGGCTGTGGGTGTCTTCCAGAGAGGAGAGGAGGAGAGTCTGTGGGTGTCCTCCAGAGAGGAGGGGAGGCTGTGGGTGTCCTCCAGAGAGGAGGGGAGGCTGTGGGTGTCCTCCAGAGAGGAGAGGATGGAGGCTGCTGGTGTTCTACAGAGAGGAGAGAAAGGGAGGCATCAGGTGCCCTCCAGAGGGGATAAGAAGATAGTCATCAGGTGCCCTCCAGAGGGGAGAGGAAGGGAGACATCAGGTGCCCTCCAGAGGGTAGAGGAAGGGAAGGCTGCGGGTGTCCTCCAGAAGGGAGAGGAAGGGAGGCTGCTGGTGTCCTCCAGAGGGGAGAGGAAGGGGGGCTGCTGGTGTCCTCCAGAGGGTAGAGGAAGGGGGGCTGCAGGTGCTTTCCAGAGTGGGAGAGAAAGGGAGACTGCAGATGTCCTCCAGAAGGTAGAGGAAGGGAGGCTGCAGATGTCCTCCAGAGGGTAGAGGAAGGGAGGCTGCTGGTGTCTTCCAGAGGAGAGAGGAGGCTGCTGGTGTCCTCCAGAGGGGAGTAGAGGGAGGCTGCTGGTGTCCTCCAGAGGGGAGAGGAGGGGAGGCTGCTGGTGTCCTCCAGAGAGGAGAGGTGGAGAGGCTGCAGGCGCCCTCCAGAGAGGAGAGGTGGAGAGGCTGTGGGTGTCCTCTCCAGAGAGGAGAGGTGGAGAGGCTGTGGGTGTCCTCCAGAGAGGAGGAGAGTCTGCGGGTGTCCTCCAGAGAAGAGAGGTGGAGAGGCTGTGGGTGACTTCCAGAGAGGAGAGGAGGAGAGACTGTGGGTGTCCTCCAGAGAGGAGGGGAGGCTGTGGGTGTCTTCTAGAAAGGAGGGAAGGCTGTGGGTGTCCTCCAGAGAGGAGAAGTGGAGAGGCTGTGGGTGTCTTCCAGAGAGGAGAGGAGGAGAGTCTGTGGGTGTCCTCCAGAGAGGAGGGGAGGCTGTGGGTGTCCTCCAGAGAGGAGGGGAGGCTGTGGGTGTCCTCCAGAGAGGAGAGGTGGAGAGGCTGTGGGTGTCTTCCAGAGAGGAGAGGAGGAGAGTCTGTGGGTGTCCTCCAGAGAGGAGGGGAGGCTGTGGGTGTCCTCCAGAGAGGAGGAGAGTCTGTGGGTGTCCTCCAGAGAGGAGGGGATGCTGTGGGTGTCCTCCAGAGAGGAGAGGTGGAGAGGCTGTGGGTGTCTTCCAGAGAGGAGAGGAGGAGAGTCTGTGGGTGTCCTCCAGAATAGAGAGGTGGAGAGGCTCTGGGTGTCTTCCAGAGAGGAGAGGAGGAGAGTCTGCGGGTGTCCTCCAAAGAGGAGAGGAGGCTGTGGGTGTCTTCCAGAGAGGAGGGGAGGCTGTAGGTGTCCTCCAGAGAGGAGGTAAGGCTTTGGGTGTCCTCCAGAAAGGAGAGGAGGGTAGGCTGGTGGTGTCCTGGGAGAGGAGGCTGTAGATCTTGCTGGGGGTGAAGACTAATGTGTTTTCTCCCCGTCCTCCACGATCAGAGGCTTTTTGGTGCGGCGTCTGAGAGTGGATTGGTTGGTGTAGCAGTTGGGGTTCCTCTGTGGACCCTTGGATGTTCTGGGGTGTTATGGTTCTGTGATTGGTTGGTCTTGTTTTGGCAGATCCCGGGGAAGCAGCTCTTCTCATTGGTGAAACGTTACCTGTGTGTGACATCTTTGTTGGACCAGTTGAGCAGTGACCGACCGGACCGAGAGGAGACAGACCACCTCCAGCGCCAGTTTGACTTCTGCATGGCGATGGGCAGCCTGATCTGCGAGCTGGTGCGGGTCATGGGCTACAGGACGGAGGGGCATCCATCTGTGGGTTGGCGTGGATTTGGTGTGCAGCGGCAGTCAAATACCCCCGGGACACACGTTTCCAGCACATGTGAGGACATGGTGCACATACGTCACACTCTGCAGCAGAGGATGGAGGTGCGCATGATCCAGGATCCTCGTGAGATTCGTGTGGGGGATAAGGGCACCTTCTGGCAGCGTGGGCAGGAGATGCCCCCAGGGCAGGTAGGTGTTGTTTGCTCTGCATTGCTTTTTGCGCCTCACTGAAGATCCGCAGCCTCCTCAATCACCCACCGTCCACTCACGTGGCGTTAGGTGCCCAGTCCGTGGGGGAGTAGACAAGTACATGGGCATTTTGTCATGTGTTGTCTTTCCTTCAAGGTTGACGTGCATCAAGCCCTGAAGTGGGGCAAGAAGAATATGGGGGCCGCTAATAATGTAGCAGGTGAGTGCAGATGAAGACACTGGGCAGCCTTGCCATTCTGTGCCCCAGGACAGCTGAGTGCCACCATCACCACTATCACAGAGGTGGTCTCCACATAGAGAACCATTCACCAGTTTTACCCTGTCGCACTGGCCCCATGTTGGACCAGCAGCTGCAGAGCTGAGGACATCATCCTTTTTATTTTTAATTTCTCTCTTGTAAAGTTTAGGTAATAATTTACAATAACACAAGGGGGCGTTACCATAGATTCTTCTCTGGGGGAGTGTACATCTTCCCCTGCATATGGTTGACCAATCATAGGTAGCAGGTGTCATACAGGGGAGGAAGGAACACCCCCCTCTCTTCACTGATCGCTGCAGCTTTGTGTGCAGATACAGCAGAGCTTAGTTATGTATCATTATAAACACTTCCATATCTCATCCCCCTGCAGTTAGTGTGGGAGAAGGGTGAGATACAACTGCAGTGTTAGAGGAGATCTTATCATAAATTATAACCTCAGCTTTGCAAGGGAATGTCCCCACAATGGAGAGAAGAACTGTAAGATAACAGCAACGTTTTCCTCAGCTCTGCAGCTGCTGGTCCTTCATGTGGCCAGTATACAAACTGCTGAAGGGTCCTTCTCACTGCTCCTGTGACCTGCTCTGTGGTTTAAGCCATGCAACTGCTTTGTCTCCTTGCAGAGACCCCAGTGGACCCTGTGTCAAGTACTGGCTGCATCTCACATGCTGACTGGTGGGAACTGCTCTTTTTCATCAGACAACTGAACTGCGAGGACCGGGAGAGAGTGTTGGAGGCTGTTAGACCAGGTGTGCAGAAACCGGTAAGTTGTGGACGACGGGGTGTGCGCAGGCGAAAGAGTTGTGGACGACGGGGTGTGCGCAAGTCCCTGAGCTGCGGATGATGGAGTGTACACAGGCCACTAAGCTGCAGATGGTGGGGTGTGTGCAGGCTGCTGAGCTGCAGATGACAGGCTGTGCGCAACCTGCTGAGCTGCAGATGGCGGGGTGTGTGCAGGCTGCTGAGCTGTGGATGACTGGGTGTCAGCACGCTGCTGAGCTGCAGATGACAGGCTGTGCGCAACCTGCTGAGCTGCAGATGGCGGGGTGTGTGCAGGCTGCTGAGCTGCAGATGGCGGGGTGTGTGCAGGCTGCTGAGCTGCAGATGGCGGGGTGTGTGCAGGCTGCTGAGCTGCAGATGACGGGGTGTGCGCAGGCTGCTGAGCTGCAGATGACGGGGTGTGTGCAGGCCGCTGAGCTGCAGATGACGGGGTGTGTGCAGGCTGCTGAGCTGCAGATGACGGGGTGTGTGCAGGCCGCTGAGCTGCAGATGACTGGGTGTGTACAGGACGCTGAGCTGCAGATGACTGGGTGTGTGCAGGCTGCTGAGCTGCAGATGACGGGGTGTGCGCAGGCTGCTGAGCTGCAGATGACTGGGTGTGTGCAGGCTGCTGAGCTGCAGATGACTGGGTGTGTGCAGGCTGCTGAGCTGCAGATGACGGGGTGTGCGCAGGCTGCTGAGCTGCAGATGACTGGGTGTGCTGTTATGGTTCTCAATGGCAAGAGAACATAGCCCAGCAAACATAAGAACTAGCTCTTGGAAGGATGGAAACTAAACTGACCATGAACTAAACCTGCCGCACAACTAACAGTAGCCGGGTAGCGTAGCCTGCGTTTTATCCCTAGACGCCCAGCGCCGGCCGGAGGACTAACTAATCCTGGCAGAGGAAAATATAGTCCTGGCTCACCTCTAGAGAAATTTCCCCGAAAGGCAGACAGAGGCCCCCACAAATATTGGCGGTGATTTTAGATGAAATGACAAACGTAGTATGAAAATAGGTTTAGCAAAATTGAGGTCCGCTTACTAGATAGCAGGAAGACAGAAAGGGCACTTTCATGGTCAGCTGAAAACCCTATCAAAATACCATCCTGAAATTACTTTAAGACTCTAGTATTAACTCATAACATCAGAGTGGCAATTTCAGATCACAAGAGCTTTCCAGACACAGAAACGAAACTACAGCTGTGAACTGGAACAAAATGCAAAAACAAACAAGGACTAAGTCCAACTTAGCTGGGAGTTGTCTAGCAGCAGGAACATGCACAGAAAGGCTTCTGATTACAATGTTGACCGGCATGGAAGTGACAGAGGAGCAAGGCTAAATAGCGACTCCCACATCCTGATGGAAACAGGTGAACAGAGAGGATGATGCACACCAGTTCAATTCCACCAGTGGCCACCGGGGGAGCCCAAAATCCAATTTCACAACAGTACCCCCCCCTCAAGGAGGGGACACCGAACCCTCACCAGAACCACCAGGGCGATCAGGATGAGCCCTATGAAAGGCACGGACCAAATCGGAGGCATGAACATCAGAGGCAGTCACCCAAGAATTATCCTCCTGACCGTATCCCTTCCATTTGACCAGATACTGGAGTTTCCGTCTGGAAACACGGGAGTCCAAGATTTTTTCCACAACGTACTCCAACTCGCCCTCAACCAACACCGGAGCAGGAGGCTCAACGGAAGGCACAACCGGTACCTCATACCTGCGCAATAATGACCGATGAAAAACATTATGAATAGAAAAAGATGCAGGGAGGTCCAAACGGAAGGACACAGGGTTAAGAATCTCCAATATCTTGTACGGGCCGATGAACCGAGGCTTAAACTTGGGAGAAGAAACCCTCATAGGGACAAAACGAGAAGACAACCACACCAAGTCCCCAACACAAAGCCGAGGACCAACCCGACGCCGGCGGTTGGCAAAAAGCTGAGTCTTCTCCTGGGACAACTTCAAATTGTCCACTACCTGCCCCCAAATCTGATGCAACCTCTCCACCACAGCATCCACTCCAGGACAATCCGAAGATTCCACCTGACCAGAAGAAAATCGAGGATGAAACCCCGAATTACAGAAAAAGGGAGACACCAAGGTGGCAGAACTGGCCCGATTATTGAGGGCAAACTCCGCTAAAGGCAAAAAAGCAACCCAATCATCCTGATCTGCAGACACAAAACACCTCAAATATGTCTCCAAGGTCTGATTCGTCTGCTCGGTCTGGCCATTAGTCTGAGGATGGAAAGCAGACGAGAAAGACAAATCTATGCCCATCCTAGCACAGAATGCTCGCCAAAATCTAGACACGAATTGGGTACCTCTGTCAGAAACGATATTCTCCGGAATACCATGCAAACGGACCACATTTTGAAAAAACAGAGGAACCAACTCGGAAGAAGAAGGCAACTTAGGCAGGGGAACCAAATGGACCATCTTAGAGAAACGATCACACACCACCCAGATGACAGACATCTTCTGAGAAACAGGAAGATCCGAAATAAAATCCATCGAGATGTGCGTCCAGGGCCTCTTCGGGATAGGCAAGGGCAACAACAATCCACTAGCCCGAGAACAACAAGGCTTGGCCCGAGCACAAACGTCACAAGACTGCACGAAGCCTCGCACATCTCGAGACAGGGAAGGCCACCAGAAGGACCTTGCCACCAAATCCCTGGTACCAAAGATACCAGGATGACCTGCCAACGCAGAAGAATGAACCTCAGAAATGACTTTACTGGTCCAATCATCAGGAACAAACAGTCTACCAGGTGGGCAACGATCAGGTCTATCCGCCTGAAACTCCTGCAAGGCCCGCCGCAGGTCTGGAGAAACGGCAGACAATATCACTCCATCCTTAAGGATACCTGTAGGTTCAGAATTACCAGGGGAGTCAGGCTCAAAACTCCTAGAAAGGGCATCCGCCTTAACATTCTTAGAACCCGGCAGGTAGGACACCACAAAATTAAACCGAGAGAAAAACAACGACCAGCGCGCCTGTCTAGGATTCAGGCGTCTGGCGGACTCAAGATAAATTAGATTTTTGTGGTCAGTCAATACCACCACCTGATGTCTAGCCCCCTCAAGCCAATGACGCCACTCCTCAAAAGCCCACTTCATGGCCAAAAGCTCCCGATTCCCAACATAATAATTCCGCTCGGCGGGCGAAAATTTACGCGAGAAAAAAGCACAAGGTCTCATCACGGAGCAATCGGAACTTCTCTGCGACAAAACCGCCCCAGCTCCGATTTCAGAAGCGTCGACCTCAACCTGAAAAGGAAGAGCAACATCAGGCTGACGCAACACAGGGGCGGAAGAAAAGCGGCGCTTAAGCTCCTTTATATATTCTCGCATAGCAGCATGTTCAGGCACAGACAGATTAAATAAACGACCCTTAGGGTATTTACTACCCGGAATCAAATCTATGGCACAATCGCACTCCCGGTGCGGAGGTAATGAACCAAGCTTAGGTTCTTCAAAAACGTCACGATATTCAGTCAAGAATTCAGGAATCTCAGAGGGAATAGATGATGAAATGGAAACCACAGGTACATCCCCATGCGTCCCCTTACATCCCCAGCTTAACACAGACATAGCTTTCCAGTCAAGGACTGGGTTATGAGATTGCAGCCATGGCAATCCAAGCACCAACACATCATGTAGGTTATACAGCACAAGAAAGCGAATAATCTCCTGGTGATCCGGATTAATCCGCATAGTTACTTGTGTCCAGTATTGTGGTTTATTGCTAGCCAATGGGGTGGAGTCAATCCCCTTCAGGGGTATAGGAGTTTCAAGAGGCTCCAAATCATACCCACAGCGTTTGGCAAAGGACCAATCCATAAGACTCAAAGCGGCGCCAGAGTCGACATAGGCATCCGCGGTAATAGATGATAAAGAACAAATCAGGGTCACAGATAGAATAAACTTAGACTGTAAAGTGCCAATTGAAACAGACTTATCAAGCTTCTTAGTACGCTTAGAGCATGCTGATATAACATGAGTTGAATCACCGCAATAGAAGCACAACCCATTTTTTCGTCTAAAATTCTGCCGTTCACTTCTGGACAGAATTCTATCACATTGCATATTCTCTGGCGTCTTCTCAGTAGACACCGCCAAATGGTGCACAGGTTTGCGCTCCCGCAGACGCCTATCGATCTGGATAGCCATTGTCATGGACTCATTCAGACCCGCAGGCACAGGGAACCCCACCATAACATCCTTAATGGCATCAGAGAGACCCTCTCTGAAATTCGCCGCCAGGGCGCACTCATTCCACTGAGTAAGCACAGCCCATTTACGGAATTTCTGGCAGTATATTTCAGCTTCGTCTTGCCCCTGAGATAGGGACATCAAGGCCTTTTCCGCCTGAAGTTCTAACTGAGGTTCCTCATAAAGCAACCCCAAGGCCAGAAAAAACGCATCCACATTGAGCAACGCAGGATCCCCTGGAGCCAATGCAAAAGCCCAATCCTGAGGGTCGCCCCGGAGCAAAGAAATCACAATCCTGACCTGCTGAGCAGGATCTCCAGCAGAGCGAGATTTCAGGGACAAAAACAACTTGCAATTATTTTTGAAATTTTGAAAGCAAGATCTATTCCCCGAGAAAAATTCAGGCAAAGGAATTCTAGGTTCAGATATAGGAACATGAACAACAAAATCTTGTAAGTTTTGAACTTTCGTGGTGAGATTATTCAAACCTGCAGCTAAACTCTGAATATCCATTTTAAACAGGTGAACACAGAGCCATTCCAGGATTAGAAGGAGAGAGAGAGAGAAAGGCTGCAATATAGGCAGACTTGCAAGAGATTCAATTACAAGCACACTCAGAACTGAGAAAAAAAAAAATCTTCAGCAGACTTCTCTTTTCTCTCCTTTCTCTGTCAATTAATTTAACCCTTTGAGGCCGGTCAAACTGTTATGGTTCTCAATGGCAAGAGAACATAGCCCAGCAAACATAAGAACTAGCTCTTGGAAGGATGGAAACTAAACTGACCATGAACTAAACCTGCCGCACAACTAACAGTAGCCGGGTAGCGTAGCCTGCGTTTTATCCCTAGACGCCCAGCGCCGGCCGGAGGACTAACTAATCCTGGCAGAGGAAAATATAGTCCTGGCTCACCTCTAGAGAAATTTCCCCGAAAGGCAGACAGAGGCCCCCACAAATATTGGCGGTGATTTTAGATGAAATGACAAACGTAGTATGAAAATAGGTTTAGCAAAATTGAGGTCCGCTTACTAGATAGCAGGAAGACAGAAAGGGCACTTTCATGGTCAGCTGAAAACCCTATCAAAATACCATCCTGAAATTACTTTAAGACTCTAGTATTAACTCATAACATCAGAGTGGCAATTTCAGATCACAAGAGCTTTCCAGACACAGAAACGAAACTACAGCTGTGAACTGGAACAAAATGCAAAAACAAACAAGGACTAAGTCCAACTTAGCTGGGAGTTGTCTAGCAGCAGGAACATGCACAGAAAGGCTTCTGATTACAATGTTGACCGGCATGGAAGTGACAGAGGAGCAAGGCTAAATAGCGACTCCCACATCCTGATGGAAACAGGTGAACAGAGAGGATGATGCACACCAGTTCAATTCCACCAGTGGCCACCGGGGGAGCCCAAAATCCAATTTCACAACAGTGTGCGCAGGCTGCTGAGCTGCAGATGACGGGGTGTGTGCAGGCTGCTGAGCTGCAGATGACTGGGTGTGCGCAGGCTGCTGAGCTGCAGATGACGGGGTGTGTGCAGGCTGCTGAGCTGCAGATGACGGGGTGTGTGCAGGCCGCTGAGCTGCAGATGACTGGGTGTGTGCAGGCTGCTGAGCTGCAGATGACGGGGTGTGCGCAGGCTGCTGAGCTGCAGATGACTGGGTGTGCGCAGGCTGCTGAGCTGCAGATGACGGGGTGTGTGCAGGCTGCTGAGCTGCAGATGACTGGGTGTGTGCAGGCCTCTGAGCTGCAGATGACTGGGTGTGTGCAGGGTGCTGAGCTGCAGATGACGGGGTGTGCGCAGGCTGCTGAGCTGCAGATGACTGGGTGTGTGCAGGCCGCTGAGCTGCTGATGACGGGGTGTGCAGGCTGCTGAGCTGCAGATGACTGGGTGTGTGCAGGCCGCTGAGCTGCTGATGACTGGGTGTGTGCAGGCTGCTGAGCTGCAGATTATGGGGTGCACACAGTATATGGGATATTATTTTACAAATTTTATTAGGGGCCGCACAAAAGATTGTTACATAAACTGTGTCACTGGGATAACAACTACAAAGAAACAAGTGCCGAGGAGTCAGGACAACACTGATTATTCCGGGGTCACTGATCATTCTGGAGTCACTGATTATTCCGGAATCACTTATCATTCCGGGGTCACTGATTGTTCTGGAGTTACTGGTTATTCCGGGGTCACTGATCATTCCGGGGTCACTGATCATTCCGGGGTCACTGATTATTCCGGAATCACTGATCATTCTGGAATCACTGATTATTCCGGGGTCACTGATTATTCCGGGGTCACTGATTATTCCGGGGTCACTGATTATTCTGGGGTCACTGATTGTTCTGGAGTTACTGATCTTTCCGGGGTCACTGATCATTCCGGGGTCACTGATTATTCTGGGGTCACTGATTGTTCTGGAGTCACTGATTATTCCGGGGTCACTGATTATTCCGGGGTCACTGATCATTCCGGGGTCACTGATTATTCCGGAATCACTGATCATTCCGGGGTCACTGATTATTCCGGGGTCACTGATTATTCCAGAATCACTGATCATTCCGGGGTCACTGATCATTCTGGGGGTCACTGATTATTCCGGAATCACTGATTAGTCCAGGGTCACTGATCATTCCGGGGTCACTGATTGTTCTGGAGTTACTGATTATTCCGGAGTTACTGATTATTCCGGGGTCACTGATTATTCTGGAATCTGTTATAATTGAACTGGTGGTTAGGAGCACTAGAAATGACCAGATGAGCAAACTAGTATTACAGGACGAGCTCTGGGAAGTGGGAGCTCTGCAGACCGCAGCCCCTACTCCTATCAACAACAACTAGAAATAGCCGTGGAGCATTCCTGACTCTGCCTAGACGCCTCTTCCAGCCTAAGAGCTAACTACCCCTAAAGATATAAAATACAGCCTACCTTGCCTCACAGAAATTCCCCAAAGAAATAGGCAGCCCCCACATATATTGACTGTGAGTTAAGATGGAAGTCACAAACACAGAATGAAATAGGTTTCAGCATAGGAGGCCAGACTTAACTAAACAGACTGAGGATAGAAAAGGTATCTTTGCGGTCAGTATAAAACACTAACAAAAAACCACGCAGAGCGTGCAAAAGAAACCACCGCACCGACTCACGGCGCGGTGGTGCCACTCTGCATCCCAGAGCTTCCAGCTAACAGAACAAAATCATTATAGCAAGCTGGACAAAAACACAGTGGTAACAAATAAGCTAGCAGAAACTTAGCTTTTGCTGAAGTAGACAGGTCATCAGAAAGATCCAAGAGAACTGAACCAGAACTAGGACATTGACAGCTGGCATCAAGTAACGATCTGAGTGGAGTTAAATAGAGCAGCCAGCCAAGGCCTCAACGAGATCAGCTGGAGAATGAATCTCAGAACCAGCAGCTCCACTCACAGCCACCAGAGGGAGTCCATGAACAGAACTCGCCGAAGTACCATTCATAACCACAGGAGGGAGCTCGAGAACAGAATTCACAACAGTACCCCCCCCCCCTTGAGGAGGGGTCACCGAACCCTCACTAGAGCCTCCAGGCCGATCCGGACGAGCCAAATGAAAGGCACGAACAAGATCGGCAGCATGAACATCAGAGGCAGCCACCCAGGAATTATCCTCCTGACCATAACCTTTCCACTTGACTAGGTACTGAAGTTTCCGTCTCGAAATACGTGAATCCAAAATCTTCTCCACCACATACTCCAACTCCCCCTCAACCAACACCGGGGCAGGAGGATCAACGGAGGGAACCATAGGAGCCACATATCTCCGCAATAACGACCTATGGAACACATTATGGATGGTGAAAGAAGCTGGAAGGTCCAAACGAAATGACACAGGATTAAGAATTTCAGAAATCTTATAAGGACCAATGAAACGAGGCTTAAACTTAGGAGACGAAACCTTCATAGGAACAAAACGAGACGACAACCAAACCAAATCCCCAACACGAAGTCGGGGACCAACACAGCGACGGCGGTTAGCGAAACGTTGAGCCTTCTCCTGGGACAATGTCAAATTGTCCACTACGTGAGTCCAAATTCGCTGCAACCTGTCCACCACAGAATCCACACCAGGACAGTCCGAAGGCTCAACCTGCCCTGAAGAAAAACGAGGGTGGAAAACAGAATTACAGAAAAAAGGCAAAACCAAAGTGGTCGAGCTGGCCCGATTATTAAGGGCGAACTCAGCCAAAGGCAAGAAGGACACCCAATCATCCTGATCAGCAGAAACAAAGCATCTCAGATATGTTTCCAAAGTCTGTTTGGTTCGTTCGGTTTGGCCATTTGTCTGAGGATGGAAAGCTGAAGAAAAAGACAAATCAATGCCCATCTTAGCACAAAAGGACCGCCAAAATCTTGAAACAAACTGGGAACTTCTGTCCGACACGATGTTCTCCGGAATGCCATGTAAACGAACCACATGCTGAAAAAACAATGGAACCAAATCAGAGGAGGAAGGCAATTTAGGCAAAGGTACCAAATGGACCATCTTAGAGAAGTGATCACAAACCACCCAGATAACTGACATCCTCTGAAAGACAGGGAGATCTGAAATATAATCCATGGAAATGTGCGTCCAGGGCCTTTTCGGGACCGGCAAGGGCAAAAGCAACCCACTGGCACGAGAACAGCAGGGCTTAGCCCGAGCACAAGTCCCACAGGACTGCACAAAAGAACGCACATCTCGTGACAAGGAAGGCCACCAAAAGAACCTAGCCACCAAATCTCTGGTACCAAAGATTCCAGGATGACCAGCCAACACCGAACAATGAACCTCAGAGATAACTCTACTAGTCCATCTATCAGGGACAAACAGCTTCTCCGCTAGACAACGGTCAGGTCTATCAGCCTGAAACTCCTGCAGCACCCGCCGCAAATCAGGGGAGATGGCAGACAAAATTACCCCCTCTTTGAGAATACCAGCCGGCTCAGGAACTCCCGGAGAATCAGGCACAAAACTCCTTGAAAGGGCATCAGCCTTCACATTCTTAGAACCCGGAAGGTACGAAACCACAAAATTGAAGCGGGAGAAAAACAGCGACCATCGAGCCTGTCTAGGATTCAACCGCTTGGCAGACTCGAGATAAGTCAGATTCTTGTGATCCGTCAAGACCACCACGCGATGCTTGGCTCCTTCAAGCCAATGTCGCCACTCCTCAAACGCCCACTTCATAGCCAACAACTCTCGATTGCCCACATAATAATTGCACTCAGCAGGCGAAAACTTTCTAGAAAAGAAAGCACATGGTTTCATCACAGAGCCATCACAACCTCTTTGAGACAAAACAGCCCCTGCTCCAATCTCAGAAGCATCCACCTCGACCTGAAACGGGAGCGAAACATCTGGCTGACACAACACAGGGGCAGAAGAAAAACGACGCTTCAGCTCCTGAAAAGCCTCAACGGCCGCAGAGGACCAATTGACCACATCAGCACCTTTCTTGGTCAAATCAGTCAATGGTTTAACAACACTAGAAAAATTAGCGATGAAGCGACGGTAAAAATTAGCAAAGCCCAGGAATTTCTGAAGGCTCTTCACAGAAGTAGGCTGAGTCCAATCATAAATGGCCTGAACTTTAACAGGGTCCATCTCGATAGTAGAAGGGGAAAAAATGAAACCCAAAAATGAAACCTTCTGAACTCCAAAGAGACATTTAGACCCCTTCACAAACAAGGAATTAGCACGAAGGACCTGGAACACCATTCTGACCTGCTTCACATGAGACTCCCAATCGTCCGAAAAGACCAAAATATCATCCAAATATACAATCATGAATCTATCCAGGTACTTTCAGAAGATGTCATGCATAAAGGACTGAAACACAGATGGAGCATTAGAAAGCCCGAATGGCATCACCAAGTACTCAAAATGGCCCTCGGGCGTATTAAATGCTGTTTTCCATTCGTCGCCCCGTTTAATACGCACAAGATTATACGCCCCTCGAAGATCTATCTTGGTGAACCAGCTAGCCCCTTTAATCCGAGCAAACAAATCAGACAGTAGCGGCAAAGGGTACTGAAATTTGACGGTGATTTTATTGAGAAGGCGGTAATCTATACAAGGTCTCAGAGAACCATCCGTCTTGGCCACAAAAAAGAACCCTGCTCCCAACGGTGATGACGACGGGAGAATATGCCCTTTCTCCAAGGACTCCTTTATATAACTCCGCATAGCGGCGTGTTCTGGCACAGATAAATTGAACAGTCGGCCCTTCGGAAACTTACTACCAGGAATCAAATTAATAGCACAATCGCAATCCCTATGAGGAGGTAGGGCACTGGATTTGGGCTCATCAAATACATCCCGGTAATCTGACAAGAACTCAGGGACTTCAGAAGCATGGGAAGACGAAATAGACAACAATGGGACATCCCCATGTACCCCTTGACAACCCCAGCTGGATACAGACATTGATTTCCAATCCAATACTGGATTATGGACCTGTAGCCATGGCAAACCGAAAACGACCACATGATGCAGATTATGCAACACCAAAAAGCGAATATCCTCCTGATGTGCAGGAGCCATGCCCATGGTCAATTGAGTCCAGTACTGAGGCTTATTCTTGGCCAAAGGCGTAGCATCAATTCCTCTCAATGGAATAGGATACTAGGGCTCCAAGAAAAAACACAGCGCCTGGCAAACTCCAAGTCCATCAAATTCAGAGCAGCGCCTGAATCCACAAATGCCATAACAGAATAGGACGACAAAGAGCAAATCAGAGTAACAGACAAAAGAAATTTAGGCTGTACTATACCAATGGTGGCAGACCTAGCGAACCGCTTAGTGCGCTTAGGACAATCAGAGATAGCATGAGTGGAGTCACCACAGTAAAAACACAGCCCATTCTGACGTCTGTATTCTTGCCGTTCAGCTCTGGTCAAGGTCCTATCACATTGCATAGGCTCAGGCCTCTGCTCAGAAAACACCGCCAAATGGTGCACATTTTTGCGCTCACGTAAGCGTCGATCGATCTGAATGGCCAAGGACATAGACTCATTCAGACCAGCAGGCATGGGGAACCCCACCATAACATCCTTAAGGGCTTCAGAAAGACCCTTTCTGAAAATTGCCGCCAGGGCACATTCATTCCACTGAGTAAGCACAGACCACTTTCTGAACTTCTGACAATATATCTCTGCCGCTTCCTGACCCTGACACAAAGCCAGCAAAATTTTCTCTGCCTGATCCACTGAATCTGGTTCGTCATAAAGTAATCCAAGCGCCAGAAAAAACGCATCTACATTACGCAGTGCAGGATCTCCTGGCGCAAGGGAGAATGCCCAGTCTTGAGGGTCGCCACGTAGCAGAGAAATAATGATTTTTACTTGCTGAATGGGGTCACCAGAGGAGCGGGGTTTCAAAGCAAAAAACAGTCTACAATTATTTTTGAAATTCCGGAACTTAGATCTATCCCCAGAAAACAAATCAGGAATTGGAATTCTGGGTTCTAACATCAGGTTCTGAACTACATAATCTTGAATGCTTTGTACCCTTGCAGTGAGTTGATCCACACAAGAGGACAGACCTTGAATGTCCATATCTACACCTGAGTCCTGAACCACCCAGAGGTTAAGGGGAAAAGAAAGACAAAACACACTGCAAAGAAAAAAAAATGGTCTCAGAACTTCTCTTATCCCTCTATTGAGATGCATTAACACTTTATGGGCCAGCTGTACTGTTATGATTGAACTGGTGGTTAGGAGCACTAGAAATGACCAGATGAGCAAACTAGTAATACAGGACGAGCTCTGGGAAGTGGGAGCTCTGCTGACTGCAAGTCCTAATCCTATCACAACAACTAGAAATAGCCGTGGAGCGTTCCTGACTCTGCCTAGACGCCTTTTCACAGCCTAAGAGCTAACTACCCCTAAAGATAGAAAATAAAATAGAAAATACAGCCTACCTTGCCTCAGAGAAATTCCCCAAAGAAATAGGCAGCCCCCACATATATTGACTGTGAGTTAAGATGGAAGTCACAAACACAGAAATGAAACAGGTTTCAGCATAGGAGGCCAGACTTAACTAAACAGACTGAGGATAGAAAAGCTATCTTTGCGGTCAGCATAAAACACTAACAAAAAACCACGCAGAGTGTGCAAAAGAGAGCACCGCACCGACTCACGGCGCGGTGGTGCCACTCTGCATCCCAGAGCTTCCAGCTAACAGGACAAAATCATGATAGCAAGCTGGACAAAAACAATGATAACAAAAAAACTAGCAGAAACTTAGCTTTTGCTGAAGTAGACAGGTCATCAGAAAGATCCAAGAGAACTGAACCAGAACTAGGACATTGACAGCTGGCATCAAGTAACGATCTGAGTGGAGTTAAATAGAGCAGCCAGCCAAGACCTGAACGAGATCAGCTGGAGAAGGAATCTCAGAACCAGCAGCTCCACTCACAGCCACCAGAGGGAGTCCATGAACAGAACTTGCCGAAGTACCATTCATAACCACAGGAGGGAGTTCGAGAACAGAATTCACAACAGGAATCACTGATCATTCCAGGGTCACTGTTTATTCTGAGGTCACTAATTATTCTGGGGTCACTGATCATTCCGGGGTCACTGATCATTCCGGGGTCACTGATCATTCCGGGGGTCACTGATTATTCCGGAATCACTGATTAGTCCGGGGTCACTGATCATTCCAGGGTCACTGATCATTCCGGAATCACTGATCATTCCGGGGTCACTGTTTATTCTGAGGTCACTAATTATTCTGGGGTCACTGATCATTCCGGGGTCACTGATCATTCCGGGGGTCACTGATTATTCCGGAATCACTGATTAGTCCGGGGTCACTGATCATTCCAGGGTCACTGATCATTCCGGAATCACTGATCATTCCAGGGTCACTGTTTATTCTGAGGTCACTAATTATTCTGGGGTCACTGATCATTCCGGGGTCACTGATCATTCCGGGGGTCACTGATTATTCCGGAATCACTGATTATTCTGGGTTCACTGATTATTCTGGAGTCACTGATCATTCCGGGGTCACTGATTATTCTGAGGTCACTAATTATTCTGGGGTCACTGATCATTCCGGGGTCACTGATTATTCCGGGGTCACTGATCATTCCGGAATCACTGACCACCACCACTAATCTGTTTCAGTCGATCAGACACCATTACGGTAGTTATGGCTTTGAGGCGTAAGTTGGAGAACAATTAAATACAAAATCTCAGGCACCATTAGTATATAAAGTAGAAAGTGGAACCCCACAATACCACTTCAATCAGTATGATAGTGATGCTTCGAACAATATTACCACACACAGCTTTGAAGCAATAACCACAGAGATAGATATGCAACAAATTTATCTTTTATTGACCAATACATTACATTAATAAAACAGTGCCAAACAAAACAATTGATTGGATATAGGTAAATGCAACCAGAGAGAATTAGTATAAGGTACAAAAGTGCACTCACTGAAATGTGTGGCACAGTGGAAACCGCATGAGACTTAAATTTGGATGGTACAGGGCCAATACTAACTACTAAAGGTAAAAAAGTATATAAGGTGTTAGTACATATTGCCCATAGTAGCCTATTGTTTAGTATCCATTGTATAAATGCACTAGTAGTAACAGCCCATCTAGCTCACAATATAAGAGAGCTACTATATCCTGCAAAAACAGTGTTCCCAATCGGTAATCTTACCCATGCTAAGTTCCACGTGCGCTCACCCGCGCCCCAACGCGCGTTTCGCCCACGGCTTCCTCGGGGGGCTATCAGATCTCATTGTCCCCAGCTCAGATTTATATATCCTACCCCGCCATTAAGTTTGTAGTTGGCGCATGCGCGCGATAACCGCGGCACCGCAGAATCATCACTTCCGGCGTCAGCAGGGAACCATGGGTGGGGAAATCCCCGATGACGTCATTATCCCATAATCCCCTGCTGCACGACGCCGGCGTGATGCCGCGGTAATCCATGGATCGCGGGCATGCGCACTATGGCCGGTGAATGTTCAAGTGCCATCTTGGTATAGGGAAACAAGTTCCCATAAGAAACCAAGCAACACCCGGATTTAACCAGGTAAATATCTAACCTGGCCATAAGGCGGGGAAGTTACTGCGAGGTGTGGTACCATGTCAATTAGGAAAAAAGGAAGAAAGAAAGAAGAAAATTGTGACCCAGCTTTTACCGGGGATATAGTATGACCATACATTAAAACAATTAGGACCCATATATATCAAAAATAAGAAATAAATAATTAAAAATAAAATATATGAATAATAATGAAACCAATGAATAAGTATTATACATACAATATATAAATAGTTATAACATCAATATAATCACTGTAACATAAATATACTGAATTCATATATAAAATATATAAATATATAATATAAAACATATCAGTGGAAAATAACAAATACATTAATACATAAGTGATATATTCAATAATAACATTAGTGGGATACATTCATGTATAAAAATATATAAATATATAATATAAGACATGTGTATGAAGATATAATAAATACATATAAAACATACGTGCTTCCATATAAATACATATAAAACAGTTTATTAATTGTGAAATGATAATAAATACATATACATTAGACAAAAACAATTACAGTGAAGGGTCCATGATGTAAAATACTTCGTGTCATAATTATCACCGGAGTATGAGTCAAAAAACTGTAGTCCATGTAGACGAGTGTACCATTAGTATGTAGTTGAAAGACATAGCACTAAATAAAAAATAAATAAAAATAGAGACAATTAAAATCACTAAAATTAAACAATGATCCTATATCCAGAGACGATGCGAGTCTAAAGAAAAGAAGAGAAACTGAGTTGTTCGTTGAGGCCATGTGGTGACATAGTGCCCACATTCACTATCCATCTGCATTCTTTCTGTGTTAAAGTACGCAGATAATCTCCACCACGAGTGCCCAAATGGACACAATCAATACCCCATACACGTAATTCCCTAGAATTGCAGTTATGATTTAAACGAAAATGTTTAGGTAATGTTTTAAGAGTATCCACGTCTTCCACATCACGGGCGGCCTCAATCTCTCTAACGTGCTCGCGAGTTCTCACTCTGAGTTCACGGGATGTTAGTCCGATATAAATTAGATCACAGCTGCACACAGCGTAATAAACACAGTGTGTAGTCGTACACGTAATATATTCCCGAATCTCGAACTGTTTACGGCCATCCGATGACTTGAAGGTCGTGGATCTCACGTGGTTTTTGCACGCCAAGCATTTTTTACAGGGGAAAAAGCCTTTTTTAATCCCACTATAATTAAACAAACGAGGTACTTTGGGGACATAGTGACTAGATACTAGTGTATCTCTTAAATTCCTCCCTCTACGTGCCGTCATTAATGGATCCGGGGGAAGATGTTTACTCAGTATGGGGTCAGTCATTAGTATGTTCCAGTGTTTTTTAAGTACTGTTCGCATTGTATTCCACTGCTGGTTATACGTGGATATAAACCGAGTCCCTACACTTTTGTTTTTGCTTTTCATTTCCATATTCTGCGAGGATAGAAGCTCACTTCTCTTTACACTTTTTGCCCTCTGATAGCCATTTCTTATATTTTTATTGCTATACCCCCGGTCACGAAACCTTTGCCCAAGGTCCTTGGCCTGCCCCTCAAAGAGTTCATCAGAGGTGCAGATTCTCCGTGCCCGAAGGAATTGCCCAACAGGAATAGCTTTGATTGTGGAGCCTGGATGTGCAGAGGATGCATGCAACAAAGAGTTTACAGACGTCTTTTTCCGGAACATGTCCGTATGTATAGTACCATCCTGTTGCACTCTTAGCTCCACATCAAGAAAAGAGACAACCTTGGGACTATAATTATAGGTGAGTCTGATGTTGGAACCATTACGATTCAATCCCACCATAAATAAATCCAAGTCAGTGGTTGTTCCTTGCCATACAAACAGAATATCGTCAATAAAACGAAACCACCCCAAAATCTGGGGAGCAGATGTTGTTGGAGTACAGAAGGAGAACAGAAGGAACAGAACTATTACATTTTATATGTAATCCAAAGGGAGGCAGTGTTTATGAAAAATATACAACAGATTTTAAAATGGGGACAAAACAATCCAGTATAAACAGGTGCAGAAAATAAAAGGGATTAACAGAAGAACTTACTATACCGATCGCAGAGACGAGTCAGTGTAGCTGATGAGAGCGTCGCAGCTGTTTGTGTTCTGACCCAATGTCAGATCGCCAGCAGGGCCGGACTGGGACTAACATTCAGCCCTGGCATTTGAAGTCACACAGGCCCACTGGTCACATGGTGACTGTATAATATCTGTGTACACTTGTAGGCTACAAGAAGTGAGGGGAGTGTAACACGACTATATAACATATAATTACAGCTGTATCCAGCATTACAGCTCGGTCCTATTTATTGCTTTTAGTTGCAGTACCAAGAAAAGCCGCTACTTTACCTCCATAACTGGATCTCGTAGATTATGTAGAGATTGTGGAACCTCATTCTGATGCTCCATACACTTTGCCTACAGCCACTTTTGGTTTCGCTGCGCAGCACGAGACCTGGTGACTCTGAAGGGCGGTGACATCAGTAACGTCACCGCTCTTCAGATATTCCGGGTCTTGTGCTGAGCTCGGGGACTGTGAAGAGCGGTATTGTTACTACCGTCACCGCTCTCCAGAGTCGCTGGGTCTCGCCAGGTCTGGGCTAGTAGTGTTGGTGTCTGATAGACACCTCTCCATTACTTACACCAGGGATTGATAGCAGCTGACATCACGCAGCTGACATCAACCCTAAAAATCATTACACATACCAGAATTAAATGCTCTGGCGGCTGGGAAAAGCAGTAGAGTTAGCGCTATTCCCAGGCGCCGGGTGCTAACTACAACTGTCATCATCCTTGCCTGGTTTCCCTGCGGAGCATTTCTGCTGTATTTACATGCGCTGATCTCAGGCCACTAAACGAGTGTGATCAACAATACTGAAGTCGTTCGCTTGTTTCCCGGCCTCTTTACACCAACTGAGAAAGAGTGAAGGGAACAGAACAATCACAATTAGAACAATCTGTCCCCATACAGTATCATGTCATCAGCAGCACATCTACAGTTTACACCAGTGATGTGCTGCTGAGAATAAGGATTTCTGTTCCCACATAAACAATCCAATCACTCGATGAATAGTCAGCATTTTGCTTGTTTAGTATAATACACCCCATAGTCCTTCATATATTATAATGTGCACCTCAGTCCTCCATATGGTATAATACACTCCCCATAGTCCTCCATATAGTATAATACACCCCATAGTCCTCCATATATTATAATGTGCACCACAGTCCTCCATATAGTATTATACACTCCTCAGTCCTCCATATAGTATAATACACTCCTCAGTTCTCCATATAGTATAATAAACCCCATAGTCCTCCATATATTATAATGTGCACCACAGTTCTCCATATAGTATAATACACTCCTCAGTCCTCCATATAGTATAATACACTCCTCAGTCCTCCATATAGTATAATACACTCCTCAGTTCTCCATATAGTATAATAAACCCCATAGTCCTCCATATATTATAATGTGCACCACAGTCCTCCATATAGTATAATACACTCCACAGTCCTCCATATAGTATTATATCAGACATCAGACAAAGCTTTGGCCCGCAGCCCCCAATGCCCGTCCTCTCCACCATGACAGACGATCAGCTCTCCATCTTTCTGTCAAGATCACATCTCACCACTTGCACGCTTGACCTGCTCCCATCCCACCTCATCCCTAACCTCGCAAAAGTCTTCATCCCAACCCTAACACACCTCTTCAACCTCTCACTTACAAATGGTGTCTTCCCCTCATCCTTCAAACACGCATCAATCACACCTATCCTCAAAAACCCTCCCTCGACCCATCCTCTGTGTCCAGCTATCGCCCGATATCCCTTCTCCCTTATGCCTCAAAACTTCTTTAACAGCATGTCCATCTTGAACTGTCCTCCCACCTCTCCTCCTGCTCCCTCTTTGACCGGTTACAATCTGGCTTCCGACCACATCACTCAACTGAAACTGCCCTGACTAAAGTGACCTATGACCTACTAACCGCCAAGAGCAAGCGACACCACTCTGTCCTCCTTTTCCTGGATCTGTCTTCTGCCTTCGACACTGTGGACCACTCCCTCCTGTTAAAGATTCTCTCATCTCTTGGCATCACAGACTTGGCCCTACCCTGGATCTTATCATATCTAACAGACCGGACATTCAGTTTCTCCCTTTCCCACACCACCTCCTCATCTCGCCCCCTGTCTGTCGGTGTTCCTCAAGGTTCAGTTCTAGGACCCCTACTCTTCTCCATCTACACCTTCGGCCTCGGACAGCTCATAGAATCCCACGGTTTACAATATCATCTCTACGCTGATGACACGCAGATCTACCTATCTGGACCCGACCTCACTTCCTTACTGGCCAAAATCCCACAATGTCTGTCTGCTATTTCATCCTTCTTTTCTGCTCGTTTTCTAAAACTGAACATGGACAAAACATAATTCATCATCTTTCCCCCACCTCATTCTACCCATCCACCCGACCTATCCATCAATGTCAATGGCTGCTCACTTTCCCCAGTCCCGCACACGCTCGGTGCCTCGGGGTGATCCATGACTCTACCCTCTCTTTCAAGCCACATATCCAAGCCCTTGCCTCCTCTTGCCGATTCCAACTCAAAAACATTTCCCAGATCCGTGCATTCCTTGACCATGAAACCACAAAAACACTAGTACATGCCCTTATCATCTCCCGCCTCGACTACTGCAACCTCCTACTCTCTGGCCTCCCTGTCATGGTTCTCAATGGCAAGAGACCGTAGTAAAGCATACAAAAGGACTAGCTCTTGGAAGATGGGAACTAGAGCTGACTGTGAGCTAAACCTACCGCACAACTAACAGTGGCCGGGTAGCGTGCCTACGTTTTATCCCTAGACGCCCAGCGCCAGCCGGAGAACTGACTGACCCTAGCAGAGGAAAATACAGACCTGGCTTACCTCTAGAGAAATTTTCCCCAAAAGGCAGACAGTAGCCCCCACATATAATGTCGGTGATTTTAGAGGAAATTGACATACGAAGTATGAAGATAGGTTTAGCAAATTGAGGTCCGCTTACTAGATAGTAGGAAGACAGAAAAGGGAACTACACAGTCAGCTGAAAACCCTTTCAAAACACCATCCTGAAATTACTTTAAGACTCTAATATCAACTCATGACACCAGAGTGGCAATTTCAGCTCACAAGAGCTTCCAGCCTCAGAAATATTCAAACACAGAGAACTGGAACAAAAATGCAAAACAAACTTAGGACTACAAGTCCAACTTAGCTGATAGTAGTCTAGGAGCAGGAACATGCAACAGAAAGGCTTCTGGTAACATTGTTGGCCGGCATAGAAATGACTGAGGAGCAAGGCTAAATAGACAACTCCCACATCCTGATGGAAACAGGTGAACAGAGGCGATGAAGCACACAAGTTAGTACCACCAGTGACCACCGGGGGAGCCCAGAAACCAAATTCACAACAGTACACCCCCCTCAAGGAGGGGGCACCGAACCCTCACCAGAACCACCAGGGCGATCAGGATGAGCCCTATGAAAGGCACGGACCAAATCGGAGGCATGAACATCAGAGGCTGTCACCCAAGAATTATCCTCCTGACCGTAGCCCTTCCACTTCACCAGATACTGAAGTCTCCGTCTGGAAACACGGGAGTCCAAGATCTTCTCGACAACGTACTCCAACTCACCCTCAACCAACACCGGAGCAGGAGGCTCAACGGAAGGCACAACCGGTACCTCATACCTGCGCAACAATGACCGATGGAAGACATTATGAATAGAAAAAGATGCAGGGAGGTCCAAACGAAAGGACACAGGGTTAAGAATCTCCAATATCTTGTACGGGCCGATGAACCGAGGCTTAAACTTAGGAGAAGAAACCTTCATAGGGACAAAACGAGAAGACAACCACACCAAGTCCCCAACACAAAGACGAGGACCAACACGACGACGGCGGTTGGCAAAATGCTGAGTCTTCTCCTGGGACAACTTCAAATTGTCCACCACATGCCCCCAAATCTGATGCAACCTCTCCACCACAGCATCCACTCCAGGACAATCCGAAGACTCCACCTGACCGGAAGAGAAACGAGGATGAAACCCCGAATTACAGAAGAAAGGAGAAACCAAGGTGGCAGAACTAGCCCGATTATTGAGGGCAAACTCCGCCAAGGGCAAAAAGGCAACCCAATCATCCTGATCCGCAGACACAAAACACCTCAAATAAGTCTCCAAGGTCTGATTAGTTCGCTCGGTCTGGCCATTAGTCTGAGGATGGAAAGCAGACGAAAAAGACAAATCAATGCCCATCCTAGCACAGAACGCTCGCCAAAATCTAGACACGAATTGGGTTCCCCTGTCAGACACGATATTCTCCGGAATACCATGCAAGCGAACCACATTTTGAAAAAACAGAGGAACCAGCTCTGATGAGGAAGGCAATTTAGGCAAGGGGACCAAATGGACCATCTTAGAGAAACGGTCACACACCACCCAGATGACAGACATCTTCTGAGAAACAGGGAGATCAGAAATAAAATCCATGGAGATGTGAGTCCAAGGCCTCTTCGGAATAGGCAAAGATAACAACAATCCACTAGCCCGAGAACAACAAGGCTTGGCCCGAGCACAAACATCACAAGACTGCACAAAACCTCGCACATCTCGCGACAGGGAAGGCCACCAGAAGGACCTAGCCACCAAATCCCTGGTACCAAAGATTCCAGGATGACCAGCTAACGCAGAAGAATGGACCTCCGAGATGACTCTACTGGTCCAATCATCAGGAACAAACATTCTACCAGGCGGGCAACGATCAGGTCTATCCGCCTGAAACTCCTGCAAGACCCGTCGCAAGTCTGGGGAAACAGCAGATAATATCACTCCATCCTTAAGGATACCTGTAGGTTCAGAATTACCAGGGGAATCAGGCTCAAAACTCCTAGAAAGGGCATCCGCCTTCACATTTTTAGAACCCGGTAGGTAAGAAACCACAAAATTAAACCGAGAGAAAAATAACGACCAGCGCGCCTGTCTAGGATTCAGGCGCCTGGCAGACTCAAGATAAATCAAATTCTTGTGGTCGGTCAATACCACCACCTGATGTCTAGCCCCCTCAAGCCAATGACGCCACTCCTCAAAAGCCCACTTCATAGCCAAGAGCTCCCGATTACCAATATCATAATTTCGCTCAGCGGGCGAAATTTTACGAGAAAAGAACGCGCAAGGTCTCATCACGGAGCAGTCGGAACTTTTCTGCGACAAAACCGCCCCAGCTCCGATTTCTGAAGCGTCGACCTCAACCTGAAAAGGAAGAGTAACATCAGGCTGACGCAATACAGGGGCGGAAGAAAAGCGGCGCTTAAGCTCCCGAAAGGCCTCCACAGCAGCAGGGGACCAATCAGCAACATCAGCACCCTTCTTAGTCAAATCAGTCAACGGTTTAGCAACATCAGAAAAACCAGTTATAAATCGACGATAAAAATTAGCAAAGCCCAAAAACTTCTGAAGGCTCTTAAGAGAAGAGGGTTGCGTCCAATCACAAATAGCCTGAACCTTGACAGGGTCCATCTCAATGGAAGAGGGGGAAAAAATGTACCCCAAAAACGAAATCTTTTGAACCCCAAAAACGCACTTAGAACCCTTTACACACAAGGAATTAGAGCGCAAAACCTGAAAAACCCTCCTGACCTGTTGGACATGAGAGTCCCAGTCGTCCGAAAAAATCAAAATATCATCCAGATACACAATCATAAATTTATCCAAATATTCACGGAAAATGTCATGCATAAAAGACTGAAAGACTGAAGGGGCATTTGAAAGACCAAAAGGCATTACTAAATACTCAAAATGGCCCTCAGGCGTATTAAATGCGGTTTTCCACTCATCCCCCTGCTTAATTCGCACCAAATTATACGCCCCACGAAGATCAATCTTAGAGAACCACTTGGCCCCCTTTATTCGAGCAAACAAATCAGTAAGCAGTGGCAAAGGATACTGATATTTAACCGTGATTTTATTCAAAAGCCGATAATCAATACACGGCCTCAAAGAGCCATCTTTTTTAGATACAAAGAAAAAACCGGCTCCTAAGGGAGATGACGAAGGACGAATATGTCCCTTTTCCAAGGACTCCTTAATATATTCCCGCATAGCAGCATGTTCAGGCACAGATAGATTAAATAAACGACCCTTTGGAAACTTACTGCCCGGAATCAGATCTATTGTACAATCGCAATCTCTGTGCGGAGGTAGTGAACCAAGTTTAGGCTCCTCAAAAACGTCACGATAATCAGATAAAAATTCCGGAATCTCAGAGGGAATAGATGATGAAATGGAAACCAAAGGTACGTCCCCATGAGTCCCCTAACATCCCCAGCTTAACACAGACATTGCTTTCCAGTCGAGGACTGGGTTATGAGATTGCAGCCATGGCAATCCAAGCACCAACACATCATGTAGATTATACAACACAAGGAAGCGAATAATCTCCTGGTGATCCGGATTAATACGCATAGTTACTTGTGTCCAGTATTGTGGTTTATTACTAGCCAATGGCGTGGAGTCAATACCCTTCAGAGGTATAGGAACTTCCAGAGGCTCTAAATCAAACCCACAGCGTTTGGCAAAGGACCAATCCATAAGACTCAAAGCGGCGCCAGAGTCGACATAGGCGTCCGCGGTAATAGACGATAAAGAGCAAATCAGGGTCACAGATAGAATAAACTTGGACTGTAATGTACCAATTGAAACAGACTTATCAACCTTCTTAGTACGTTTAGAGCATGCTGATATAACATGAGTTGAATCGCCACAATAGAAGCATAACCCATTTTTTCGCCTAAAATTCTGTCGTTCGCTTCTGGACAGAATTCTATCACATTGCATAATCTCTGGCGCCTTCTCAGTAGACACCGCCAAATGGTGCACAGGTTTGCGCTCCCGCAAACGCCGATCAATCTGAATAGCCATTGTCATGGACTCATTCAGACCTGTAGGTGCAGGGAACCCCACCATAACATCTTTAATGGCATCAGAGAGACCCTCTCTGAACTTCGCCGCCAGGGCGCACTCATTCCACTGAGTAAGCACAGACCACTTACGAAATTTTTGGCAGTATATTTCAGCCTCATCTTGCCCTTGAGACAGGGCCATCAAGGCTTTTTCAGCCTGAATCTCTAAATGAGGTTCCTCATAAAGCAACCCCAAAGCCAGGAAAAACGCATCCACATTGAGCAACGCAGGATCCCCTGGTGCCAAAGCAAATGCCCAATCCTGAGGGTCGCCCCGGAGCAAGGATATTACAATCCTGACCTGCTGTGCAGGATCTCCAGCGGAGCGAGATCTCAGAGACAAAAATAATTTACAATTATGTTTGAAATTCTGGAAGCGAGATCTATCCCCGGAGAAAATTTCAGGCAAAGGTACTCTAGGTTCAGATATAGGAGCATGAATTACAAAATCCTGTAAACTTTGAACCTTCATAGCGAGATTATTCAAACCTGTAGCTAAACTCTGAGGATCCATTTTCATCAGGTGAAATCAGAACCATTCAAGGATTAGAAGGAGAGAGAGACGAAGGCTGCAGTAAGCAGAGATGCTAGTGAATCAACTAATGAGCAAACTCAGAAAAAAAAAAAAAAAATTCTCTGCAGACTTCTTTTCTCTCCTTTCTTCTGCCAATTATTTTAACCCTTGGCCGGCCAAACTGTCATGGTTCTCAATGGCAAGAGACCGTAGTAAAGCATACAAAAGGACTAGCTCTTGGAAGATGGGAACTAGAGCTGACTGTGAGCTAAACCTACCGCACAACTAACAGTGGCCGGGTAGCGTGCCTACGTTTTATCCCTAGACGCCCAGCGCCAGCCGGAGAACTGACTGACCCTAGCAGAGGAAAATACAGACCTGGCTTACCTCTAGAGAAATTTTCCCCAAAAGGCAGACAGTAGCCCCCACATATAATGTCGGTGATTTTAGAGGAAATTGACATACGAAGTATGAAGATAGGTTTAGCAAATTGAGGTCCGCTTACTAGATAGTAGGAAGACAGAAAAGGGAACTACACAGTCAGCTGAAAACCCTTTCAAAACACCATCCTGAAATTACTTTAAGACTCTAATATCAACTCATGACACCAGAGTGGCAATTTCAGCTCACAAGAGCTTCCAGCCTCAGAAATATTCAAACACAGAGAACTGGAACAAAAATGCAAAACAAACTTAGGACTACAAGTCCAACTTAGCTGATAGTAGTCTAGGAGCAGGAACATGCAACAGAAAGGCTTCTGGTAACATTGTTGGCCGGCATAGAAATGACTGAGGAGCAAGGCTAAATAGACAACTCCCACATCCTGATGGAAACAGGTGAACAGAGGCGATGAAGCACACAAGTTAGTACCACCAGTGACCACCGGGGGAGCCCAGAAACCAAATTCACAACACCTCCCCTCTAGCACTCTGGCACCACTCCAATCCATCCTAAACTCTGCTGCCCGACTAATCCACCTGTCTCCCCATTACTCCCCAGCCTCTCCTCTCTGCCAGGCCCTTCACTGGCTTCCTATTGCCCAGAGGCTACAGTTCAAAACACTAGCAATGACATACATAGCCATTCACAACCTGACTCCTCCATTCATCTGTGATATGGTCTCCTTTTACCTACCTACACGCAACCTTCGATCATCTCATGATCTCCTGCTCTACTCCTCTCTCATCTCTTCCTCCCACAACCGCATCCAAGACTTCTCCCGTGCTTCCCCTATACTCTGGAACTCTCTACCCCAACACATCAGACTCTCGCCTACCACGGAAACCTTCAAAAGAAACCTGAAGACCCACCTCTTCCGACAAGCCTACAACCTGCAGTGATCCCCAGTCTACTGAACCGCCGCATGATCAGCTCTACCCTCTCCTAGTGTATCCGCACCCATCCCCTGTAGACTGTGAGCCCTCGCGGGCAGGGTTCTCTCTCCTCCTGTACTTGTGTGTGCCTTGTTTTACTCCCGTTTATTGTACTTGTCTATATTTGCCCCGTTCACATGTAAAGCGCCATGGAATAAATGGTGCTATAAAAATGTATAATAATAATAATACACTCCTCAGTTCTCCATATAGTATAATACACCCCATAGTCCTCCATATACAGTATTATAATGTGCACCTCAGTCCTCCATATAGTATAATACACTCCTCAGTCCTCCAGATAGTATAATACACTCCTCAGTTCTCCATATAGTATAATACACTCCTCAGTCCTCCATATAGTATAATACACTCCTCAGTCCTCCATATAGTATAATACACTCTTCAGTTCTCCATATAGTATAATACACTCATCAGTCCTCCGTATAGTATAATACACTCCTCAGTTCTCTATATGTTATAATATACTCCTCAGTCCTCCATATAGTATTATACACTCCTCAGTCCTCCATATAGTATAATCCACTCCTCAGTGCTCCATATAGTATAATACACTCCTTAGTCCTCCATATAGTATTATACACTCCTCAGTCCTCCATATAGTATAATACACTCCTCAGTTCTCCATATAGTATAATACACTCCTCAGTACTCCATATCGTATTATACACTCCACATAGTCCTCCATATAGAATAATACACTCCTCATAGACCTCCATATATTAAAATACACTGCAATTCCTCCATATAGTATTATACACTCCTCAGTCCTCCAAATAATATAATACACTCCTCAGTCCTTCATATAGTATAATACACTCCTCAGTTCTCCATATAGTATAATACACTCCTCAGTCCTCCATATAGTATAATACTCTCTTCAGTTCTCCATATAGTATAATACACTCCTCAGTCCTCCATATAGTATAATCCACTCCTCGGTTCTCCATATAGTATAATACACTCCTCAGTCCTCCATATAGTATTATACACTCCACATAGTCCTCCATATAGTATAATACACTCCTCATAGACCTCCATATATTAAAATACACTGCAATTCCTCCATATAGTATTATACACTCCTCAGTCCTCCAAATAGTATAATACATTCCTCATAGTGCTCCATATAGTATAATGCCCCGCCATTGTCATCCATGTAGTACAATTCACTTCCCATAGTATAATGCACCCCATAGTTCTTCATATAGTTTAGTCCCCATAGTCCTCGATACAGTATAATGCAGCCCACATATAGTATAATGATGCCACCTCAGAGTATAATGCAGCCACCCCACAGAATATATTGTAGCCCCCTGAGTATAACGTAACCCCCCAGAGAATATAATGCAGCCCCCTCATATAGTATAATGCAGACCTTGCATATATAATATATGGTAGCCCCCTCATAGAGCATAATGCAGCCCCCCATAGAATATAATGTTGCCCCTCCATAGAATATAATACAGCACCCCATAGAATGTAATACAGCCAGCCCCCATAGAATGTAATGCAGCCAGCCCCCATAGAATGTAATGCAGCACAGCCCCCATAGAATGTAATACAGCCAGCCCCCATAGAATGTAATACAGCACAGCCCCATAGAATGTAATACAGCACAGCCCCCATAGAATATAATGCAGCCAGCCCCCATAGAATGTAATAAATCCCCCCCATAGAATGTAATGCAGCACAACCCCCATAGAATGTAATGCAGCACAGCCCCCATAGAATGTAACAGCACAGCCCCCATAGAATGTAATACAGCACAGCCCCCATAAAATGTAATGCAGCACAGCCCCCATAGAATGTAATACAACCAGCCCCCATAGAATGTAATACAGCACAGCCCCATAGAATGTAATACAGCACAGCCCCCATAGAATATAATGCAGCCAGCCCCCATAGAATGTAATAAATCCCCCCATAGAATGTAATGCAGCACAACCCCCATAGAATGTAATGCAGCACAGCCCCCATAGAATGTAATGTAGCACAGCCCCCATACAATGTAATGCAGCCCCCCCAATAGCCCCACAATCCAGTTATCACTCAGTGATATATTTAAAAAAAAAATAAAAAAAACACTCACCTCCCCTCCCCTCGTGCCCAGCGCTGCTCCTGTCTCAGCAGCTGCAGCCCCCCGCGGTCAGACAGCAGGTGCGCAATAATATGACGTCATCGCGCACCCTCAGTGCCAGGCAGAGCGGGGAATGATGGGAGAGGGAGCGTCAGCAGACGCTCTCTCCTCCATCATTGCATTCAACTGTACCGACATCATAGACGCCGGTATAGTTGAATGCGACGGCGCCGGCAGGGGGGTGAGTCGGCGGGGGGGGGGGGGGTGAGTTGGGGGGGGGGGGGAGTCGGCGCTGGCGAGCGGCCCACGACTGCCACCGGCCCTTCTGGCATTTGCCCCGAACTGCCCGATGGCCAGTCCGGCCCTGATCACCAGTGAGGCCAAATCAGGAGGTTACGCCCTTCATTGACAAGCGCGCTTGGAGAAAAAGGAAACTGCACACACGTGCTGCGAGCAAAGTCACTTTATCTGATGTAATGGAGCAAGAAGCAGAATTTTATACCATTTACAACAGATGTAATTGATGCAGCCCCCACCGTTACCCTGAGTCATACTGACCTTTATTTCCCACGTACCCAGAACATGTTGTGGCTGACTATTGAGAACATATATGATAAGAAGTATAGTGTCCTTGAAGAGGAGACCATCAGACTACTGCATCATGACTAAACACACTCTAGCAATTAAAGGCAAAAGATGAACCCTTCTATATCAAGAGCGATTCGATTGGTCTGTCGATAAACAGGGCCCCTGCATACACGATATGTAGCTCTCTTGTACGAACACTGCTGATAATTGGGACTGATCTTTTATCAGACCCTGAGTCCCACCCACACACCCCTCTGTGATGACCTCACTAGGGCCCGGTTGTGGGCTGGACTCAGCCCTTCATAATTTTAGGAAATGCCAATTTATGTAATAACGATCACAGAAGGTCGAGCATGTTGTCACCTTTTCTATCAGGAAAAACCTGGCCTAGCTGCTGGTGGTTATATGACCCCTATGGATTTGGGGCCTTTTGGTGGGGGTCATAATTATGGGAAAAATAAGGATATTTTTGCCTAGTTATCCTGGTGCCAACAATGTACATCTCATTAATATTGGATGTATAAAAAATCCAAAATTCCATATTTTCTCATGGGGACTCAATGTTTGCTTGTCTGCTCTCTTATTGTACTGTCGTGACCATGGCTAGTTGTAAACGGTGTCAGATGTTCTTTGATCCCCTTAAAACCTAACGACTTTTCCTGTCTCTATCTGGGGACAATACACATCCTCTTCAGTGACCTGGGTCTAAAGAGGAATCCTCGCATCTCTGTCACTGCCATTTTACATAAATTAATCCATCTTTTGTCTCCTCAAGACAACTGGTATATGAAAGAAAAAAGGGAGGGAGGATATGAGGGACCTCAAGGATTTTTAATATTTTCTATGACATACTCTATTATACACCAGAAGCCGTATAAAATACAATGCACCATATATAATGTGTAGGGGTTGTACTCACTTGGGTGCAATGGGAGGAAAACAGGAGGCTTGTTCCTTTAAAAGTTCATGTGGGTTTATAGCTTCATAAACCCAGAAGCAAAATCAGAAAGTAAACAGCTTTTAGATCAGGCAAAACAAAGTACAAAACTGCAAAGCAGAGCTCTGCTCCTCCAGGCCTGTGGGCACACAGGCTGGAATAATGTCCAGTACTCCGGCTCGGTCTGGAGCCACACACAGGAGGCTTTCTCCCTCCCAACACACAGACTTTGTGCCAAACAACAGCTTTCAATATGTAGGCCTTAGACACACCCACAGGTGAGGTATGTGGGTAGCCAGACCCACCCATCTCTCATAGCTACCCGCAACTCGGACCCAGGTGCACTAAACAACATAATAGTGCTTACGTGCACTAAAGGAAAATACTCTGGGTTACATCACAGGGAGCAGCCATCCCTGTGACACATACCTCTCATTGATTACGCGGCCATTAGCCTCCTTACATACCTCCCCCCTCTGCCTAAAGCCATGGGGCTTGGCCCCTTCCCTTACCCAACTTGAGACCCTTCTCGGTCACCTTTGGAAGTAAACCCGTCTATCAAAATCGGGCTTTGTCACTGAACCCTCTTGGAACAGTAGGTTATCTGACTCCGTCCCCTCCTTTGATAGGGTTGCCCTGTTGTCGGACCAACCCCATCCCCGGCGGTCAGTTTGGTGTTGCGATTCCCTTGGCCCCATTCCTTCGGTCTGGCATGACTCTCTGTTCCGACTGCTACGGAGTCTCCTGCCTAGGGCACTCAGCCCTGAGCTAACAGAGGAGTCACTACTTCTAACTCTTCCATCTTTTAGGGAACCCCTTTGTCTCTCCAGAACTTGGGTTGAAAGTAGCCGCCATCTTCTTTGCATTTTTTGCAGCTCTTTATTGATCGGCCGCTTGTCAAGTCTTAGCTGCTCTACCTCTCTTAAGTACGCCACGCGATATTCAAGGAATACTCGGATATTGTTAAGGCTCTCCCTTGATCCGACAATGAAGAATGGAACCATCCCATCTTCACCAGCTACCTGGGCTTCGTCATCAGCCATAATCCTCACACTCGCCACACCAGACATATCTACAACCTCCTCCATTACTTTTCCAAGTCTCCCAATGTTATTTCTCATCAGATTCCTGGGCACTTGAACGATGTCCTCCACTACACTGTGTTCCAAATTATTATGCAAATTGGATTTAAGTGTCATAAAGATTTAATTGTTTTGTTTTTCAAATAAACTCGTGGACGGTATTGTGTCTCAGGGCTCAATGGATCACTGAAATCAATCTTAAACACATGTGATGATAATTAGTTTTCCAGGTGATTCTAATTAAAGGAAAACTACTTAAAAATGATGTTCCACATTATTAAGAAGGTCACAGGTTTCAAGCAATATGGGAAATAAAAACAATCTCTCCTCTGCTGAAGAGCGGTAAATAGTGCAATGCCTTGGACAAGGTATGAAAACATTAGATATTTCACGAAAACTTAAGAGTGATCACCATACTGTGAAGAGGTTTGTGACTGAAACAGAGCACAGAGTTCATGCAGATAAAGGCATAATGAGGAAGGTTTCTGCCAGACAAATTCATTGGATTAAGAGAGCAGCTGCCAAAATACTATTACAAAGCAACAAACAGTTATTTGAAGCTGCCGGTGCATCTGGAGTCCCTCGAACCTCAAGGTGTAGGAGCCTTCAAAGGCTTGCTGTGGTGCATAAACCTACTATTCGGCCACCCCTAAACAGTGTTCACAAGCAGAAACGGTTGCAGTCGGCTCAGACATACATGAAGACTAATTTTCCAACAGTCTTGTTTACTGATGAGTGTCGAGCAACCCTGGATGGTTCAGATGGATGGAGTAGTGGATGGTTGGTGGATGGCCACCATGTCCCAACAAGGCTGTGACGTCAGCAAGGAGGTGGGGGAGTCATGTTTTGGGCCGGAATCATGGAGAAACAGCTGGTAGGGCCCTTTAAGGTTCCTGAAGGTGTGAAAATGACCTTTGCAAAGTATATAGAGTTTCTGACTGACAACTTTCTAACATGGTATAAAAAGCAGAAACGTGCCTTCAGGAACAAAATCATCTTCATGGTGACCATGCCCCATCTCATGCTGCAAAGAATCCCTCTGAGTCATTGGCTGCTATGGGCATAAAAGGAGATAAACTCATGGTGCGGCCACCATCTTCCTCTGACCTCAACCCTATAGAGAACCTTTGGAGGATCATCAAGCAAAAGATCTATGAGTGTGGGAGGCCATTCACATCAAAACAGCAGCTCTGGGAGGCAAAGAAATACAAGCAGAAACTCTCCAAAAACTCACAAGTTCAATGGAGGCAAGAATTGTGAAGGTGACATCAAAGAAGGCTCCTATGTTACATGTAACTTGGCCTGTTAGGAGGTTCTGGAGGTAAATAGCTTTTTTGTTCAGTGAATGTGACCTCCTAATGCTGCAAATTCCACAAATGAGACTTTTCAGTTCATTAAAACATATCAAATGTTTAGAAATTCTACTGTGCCTATTAATTTGGAACAGTGCATTGTGGGGTTTTATTCATTTTGTCAAATGTCATTAGCATAATAATTTGGAAGATGGTGTAATTCCAACCGACCTTGAGCTTTCTTTGCATGCTCCAGATGTCGAGCGGCTTCCTCATTCCTCAACAAGATCCTCTGTTTCATGCGAAGACAGTGTAGGTGCATGTCACTCAGGATAGCCACCCGCTTCACCGTGACTTCCATAGTCGACAGTATAACTAACTTCTTAGACTCTGGCGCCCAGTTTACACTCTATGCTTCCACCGCCTTTCTAAATACCTCATGCACAGCCTCGCTGGCACAAGCTTCCCGCACATCCTCGGGTTCCTCTACCAGGCACTGGAAAAGCGAAGTCTCACCTCCTTGGACATAGCATTTGATCTTCTCATCCTGAGAGTCAGAGCGGTTTTTCAAGATGTCGACCTCCCTTTATAAGGCTGTTTGTGTGGCACTTCCCCTTCTGGAGTTCTTCCTCCCTGGAGGCCACTTCTTTGGTCAGTCTCTCCGGCTCTCTCTCCTTCATTGGGATCATATCGAAAGAACACGACAGTTTGTTCTGTAGAGCGGAGAACTTGTTTTTGCAGCCGTCCATGTATTTCTGGAGCTCAGCCTTAGGGCTCATACCCATTTGTGTGAGAAACGGACGAGTGCATACCGAGAAAAAATTGGATTCCACTCTGGCCAATGTTGTTCTAAGACCGGGGTCACACTGCAGCGTAATACGGACGAGTGCTAAGCGATAAAAAATGGCATAGCACTCGGACCAATGTTAATCTATGGGGCAGCTCCCATCATCTGTTTCTTCTTGTCCGTATTATACTTGTGAGTTAAATCACAACATGCTGCGATTGTCCGCGTATCTCAGCTGAGAAACGCCAATGTAAGTCTATGGGTGCGAGAAAAAAATCGCACAGCACACGGACCAGCAGTGTGACTTGCGAGAAATTCTCAGACATTGGCAGGTGACAGGAAAGGCTCAGCCATTATTTGCTCATTTTGCAAGTGTGTGAGAAAATCTCACCTTACGGATGACACACGGATACTTTTTTGAGAAAAAAACGCATCCTGGCATTGCACATGGATGAGATACGGATCACCATACGGAGAACATTTGTGCGATTCTCAGCAGACAAAATCGGAAAACAGATTTTTTTATACATTGTGTGTGACTCCAGTCTAAGGGTTACATCTCATCTACGATTTTTTTTTCTCAGCCGAAATCGGATTGAGAAAAAAATCGCAGCATGCTCGCCAATGCAAGTCAATGGGTGCGAGAAAAAAATCGCACAGCACTTGCACCATGCGTGTGCTGTCTAATTTTTACACACTGGTGTCCTTTGAAAAGCCGGTAATTCATATGCGGCTACTGTAAAATCACACTGGTTATAATAGAAAAGATAGAATAGATATATACACATAGAATACATAAATATATATATATATGTAAAAAAAAAGTAGAAACAGCACTCCATATAGCCATTGTAATGTGCTGTTCATTGGAACGTGGCGACGTTTCGGTCCTGGATGCAGACCTTTCTAAAGATTATTTTATGGAAAAAAATGGCGTGGGCTCCTGCACAATTTTCAAAACCAGCATAGGGAAAGCCAGCAACTGGGGGCAGATGTTTATAGTCTGGGAAGGGGGTAATACCTATGGAGCTTCCCAGTCTATTAATATCAGCTCACAGCTGTATACTTAGCCTTTACTGGCTATTAAAATGGGGGACCCCCAAAAAATGACATGGGATCCCCCCATAATTAATAACCAGCAAAGGCTAGGCAGACAGATGCGGGCTGATATTAATAGCCTAGGAAGGGGCCAAGGATATTGGCAACCCTAGCTAAAAACATTAGCACTCAGCTGCCCCAGAAAAGATGCATTTGTAAGATGCGCCAATTCTGGCACTTAGCCTCTCACTTCCCACTTGCCCTGTAGTGATGGCAAGTGGGGTAATAGTTTGGGGGTCAATGTCACCTTTGTATTGCAAGGTGATATCAAGCCCAGCTTAGTAATGGAGAGGTGTCAATAAGATGCCTATCCATTACTATTCCTATAGTTGTTAAGGGGTTAAATAAAGACACAGCCAGAATAAAGTATTTGAACTAAATAAAACACTACGCAGTTTGCTATCTTTATTGTACTCCTAAATCCCCGACGCCCTTGATCTCCTGTAATAAAAATAAAATAAAAAAGCAACAATATACCATACCTGTCCGTCGCTGTGTCCCACGCAGTAATCCATGTCTGTGGGATATACAGTTTGCAACCTGGACGGTGCCAAAATGCTGTAAACCTCTGATGAATGAATGAGATGCTGGGAGCGGAGCTTTAGTGACTACCGGTGAGGTCACTGAAGCTGCGCTCCCTCACATCCTGACCCACGCTGAACTCTGGAGCGTGGGAAAATGCCAGTTGATTCATGGAACTAGACAGCTAGACTCAATACTCAGGCAGTGAGTGACTGTTCCATGTGGCTTTAAAGGGACTATCAGCACAGAATAACTGTTCAAACCAAGTACAAGCGTTCGTGCATCATGGTGGCCATTTATATACACTGTTATAGATATGATTTCAAAACTATAAGAAGTCTCACAATGAACTAAAAACTTGCACTTACCTTTACATCACCCTTATGCAGCTGACCCTCTGTTTTGGAAAAATGGCTAGCAGATGTGAGGCCAATCTTAGCGTCAATGCCCAAGAATGTGGAGAAGTGCAGATTTCCAAGCGCTAGCGATAAGAGCAGTGTCGGAATGGGGTACCAAGGGCCCACCAGTAGAGCTAAATGCAAGCATGACTGTACCCTCATTCACAAAATTCAGCAGAATAAACTGGGTTGACTATTAAATTAATAAGAGGCTGCCTTTGTCTGTAGATAGTGAATTACCGTATATACTCGAGTATAAGCCGAGATTTTCAGCCCACTTTTTTGGGCTGAAATTGCCCCTCTCGGCTTATACTCGAGTCATACCGGGGATCGGCAGGGGAGGGGGAGCGGGGGCTGTCTAAAAATACTCACCTAGTCCAGGCGCGGTCCCTGCTTCCCCGGCGCCGGCAGCAGCAGCTTCTTCCTGTACTCAGCGGTCACATGGTCCCGCTCATTGCAGTAAATGAATATTCAGCTCCACCTCCCATAGGGGTGGAGCCGCATAGTCATTACTGTAATCACGGTACCATGTGACCGCTGAGTACAGGATGAAGCGCTGCGGCGTCGGGGAAGCAGGATCTACACAGCGGCAGGACCAGGTGAGTGGGAGGGGAGGGGAGCGCAGCGCTGCGCGATAGTCACCTGCTCCTCGTTCCGGGCGCCGATCTGTCTCCAGCAGTGACGCTGAGGTCAGAGGGCGCGGTGACGTGGTCAGTGCGCGCCCTCTGATGAACGTCAGTGCTGGAGACAGATCGGCGCCGGAACGAGGAGAGGTGACTATTGAAAGTGCCCGGGGCCTGAGCGACGGAGAGGTGAGTATGTGATTTATTTTTTTTATCGCAGCAAATGGGGCAAGTGTCTGTATGGAGCATCTATGGGGCCATAACGTTCCTGCAGCACTATATGGGGCCATAACGTTCCTGCAGCACTATATGGGGGCCATAACATTCCTGCAGCACTATATGGGGGCCATAACGCTCCTGCAGCACTATATGGGGCCATAACGTTCCTGCAGCACTATATGGGGCCATAACATTCCTGCAGCACTATATGGGGCCATAACATTCCTGCAGCACTATATGGGGGCCATAACATTCCTGCAGCACTATATGGGGCCATAACGTTCCTGCAGCACTATATGGGGCCATAACGTTCCTGCAGCACTATATGGGGCCATAACGTTCCTGCAGCACTATATGGGGGCCATGACATTCCTGCAGCACTATATGGGGGCCATAACGCTCCTGCAGCACTATATGGGGCCATAACGTTCCTGCAGCACTATATGGGGCCATAACATTCCTGCAGCACTATATGGGGCCATAACATTCCTGCAGCACTATATGGGGGCCATAACATTCCTGCAGCACTATATGGGGCCATAACGTTCCTGCAGCACTATATGGGGCCATAACTTTCCTGCAGCACTATATGGGGCCATAACATTCCTGGAGCACTATATGGGGCCATAACGTTCCTGCAGCACTATATGGGGCCATAACGTTCCTGCAGCACTATATGGGGCCATAACATTCCTGCAGCACTATATGGGGCCATAACATTCCTGCAGCACTATATGGGGCCATAACATTCCTGCAGCACTATATGGGGCCATAACATTCCTGCAGTACTATATGGGGCCATAACATTCCTGCAGCACTATATGGGGCCATAACGTTCCTGCAGCACTATATGGGGCCATAACATTCCTGCAGCACTATATGGGGCCATAACTTTCCTGCAGCACTATATGGGGCCATAACATTCCTGCAGCACTATATGGGGCCATAACATTCCTGCAGCACTATATGGGGCCATAACATTCCTGCAGTACTATATGGGGCCATAACATTCCTGCAGCACTATATGGGGCCATAACGTTCCTGGAGCACTATATGGGGCCATAACGTTCCTGCAGCACTATATGGGGCCATAACTTTCCTGCAGCACTATATGGGGCCATAACGTTCCTGCAGCACTATATGGGGCCATAACGTTCCTGCAGCACTATATGGGGGCCATAACATTCCTGCAGCACTATATGGGGGCCATAACATTCCTGCAGCACTATATGGGGCCATAACGTTTCTGCAGCACTATATGGGGCCATAACATTCCTGCAGCACTATATGGGGCCATAACGTTCCTGCAGCACTATATGGGGGCCATAACATTCCTGCAGCACTATATGGGGCCATAACGTTTCTGCAGCACTATATGGGGCCATAACATTCCTGCAGCACTATATGGGGGCCATAACATTCCTGCAGCACTATATGGGGCCATAACATTCCTGCAGCACTATATGGGGCCATAACGTTCCTGCAGCACTATATGGGGGCCATAACGTTCCTGCAGCACTATATGGGGGCCATAACATTCCTGCAGCACTATATGGGGCCATAACGTTCCTGCAGCACTATATGGGGCCATAACGTTCCTGCAGCACTATATGGGGGCCATAACGTTCCTGCAGCACTATATGGGGGCCATAACGTTCCTGCAGCACTATATGGGGCCATAACATTCCTGCAGCACTATATGGGGCCATAACATTCCTGCAGCACTATATGGTGCCATAACGTTTGTGCAGCACTATATGGGGCCATAACGTTCCTGCAGCACTATATGGGGCCATAACATTCCTGCAGCACTATATGGGGCCATAACGTTCCTGCAGCACTATATGGTGCCATAACGTTTGTGCAGCACTATATGGGGCCATAACGTTCCTGCAGCACTATATGGGGCCATAACATTCCTGCAGCACTATATGGGGCCATAACGTTCCTGCAGCACTATATGGGGCCATAACATTCCTGCAGCACTATATGGGGCCATAACATTCCTGCAGCACTATATGGGGCCATAACATTCCTGCAGCACTATATGGGGCCATAACGTTTCTGCAGCACTATATGGGGCCATAACGTTTCTGCAGCACTATATAGGGGCATAATGTTTGTGCAGCACTATATGGGGCAAGTGTCTGTATGGGGCCATAATTAACGTTTGTAGGGCACTACGGCATATGAGGCAAGTGTCTGTATGGAGCATCTTATAGGGCCATAACGTTTGTGCAGCACTATAAGGGGCAAATATCTTTATGGAGTATCCTATGGGGCCATAGTCAACATTTGTGCAGCATTATATTGGGCAAATGTGTCTATGGAGCATCTTATGGGGCCATTATTAACCTTTATCCAGGATTATATGGGGCATATTTTAATATGGAGCATCTTATGGGGCCATAATGAACTGTATGGAGCATTATATGGGGCTCCTGATTCAATATGGATATTCAAAGACACTTAACCTACTGATGTCTCAATTAATTTTACTTTTATTGGTATCTATTATTACTTTTAACATTTACCGGTAGCTGCTGCATTTTACACCCTAGGCTTATACTCGAGTCAATAAGTTTTCCCAGTTTTTTGTGGCAAAATTAGGGGGGGGTCGGCTTATACCCGGGTCGGCTTATACTCGAGTATATACGGTAAGTGTATTTTGCCAGGTACTGCTCATATAAGAGGGTGGTTGCCCACTTCTGCATGCGGACCCACCGGAGAATTCTCCTGTTCTCGTGCGAGCCAGTCCGAGCCTGGATATGAGCCCCAGCAAAGAAAGGAAACATAAAATACTTTGTCTACCTTATAAGAATTATGAAGTGAGGTTTTTATGAACTGCCTTGATATTGAGGCGAACACAAAGCATGTTTTCATGTAGCTGGCGATGGCCAGGCTGTCTCAAGTGGATATCGGCCAGATGACAATATCTATGCCATGTCTCCTATCTATGAACAGATACAAGCGTAACAGGAAAGATGATGTTGATTCCTCCCGCAGGGGTCCTTCAGGGGCAAAGATGTCATGAAAGTTGGGAATCTCGTTATTTTTTAAGACTAAGGCCGGTGTCACACATACAACTGCAATGCGAGAAACTCGCTCGAGTCTCTCGCCTCAATACCCGGCACTGCCGCCGGCACTTGGGACGGCGCGTTCAGCTGCATAGAAATACATGCAGCCGCACACTCCGGTCCCGAGTGCCATAGGCAGTGCCGGGTATTGAGGCGAGAGAGCAAAGTCCTGCAGTGCGAGGGGCCTCTCGGACCTTTCCCAGCGCCTGCGCACTTTAGTACTTTGCTCTGCCCTCAACAGGCAGATAAGTACGCCTGCGCAGGAGCGCGATGCCGGGGAGCCTGTGTGGATGATGCAGGGTCGCGTCATCCACAAGAAGCAAGGAGGACGGCACTGCAAGAAGATGGGGGGCGCCGGACCAAGAAGAGCGACACCCCTCAGACCGGACCGCCCCGCAGGTGAGTATAATAAGTTATTTTTCTTCTCTTACAGGTCGGGTTGGGGGCTGATATACAGCATTATAGAATGTTGTATATCAGTCCTGAAAGGTGGTGGCCGTACTTCTTATCGGCCAAAACTGCTGACCGCTTCCCTTTAACAGGAGAACAGTAAGGCTGGTGGCCCAAATCTCCTCACTTTTAGAGGTACCTTTGTGAACAGGGATAGTTAGGGCCCCAGTCCTGGGGACGGTTCAGGACCTCTGTCCCTAATCGTGAAGTCACAGCGCGACGCTTCTACAATAAAGGCATGTTCAGGATTGGGATGAATCTGTTCAGGAGCTGTGGTGAACTTCATCTTCACAGGCCAGAAAAGGCATCTTGTGCTTGAGGAGACAAGACACACGGTATGCCATTCTTTGTTAATTGGGTGATTGGTTCAATTATACCTGAAAAATTCTTAATGAAATGTCTGTAAAAATGAGCAAAGCCCACAAACCGTTGGACTTGGCTGATGTTTTTTGGCGTTGGTCGCTCAGTGAGAGCTTGAATCTTGCTAGAATCCATTTGCAATCCTGAAGTAAAGCTTATATAACCCAAGAAGTGGTTGATAAAATTCACATTTCTCCAGCTGACTGTAGAGATGTGGAGTTCTCAGACGCTCCAGCACAGTTTTCACCTCATTTATTTATTTTACTCACTTACAACGCGCCATTAATTACACACACTTTACATACATTCTCGGCACTGTCCCCACTGGGGCTCTCGGTCTAGATCCCCTATCTGTAGGTCTTTGGAGTGTGGGAGCGAACACTGGGAGAATGTGCAAACTCCTCGCAGATATTCTTGGTGGGATTAGAAACAAGGACCCCAGCGCTGCAAGGCTGCAGTGCTAACCACTGAGCCACCATGCTTCCCCCACTGAGCCACTGCGCTGCCTCGTCTGATGTTCTTCTGCAGAATTAGAAAAGATTAGCAGATCCTCCAGATAAAGAACCACAAGTTGATCAGGAAAGTCTCTGAAATGTCATTGACGAAATGTGGAAACTTTGCAGGAGCATTACAAAGTCCAAACGACACGAGTCCTAGTGTCCATAACTGATCTGAGTGCTGCCTTCCCAAGACATTTATTTGCTTTCCCAGTTGATTATGGCATTTTGAGTCTGTAGCCATGGAATCCCAGGATGATTGGGAAAGTGGAGATTAGTTGGAAGGATAAAAGTGAAGATTATCACGATGTGTGGGCTGCACTCATGGAAAGGATGAGATCCGGAAAGTATTAATAAGGTCTGTACTCAACCAACGCATTTTGGCTCCAGACCAGCACTCTTCTCAAGTGTGCACAATGCAGTAACAGCAGGGCTTCGCAAGGCTCCCGGGAGAGTTTGAGGCCCCCTTCCTAACCGAACACCGTCACAGAGTGACCTCTTCACCGGCCCCACACTTTGTATCTTGGTATGGATCCCGCTGCAGTCCTTGCCTAACATTTGCAGTGTCTTTCAGAGCTACAATCTCGGGTCTGACAGGAGCACACTGTCGGTCTGGCGGGCAGTCCGGCCGAACCGGAACCTAAGGCGGCCCTCCCAGATCGGATTTCAGGGGGCGGGATACATTTGTTGTGTTCTGTGAAGCCAGCAGGATTTGTTTTAGGCTTTGTCCTCTTTGATCTGGGAGTGAGGAGCAATGGGCTGGGATTGTTATTTACTTCACTCCTGGGCCTTTTCACTTCTGTCGGACTCACTGTCTCTCCGGTTTGAAGATGTTTTTTGAGGCTATAGGCCTCATATAAGATAATGCTGACCGTGTCTCCCTTGCTGAGCTTAACCCCTTAACCCCCTGAGCTTTTTTTCGTTTTTGCATTTTTGTTTTTTGCTCCCCTCCTTCCCAGAGCCATAACTTTTTATTTTTCCATCAATATGGCCATGTGAGGGCTTATTTTTTGTGGGACGAGTTGTTTACACCATTGGTTTTACCATGTAGAGTACTAGAAAGCAGGAAAAAAATTCCAAGTGCTGTGAAATTGCCAAAAAAGTGTAATCCCACACTTGTTTTTTGTTTGGCTTTTTTACTAGGTTCACTAAATGCTAAAACTGACCTGATATTATGATTCTCCAGGTCATTACGAGTTCATAGACACCTAACATGTCTAGGTTATTTTTTATCTAAAAAATCCAAACTTTGTTTAAAAAAAAACAAAAAACGCCATTTTCCGAGACCCGTAGCGTTTCCATTTTTCATGATCTGGGGTCGGGTGAGGGCTTATTTTTTGCGTGCCGAGCTGATGTTTTTAATGATAAACCAAGAACAGGCAGAGATGCTTACCTGTCTAAATGGGCCTCAATACAATTGCACTGACAGGGAGCAGCGGACCCAAGTAAAATGGCCACTGCACAGGTGCAATACCTAATGAGACAGCCAGCCTTCAATCAGGGATAGGCCGCGTGGTGCACCGATGCAAGAAAAATATGTATAAAAAAAACATATCAATATATGTAAGGTATTGGTTGATATTCTGGCCATAATATGTAAGCCGGCAACCCGCGCCAAGGGTCCTTACGTTTGCCAGTCCTACTCTAACATGAAAACCACAAAAAGAGGAAAAATCCTCCAATATTCAAGAAAACAAACCAAGAACAGGCAGAGATGCTTACCTGTTTTTACCTGTTTTTTTTGCACGTTGTATTTTTTTTCGGGGTGCAGTTGGGCCCAAATGGTTCTGTACACTGTGGCCTCTGTTCACACAGGATGCATTGTAGCACTGGGCGGCCCGCCATAGGGCGTCATTGATAGGCTGGAGCCAGATGCTCTGCATTCCCTGTGTGAACTCGCCACATACAGAGTATATATCTTAGTGCATCGGTGCACCACACGGCCTATCCCTGATTGAAGGCTGGCTGTCTCATTAGGTATTGCACCTGTGCAGTGGCCATTTTACTTGGGTCCGCTGCTCCCTGTCAGTGCAATTCTTTTGAGGCCCATTTAGACAGGTAAGCATCTCTGCCTGTTCTTGGTTTGTTTTCTTGAATATTGGAGGATTTTTCCTCTTTTTGTGGTTTTCATGATTTTAATGATACCATTTTGGTGCAGATATGTTCTTTTGATCGCCCGTTATTGCATTTTAATGCAATGTTGCAGCGACCAAAAAAACGTAATTCTGGCGTTTTTAATTTTTTTCTCTCTACGCCGTTTAGCGATCAGGTTAATCCTTTTTTTTATTGATAGATCGGGCGATTCTGAATGCGGCGATACCAAATATGTGTAGGTTTGATTTTATTTTTATTGTTTTATTTTGAATGGGACAAAAGCTGGGGGTGATTTGGACTTTTATTATTATTATTTATTTCTATAGCACCATTAATTCCATGGTGCTGTACATGAGAAAGGGTTACGTACAGGGTTATAGATATCGTTTACAGTAAGCTAATTTACAATGACAGACTGATACAGAGGGGAGAGGACCCTGCCCTTGCGGACTTACATTCTTCGGGGACTGGACTTTTATATTTTGTAAAAAATGTTCCTATTTTTTAAAACTTTTATTTTATTTTGTTACTTTTGCCATGCTTCAATAGCCTCCATAGGGGACTAGAAGCTGCCATAGCCCGATAGGCTCTGCTGCAGCACAGAGGCGATGCTCAGATCGCCTCTATATAGCAGATTTACTCACTTGCTATGAGCGCTGACCAGTGGGTGGCGCTCACAGCAAGCCAGCACTGACGCAATAGAGGTCTGCAGGAGACCTCAGGTTGTCATGCCAACACAACGGTGACCCGCGATCACATGAGGGGGTTACCGGTGTGCGTGTTTCTGGCTGGACGGCCGGAAGCACGATTTAAATGCGGCAGCGGAATTTGACAACGGCATTTAACTGGTTAATAGACACGGGTGGATCGCGATTCCACCCGAAGCTATTGCGGGCACATGTCAGCTGTTCAAAACAGTTGACATGTCCCCAGAAAAATGTGGGCTCACCGGGAGGGAGACCAACATCGGCGTACTATTACACCCATGTCGGTAAGGGGTTAATCTGTAAGCTCCAGCAGGGAAACCGGCCAGCAGAGGAATTCTGCTCAGATCTCCGTAGATGGGCCACTGACACCCGGTGGAACCATCCTGCTCTTAGGAGTCAGTTTTGTCAGGTCCTGTCTGAAAGGTTAAAAGACACACTGGCTCTTTATGAAACTCCTGGGTCGTTAGAGACCGCCATGGCTCTGGCCATACGCATTGATAGACGCCTCAGGGATAGACCTGTTGTGACTCCACTCATGGTACTCTCTAAAACCAAGGTTCTCGGTGCTCTGAGGAACGGATGCAGTTAGGAGCGGCCTCCCCTCTGTACAAGTCTCTTACGGTTTGCCACAAAACGGTGGTTTATTTTTTCTGTGGTCAAAAGGGTAATTTCATTGGGGTCTGTCCTTCTTTACCAAAGCACAAAAAGCTGTCGGAAAAATTCTAACCCCAGTTTGTGTGGAGGATAATAACCTGGGTGTATGTATCTCCTCCGCATGTGTATCTTAGTTTTCTTTACCAGCGGAAGTGGTTATTGGTATGAAAAATGAGAAAATATCCATCGTCTTGGATAGTGGGGCGGAAGCCAATATGGTGGATGCTCGGTTCGCACGGGACCTTGGTCTTCCCTGTATTACTCTGGTGAAGCCCATCCATATATTTGCAATTGACTCTGCACCTTTCGGTCAGGGAAATTTTACGCAAGTAGTGCATAATGTGAACCTGTGCATAGGGGTCTTCACAGGGAGCTCCTTTCTGGCTATATCTTTGAAGATCTCCCTATTCCTATTGTGTTAAGGCCCCGTCTCACATAGCGAGATCGCTAGCGAGATCGCTGCTGAGTCACAAGTTTTGTGACGCAACAGCGACCTCCATAGCGATCTCGCTATGTGTGACACGTACCAGCGATCAGGCCCCTGCTGCGAGATCGCTGGTCGTGTCGGAATGGCCTGGACCTTTTTTTGGTCGTTGAGGCCCCGCTGACATCGCTGAATCGGTGTGTGTGACACCGATCCAGCGATGTCTTCACTGGTAACCAGGGTAAACATCGGGTTACTAAGCGCAGGGCCGCGCTTAGTAACCCGATGTTTACCCTGGTTACCAAAAAAAACAAACAGTACATACTCGCCTTTCGGTGTCCAGGTCCCTTGCCGTCTGCTTCCTGCTCTGACTGAGCCGCCGTACACTGAGAGCAGAGCGCAGCGGTGACGTCACCGCTGCGCTCTGCTCTCACTGTACGGCCGGATCTCAGTCAGAGCAGGAAGCGGACGGCAAGGGACCTGGACACCGAAAGGCGAGTATGTAGTGTTTGTTTTTTTTGGTAACCAGGGTAAACATTGGGTTACTAAGCGCGGCCCTGCGCTTAGTAACCCGATGTTTACCCTGGTTACCCGGGTGCTGCAGGGGGACTTCGGCATCGTTGAAGACAGTTTAAACGATGCCGAAGTCGTTCCCCTGATCGTTGGTCGCTGGAGAGAGCTGTCTGTGTGACAGCTCCCCAGCGACCACACAACGACTTACCAACGATCACGGCCAGGTCGTATCGCTGGTCGTGATCGTTGGTAAATCGCTTAGTGAGACGGGGCCTTTAGGCCTTCCCTGGTTAGCTGTGCATAATCCGGTTACTAACTAGCAGTCCTGAGAAGTAGTCAAATGGAGTGATCTCTGCCATCTTTTCTGCTGTTTCCACTAAAACCATACCCTCTTTCCTGTCTGATTTTGTGGATGTGTTCTTAGAAACATGGTGCGAGGAACTGCCTCTCCACTGATAAGTATGTAGAATAAATTTTGGCACTCAACTTTAGTAAAACGTAAGTATTTTATTGGCAGCCACTTGTACAAACGTTTCGGTCAGTGATGTTGACCTTCTTCAGTGTACTTGTTGTTTAGAGATAACATGAGTATGTGGCTCAAGGTTAAGTTAAGGTCCTAACGCGGATCCCGTATGACAATCCTAATGAGGATAATCTGTAGAGAGGGCCGAGTGGTTATACTCCTCTTCAGGGATAGGCCTATGGAATTCTCAGATCGTATGCAGATCCGATTAGTGGACCGGAATAATGTCACTACCTAGGGGTGGCACTGGTATCTGCAAGGAACGCGGTGTCCGCCGCTTGTTCTGTGATGAGAACAAGCGGCGGACACCGCGTTCCTTGCAGATACCAGTGCCACCCACCCCTAGGCAGGGACATTATTCCGGTCCACTAATCGGATCTGCATACGATCTGAGAATTCCATAGGCCTATCCCTGAAGAGGAGTATAACCACTCGGCCCTCTCTACAGATTATCCTCATTAGGATTGTCATACGGGATCCGCGTTAGGACCTTAACTTAACCTTGAGCCACATACTCATGTTATCTCTAAACAACAAGTACACTGAAGAAGGTCAACATCACTGACCAAAACGTTTGTACAAGTGGCTGCCAAAAAAATACTTACGTTTTACTAAAGTTGAGTGCCAAAATTTATTCTACATAGTTTCTGGTTTGGGAACCTTCTTTGTGCACCACTACAGCTGTGCCACGTTACACTATAATATATGAGCTCTCCACTGATAAGGTCTGTGCAGTTCTGGAATGGGATCTGCCAGAAAACCTTAAAGAATGGCAACGCTTTGTGGGGTTTGCTAACTACTATCGTAAGTTTATCCAAAAATTGGTTGATTGTTAAACCCTTCACTAACATGACAAAGAAAGGTACGGACTTCTCGAGGTCGTCTGACTGCGCCCGTCAGGCATTTTCTTCTTTGAAGAAATGCTTTTCCTCTGCTCCTGTACTCATTCAACCCAATGTTCCCCAACCACTTATTGTTCATGTTGATGGATCTGAGATGGGAGATGGGCTGTTTTGTCTCAAGGGTCATCCCCTGGTAAGTGTCATCCATATACCTTCTCAAAAAATGTTGTCGTCCGAAAGGAAGTATAATGTAGTCAATAGATAACTTTTGCTCATTAAGTTGGCTTTTGAGGAGTGGCGTCACTTTTTGTAGGGGGCAGTCCCCCCGTCACTGTCATTACTGATCATAAAAATCTGTTGTATCTCGAATACACTAAACATCTTAATCCTAGACAAGCTAGATGGTCTTTGTTCTTTACCAGGTTTAGTCTTATTGTCACTTACATTCCTGGGATTAAGAACGTCAAAGCTGATGATTTGTCTCAAAGTTTCCCTGGATGTAGTTGTTCTTATGACTCTGTCCCTATTTTACAAGAAGGGGTGGTCGTCTCTGCCGTGTGTTCTCAGCTGGAGGGAGAGGTATTGAAGGCTCATGGGGAAGCCCCTGCTTGTCCTTCAGGGAAACTATTTGTACCATTACATCTGCATCTTAAGTTTTCGGGCAAAATCATAGCTCGTCTCTCACTAGTCATCCAGGTAGTAAAGCAACCTCGGACCTCCTTTCTCATTGTGTTTGGTGGCCAAGGTTGCAGCATAATGTAGTCAACTTTGCATCTTCCCGTAATGTTTGTGTGCATTCTAAGACCCTGCATACTCATCCGTTTGGGCGTCTTCTACCATTAACCATACCTGACTAGCCATGGACACATTTATACATGGATTTTTTTTTTTTTTTACAGATCTCCCTTCCTCCTTTGGTAATACTGTTATCTTAGTTATGGTGGATAGGTTCAGTAAAATGGTTCACTTTATTGCTTTACCTGCTCTCCCTAATGCCAAGACACTGGCTCAAGTGTTTGTCACTGATATCGTGAAGCATCATGGGGTCCCTCCGATGTGGTGTCAGATTGGGGGGCCCAGTTTGTATCTAAATTCTGGAGGGCATTTTATTCTCTGCTTTGGATGCATCTATCCTTTTCTTCAGTGTTTCATCCTCAAACAAATGGTCAGACTGAACATCTAAACCAAAATCTGAAGACAAACCTCAGGTGTTTTATGTCAGATAACCAGGGGGATTGATCATCTTTTCTAACATTAGCTGAGTTTGCCTTAAACAATCAATGCAGTGACTGGTAAGTCACCATTTTTTGGTGCATATGGCTTCCATTGGCAGTTCTTTACCTTCAGTAAGGATGGGTCTTCAGAGGTTCCTAGGGAGGAACGATTCTCTTCATCACTCTCATCTGTATGGCAAGGGATTCAGAACAACTTAAAGATCATAGGGGGCAGATAGAAACACAAGACTGATAAGAAATGTTTGTCAGGTCTGGACCTGGGTGTGAATGATTTAGTATGGCTGTCTACCAGAAATATTAAACTGAAAATTCCTTCCTGGAAATTAGGTCCTAGGTTCATTGGTCCTTACAAGGTGGTCACCGTAATTCACTCTGTGGCCTTTTGTCTTGAGCTTTCTCTAACGCTTAAAATCCACAACATTTTCCATAGGTCATTGCTGAAAAAATATGTGGCGTCTGTGGAGCCGTCCCCCTTACTGCCATCGCCATTGATTATTGTTGACGGTAATTTGGAGTGTCAGGTGGCAAGAATTGTGGATTCTCGTATGGTTTGCTGCTCTTTAGAATACTTGGTGCACTGGAAAGGGTATAGTCCTGAGGATGTGGGTACCGGCATCTGAGGTTAATGACAGTAAACTAATTTGGTCCTTTCATGCGGCCCATCCGGATAAATGCAGTCCTGAGGGTCCAGTGGCTCCACATAGAAGGGAGGGGGAGTACTGTCAGAAGTGTCTTGTCCCCGTGGAAAACCTGGAGTTAGACAGTCACGTTGGGTAATGAATCGCAGGTCTTCTTTAGAGATAGTGTGATTTGTGTCCCATATTGAATGGATTTAGTTTCTTCTGGTGCTAAATAGGTTAACAACGGGACCTCTTTAGCACCAGAACAAACTAAATCCATGCTGGCCTCAAACATGCAGCTCCATTTCAGCTGTTTATGATCCGGTCATTACCTTCTCCTATTTGCCATGGCACCAGGAGATGGAACGGGATCCTTGATGCGAACAACTGGCTAAGACGATCGTGCAGACAAGGATTCAGATTCCTGGACCACGGCGTGAACTACCTGTACGACAGACTCCTCCCCAGAGACGGACTACACCTCAACAAACCTGGGAAACACACATTCGCCAGAAGACTCGCTACACTCATCAGGAGGGCGTTAAACTAGAAGATGAGGGGACGGGAAGAAAAACAGACTCGAACATGAAGCCAGAAAATATACGGAAGGATATGAGGTACGGCAAAGAAGACCCAAGACAACATACTCAGAAGGGAGGCAAGAAAATTTCTAAAACAATCCACAGGGAGGAGATTGGAACAAAACAAAATCCTCTAAACTGCATGCTCGCAAACGCCAGAAGCCTGACAAACAAGATGGAAGAACTAGAAGCAGAAATATCTACAGGTAACTTTGACATAGTGGGAATAACCGAGACATGGTTAGATGAAAGCTGTGACTGTGCAGATAACTTACAGGGTTACAGTCTGTTCAGAAAGGATCGTAAAAATCGGAGAGGAGGAGGGGTTTGTCTCTATGTAAAGTCTTGTCTAAAGTCCACTTTAAGGGAGAAGATTAGCGAAGGGAATGAGGATGTCGAGTCCATATGGGTCGAAATTCATGGAGGGAAAAATATTAACAATGGAGAGGCGTCAATTATGTCACCTATCCATTATTAATCCAATTCTATGAAAGGGTTAAAAAAAACACACATTATTAAAAAGTATTTTAATGAAATAAACACACAGGTAGTTTTAATATTTTATTGCTCTCTCAATCCAACAGAAGACCCTCGCTCTGCAAAATAATAAACCAACAATATACATACCTTCTGTTGATCTGTCACGTCCCACGAAGTAAATCCATCTGAAGGGGTTAAATCATTTTACAGGCAGGAGCTGTGCTAATGCACTCGCTCGTGCCTGTAAAACCCGGGTGCTGAAAGGAAAGCAGGATGATCTGTACTTACCTTGAGTTGCGGTGATGCGCCCTCTGCTGGATGTCCTCATGACCTGGAGCCTTGGAAAAGTTCCCACGCTCGAGTTCATGTAAGTTCATCCAGCAGAGGGCGCCTCACCGCGACTCAATGTAAGTACAGATCACCCAGCTTTCCTTTCAGCACCCGGGGTTTACAGGCACGAGTGAGTGCTTTAGCACAGCTCCTGCCCGTAAAATGATTTAACCCCTTCAGATGGATTTACGTCGTGGGACGTGACAGATCAACAGAAGGTATGTATATTGTTGGTTTATTATTTTGCAGAGCGAGGGTCTTCAGGTGGATTGAGAGAGCAATAAAATATTAAAACAACCTGTGTGTTTATTTCATTAAAATACTTTGTAATCATGTGTGTGTGTTTTTTTAACCCTTTCATACAATTGGATTAATAATGGATAGGTGACATAATTGACGCCTCTCCATTATTAATCTGGCTTAATGTCACCTTACAATAGCAAGGTGGCATTAACCCTTCATTACCTCATATCCCACCGCTACACGGGAGTGGGAAGAGAGTGGCCAAGTGCCAGAATAGGCGCATCTTCCAGATGTGCCTTTTCTGGGGTGGCTGGGGGCAGATGTTTGTAGCCACGGGGGGCCAATAACCAAGGACCCTCTCTAGGCTATTAATATCTGCCCTCAGTCACTGGCTTTTCCACTCTGGCGGAGAAAATTGCGCGGGAGCCCACACCAATTTTTTCTGTCATTTAACCCTTTATTTTAGCAGCTACAGCACCCAAATTTTGCACATACACACTACTAACATTAGTGAAGAGGAATATGTAATAAAAGAAGGGATATGAGATGGTTTACTGTATGTAATCATGTCTCATATCCTGTCGGGTTTGGGAGGAGAAATGAAAAGCCGGCAATTGAATTTCCGGCTTTTCACATATATCGCGCTGAATTAAATATAAATACAGAATATATATATATATGTGTGTCTCAATGACATATATATATATATATATATATATATATATATATATATATATATATATATATATACTGTATATATGTTTTAACGAACATTTGAGCACATAAATTATTATTATTATTATTATTATTATTTATTGTTATAGCGCCATTTATTCCATGGCGCTTTACATGTGAGGAGGGGTATACATAATAAAAACAAGTACAATAATCTTAAACAATACAAGTCATAACTGGTACAGGAGGAGAGAGGACCCGGCCCGCGAAGGCTCATAATCTACAAGGGATGGGTGAGGATACAGTAGGTGAGGGTAGAGCTGGTCATGCAGTGGTTTGGTCGATCGGTGATTACTGCAGGTTGTAGGCTTGTCGGAAGAGGTGGGTCTTCAGGTTCTTTTTGAAGGTTTCGATGGTGGGCGAGAGTCTGATGTGTTGTGGTAGAGGGTTCCAGAGTAGGGGTGATACGCGAGAGAAATCTTGTATACGATTGTGGGAAGAGGAGATAAGAGGGGAGTAGAGAAGGAGATCTTGTGAGGATCGGAGGTTGCGTGTAGGAAAGTACCGGGAGATGAGGTCACAGATGTAAGGAGGAGACAGGTTGTGGATGGCTTTGTACGTCATGGTTAGGGTTTTGTACTGGAGTCTCTGGGCAATGGGGAGCCAGTGAAGGGATTGACAGAGGGGAGAGGCCGGAGAATAGCGGGGGGACAGGTGGATTAGTTGGGCAGCAGAGTTTAGAATAGATTGGAGGGGTGCGAGAGTGTTTGAGGGGAGGCCACAGAGCAGGAGGTTGCAGTAGTCAAGGCGAGAGATGATGAGGGCATGGACTAGGGTTTTTGCAGATTCTTGGTTGAGGAATGAACGGATTCGTGCAATATTTTTGAGTTGAAGTCGGCAGGAAGTGGAAAGGGCTTGGATATGTGGTTTGAAGGAGAGATCAGCGTCAAGGATTACCCCGAGGCAGCGAGCTTGTGGGACTGGGGAGAGTGGGCAGCCATTTACTGTAATGGATAGGTTCGTTGGGGGGGTCACGTGAGATGGGGGAAAGATGATGAATTCTGTTTTGTCCATGTTAAGTTTCAGAAATCTAGCAGAGAAGAAGGATGAAATAGTGGACAGACATTGAGGGATTCTGGTTAGTAGGGAGGTGATATCTGGTCCAGAGAGGTAGATCTGTGTGTCATCAGCATAGAGGTGATACTGAAAGCCATGAGATTCTATGAGCTGTCCCAGGCCGAAGGTGCAAATGGAGAAGAGCAGGGGCCCAAGGACTGAACCTTGAGGAACTCCGACAGATAGGGGGCGAGGTGAGGAGGTGGTGTGTGAGTGGGAGACGCTGAATGTCCGGTGTGTTAGGTATGAGGAGATCCAGGATAGGGGCAAGTCTGTGATGCCAAGAGATGAGAGGGTCTGTAATAATAGGGAATGGTCCACTGTGTCAAAGGCAGCCGACAGGTCGAGGAGGAGGAGAACAGAGTAGTGTCGCTTGCTCTTGGCGGTTAAGAGGTCATTGGTGACCTTAGTTAGGGCAGTTTCAGTGGAATGGTGTGACCGGAAGCCAGATTGTAAGTGGTCAAAGAGGGAGCAAGAAGAGAGATGGGAGGACAGTTCAAGGTAGACGTGTTGTTCCAGTAGTTTTGAGGCATAGGGGAGAAGTGATATAGGGCGATAGCTAGATACAGAGGATGGGTCAAGAGAGGGCTTTTTGAGGATAGGTGTGATGGAGGCATGTTTAAAGCTTGAGGGGAAAACACCAGTTGTTAGTGAGAGGTTGAAGAGATGGGTTAGGGTTGGGATGAAGATTGTGGTGAGGTTTGGGATGAGGTGGGATGGGAGCGGGTCAAGTGCACAGGTGGTGAGATGTGATTTTGATAGTAGAGTGGCGAGTTGATCTTCTGTAATGGTGGAGAAGTTGGTTTTGGAGGTGGAGGGTAGGGAAGTTGGGAGGAAGGGCTCTGGGGCTTGTTGACCAAAACTGTCTCTGATGTTATCAATCTTCTGCTTGAAGAATGAGGCAAAGTCTTCAGCAGAGATAAGTGGGGAGGGAGGAGGTGCTGGGGGACGGAGGAGAGAATTGAAGGTGTTGAATAACTGTTTAGGGTTGTGAGACAGGGAGGATATGAGAGATGAGAAGTAGGTTTGTTTAGCTGTGGCGAGTGTGGTCTTGAAAGTAGTGAGGGACTGTTTGAATGCGATTAAGTGGTCGTTGGAGTGGGATCTTTTCCATCTGCGCTCAGCAGCCCTGAAAGCTCGCCTCAGTTCTTTGGTCAGGCTGCTGTGCCAGGGCTGTCTGTTGATTTTGCGAGCTTTGGTATGTGTAAGTGGGGCAGCAGATTCCAAAGCTACAGCTATTGTGGTGTTATATAGAGCGACAGCGTCATCCGCATTGTGTATGGAACTTATGTCTGTGAGAGGGAGGAGGGATTCAGAGAATGAATGTAGGTCAAGATGTTTAAGATTTCTGCGAGGGTGTGAAAGTTTGTGGGGTGGGGACTCTAGACATGGAGTGGAGAGAGATGAGAATGTGAGAAGGTTGTGGTCAGAGAGAGGAAGAGGTGAGTTAGAGAGGTTAGATAGGGAGCAGAGGCGGGTGAAGATGAGGTCCAGTGTGTGACCATCTTTGTGAGTGGCTGCAGAAGGCCATTGAGTGAGGCCGAAGGAGGAAGAGAGAGATAGAAGTTTAGTGGCAGCTGAGAGGGAAGCGTCAATGGGGATGTTGAAGTCACCCATGATGATAGTGGGGATGTCTGCAGAAAGGAAATGAAGTAGCCAGGTGGTGAAGTGGTCAAAGAAGGTGGTGGCTGGCCCTGGGGGGCGGTAAATGACAGCCAGTTGGAGGGGGAGTAGATGCGCACAGAGTGCACCTCAAAGGAAGGGAGGGTAACAGGGTGGCAGTGGGATTGGGGTGAAGGAGCAGTTATCTGACAGGAGAAAACCAACTCCTCCGCCATGCTTGCTGCTGGGGCGGGGTGTGTGAGAAAGGTGGAAGCCACCGTAAGAGAGTGCAGCAGGAGAGGCTGTGTCAGAAGGGGTGAGCCAGGTTTCGGTGATGGCGAGGAAGGAAAGTTTGGTAGTAACAAAAAGATCATGGATGTAGGAAAGCTTGTTACAGACAGAGCGAGCGTTCCACAGAGCTCCTGTTAGTGGCACTGGGAAGCGGAGGCTGGGTGAATGGGTATAAGGTTAGAGAGGTTACGGAAGTTTGTGATGGAGCGTGGGTGGGAGGTAGAAATGAATCCATTAGATGTCGGTTTTGCATGCCTGCGAGAAAATATCGCAGTACGGATGCCATACGGATTACATACGGAGGATGCCATGCGCAAAATACGCTGACACACCCTGCCTACGGATGACATACGGATCACTATTTTGGGGACTTTTCTGCGTATTACGGCCGTAAAAAACGGACCGTATTTACATACGCTGAGTGTGAGGCCGGCCTAAGGCAGATAGATGAAGCTGCAGCCCATAATGAGGTCCTGGTTATGGGGGACTTTACCTACCCGGATATTAACTGGGAAACAGAAACCTGTGAAACCCATAAAGGCAACAGGTTTCTGCTAATAACCAAGAAAAATTACCTTTCACAATTGGTGCAGAATCCAACCAGAGGAGCAGCACTTTTACACCTAATACTATCTAATAGACCTGACAGAATAACAAATCTGCAGGTGGTCGGGCATCTAGGAAATAGCGACCACAATATTGTACAGTTTCACCTGTCTTTCACTAGGGGGACTTGTCAGGGAGTCACAAAAACACTGAACTTTAGGAAGGCAAAGTTTGACCAGCTTAGAGATGCCCTTAATCTGGTAGACTGGGACAATGTCCTCAGATATAAGAATACAGATATGGGAACTGTGTGAGGGTATGTGCACACGTCAGGATTTCTTGCAGAAATTTCCTGAAGAAAACCGGAAATTTTCTGCAAGAAATCCGCATTTTTTTTTTGCGTTTTTTCCCCGTTTTTTTTAGCATTTTGCAAGCGTAATTAGCTTGCAGAATGCTAAAGTTTTCCAAGCGATCTGTAGCATCGCTTGGAAAACTGATTGACAGGTTGGTCACACTTGTCAAACATAGTGTTTGACAAGTGTGACCAACTATTTACTATAGATGCAGCTTATGCAGCATCAATAGTAAAAGTAGAATGTTAAAAATAATAGAAAAAAAATAAAAAGGGTTATACTCACCTGCAGGCGTCCGTTCCTATAGATGCTGTGTGTGTTCAGGACCTTCGATGACGTCGCGGCTTGTGATTGGTCGCTGAGCGGTCACATGAGCGGTCACGCTCGAAGGTGAGTATATCACTATGTTTTATTTTAATTCTTTTTTTTTACCAATTATATGGTGCCCAGTCCGTGGAGGAGTGTCCTCTCCTCCACCCTGGGTACCAACTGCACATAATCTGCTTACTTCCCGCATGGTGTGCACAGCCTCGTGCGGGAAGTAAGCAGATCAATGCACTCCTAGGTGTGCGGAACTCCGCAATTCCGCATTTTTAATGAACATGTTGCTTTTTTTTCCGTGATGCGATTTTTTTTGCGAAAAAAAATGCAACATTTGCACAAGAAATGTGGAATACACTGTAAATAATGGGAGGCATATGTAAGCTTTTTTTTCGCGTTTTTATCACGTTTTTATAGCGAAAAAAGGCGAAAAATACTGAACGTGTGCACATGGCCTAAGAACGTCCTAGATAGGCACTGTAAGCGGTTTATACCTTGTGGGAATAAAAGGACTAGAAATAGGAAAAACCCAATGTGGCTAAACAGAGAAGTAAGAAGGCAATTAACAGTAAAAAGAAAGCATTTGCACTACTAAAGCAGGATGGCACCATTGAAGCTCTAAAAAACTATAGGGAGAAAAATACTTTATCTAAAAAACTAATTAAAGCTGCCAAAAAGGAAACAGAGAAGCACATTGCTAAGGAGAGTAAAACTAATCCCAAACTGTTCTTCAACTATATCAATAGTAAAAGAATAAAAACTGAAAATGTAGGCCCCTTAAAAAATAGTGAGGAAAGAATGGTTGTAGATGACGAGGAAAAGGCTAACATATTAAACACCTTCTTCTCCACGGTATTCACGGTGGAAAATGAAATGCTAGGTGAAATCCCAAGAAACAATGAAAACCCTATATTAAGGGTCACCAATCTAACCCAAGAAGAGGTGCGAAACCGGCTAAATAAGATTAAAATAGATAAATCTCCGGGTCCGGATGGCATACACCCACGAGTACTAAGAGAACTAAGTAATGTAATAGATAAACCATTATTTCTTATTTTTAGGGACTCTATAGCGACGGGGTCTGTTCCGCAGGACTGGCGCATAGCAAATGTGGTGCCAATATTCAAAAAGGGCTCTAAAAGTGAGCCGGGAAATTATAGGCCAGTAAGTCTAACCTCTACTGTTGGTAGAATATGTGAAGGGTTTCTGAAGGATGTTATTCTGGATTATCTCAATGAGAATAACTGTGTAACTCCATATCAGCATGGGTTTATGAGGAATCGCTCCTGTCAAACCAATCTAACCAGTTTTTATGAAGAGGTAAGCTATAGGCTGGACCACGGTGAGTCATTGGACGTGGTATATCTCGATTTTTCCAAAGCGTTTGATACCGTGCCGCACAAGAGGTTGGTACACAAAATGAGAATGCTTGGTCTGGGGGAAAATGTGTGTAAATGGGTTAGTAACTGGCTTAGTGATAGAAAGCACAGGGTGGTTATAAATGGTATAGTCTCTAACTGGGTCGCTGTGACCAGTGGGGACCGCAGGGGTCGGTATTGGGACCTGTTCTCTTCAACATATTCATTAATGATCTGGTAGAAGGTTTACACAGTAAAATATTGATATTTGCAGATGATACAAAACTATGTAAAGCAGTCAATACAAGAGAAGATAGTATTCTGCTACAGATGGATCTGGATAAGTTGGAAACTTGGGCTGAAAGGTGGCAGATGAGGTTTAACAATGATAAATGTAAGGTTATACACATGGGAAGAAGGAATCAATATCACCATTACACACTGAACGGGAAACCACTGGGTAAATCTGACATGGAGAAGGACTTGGGGATCCTAGTTAATGATAAACTTACCTGGAGCAGCCAGTGCCAGGCAGCAGCTGCCAAGGCAAACAGGATCATGGGGTGCATTAAAAGAGGTCTGGATACACATGATGAGAGCATTATACTGCCTCTGTACAAATCCCTAGTTAGACCGCACATGGAGTACTGTGTCCAGTTTTGGGCACCGGTGCTCAGGAAGGATATAATGGAACTAGAGAGAGTACAAAGGAGGGCAACAAAATTAATAAAGGGGATGGGAGAACTACAATACCCAGAGAGATTAGCACAATTATTCAGTCTAGAAAAAAGACGACTGAGGGGCGATCTAATAACCATGTATAAGTATATAAGGGGACAATACAAATATCTCGCTGAGGATCTGTTTATACCAAGGAAGGTGACGGGCACAAGGGGGCATTCTTTGCGTCTGGAGGAGAGAAGGTTTTTCCACCAACATAGAAGAGGATTCTTTACTGTTAGGGCAGTGAGAATCTGAAATCCTTGCTTGAGGAGGTGGTGATGGCGAACTCAGTCGAGGGGTTCAAGAGAGGCCTGGATGTCATCCTGGAGCATAACAATATTGTATCTTACTGTTATTAGGTTCTTTAGAAGGACGTAGATCTGGGGATGGAATATAGACTGAACTGGATGGACAAATGGCTTTTTTCAGCCTCGCTAACTATGTTGTTATGTTACTATTTAAACTGATCTGACCCATATGTCCCTGCCAGTGAAAGATTTGTCTTTCTGTGCTGTGTGCTAAAGCTAAGTGGTTGGAATAGAGTTGTTGTAGTAGTGTTCTGTGGTTTCCTGTAGTACGTGTTTGTTTATCTCCTGGTCCCTGTTCCCATTTAGTTTATTCCTCCCTGTCCCTATCCTCCTTCCTATTGTTGATTAATGCTTTTGTATGATAGAGGTTTTTTGTTATCCCCGTTTTGTCTTTGTGTCTTCTTTGCCGTACATTTCTGTCCCATGCATCATGGGGTGAGGGAGGGGACAGCTCAGGGTTTAACAGGAGCATAGTAAGGTCGGAGACTCGGCCTCTCTACCTTCAAGAGTACCCCTGGGACATGGATAGTTAGGGTCCCAGTTTGAGGGACAGCTTGAGGCCCCTTTTCCTTTCTGAAGACAGTCACAGCGTGACACTTTGGCTCAGTAGCTGCATATGCGTGAACGGGCTCCTGAGATTGGAGGAGATTTCTGTATCAGCACATCAGTGATTCCGTCAGCAACTGGATAAATGAAGGTCGGCTCTGTTTATACCCGGGACACTAATCATCAGGACATCAATGCAACATTTACTAGAGAACTACTCTGACACTGTGCACATTATTCTATCCCTCTTCTAACTGCTGGTATGTGGGAACTGTCTCCTAATCTGAACTAGCCACTACACCCTCTGAATCCCTTGTGCATCTATCCCTCTTCTAACTGCTGGTATGTTGCTGCTTTTTCCCTGACTTTAATTCCATGTTTCATACTTCAAGCTTGCTGAATGCATATTGATATGCACATGTTCCTCACACCTAGCTCTATCCACCCATCTTATCCTATCCTTCACCAACCTTGATGCTAATCAAATGTACTGTTAACTGCAATCTGTGAATTGCTCCCTGCTGTGAACTGTCCCCCACCTCCTTTCTCCTCCCTCTTCCTCTCTTACCTGGCTTCATTTCATGGACTCTTCAAATGGTATAAGTTGCATGGTACTGGTCAGATATGGCCTGGGTCAGATGTGCCATCATTTGAAGTGACATCTTTAAAGTGGCATCAGAAATAGTCCAGAAATCGGCCAGACGGTAAGACCAATCACTATCTTCTAAATTTACTTGACTTGCTTTTCCTCCCCTGCTCTTTAACCATGCTCACATTATCCTGACCGTTTTTGCTCCACTAATCCTCATTTTCCTTCACCCACCTGTTTCCCTTTTCTCCGCTTATTCTCACTGCTGGTGACACATCCCCCAATCCTGCCCCCCGCCTCATACATTACTACCCCTTACCCTATCCTTCTCACACTGTGAGAAACCACCGCAACCCCTCACACTTAAAACCTGTGCCACTGACCCCCACCACACTGCTTCCCCTCTCTGGGGCACTTTGGAATGCCCGCTCTGTCTGCAACAAGCTCCACATGGTCCATGATCTCTTCACTACTCGCAACCTTTTCTTCCTGGCCCTCACTGAGACCTGGCTGACGCCCCCTGACACGGCCTCGCCTGCAGCACTGAGTTACGGTGGCCTCCAATTTACCCACACTCCTCGCTCCGGCAACAGACATGGTGGAGGAGTGGGTATGCTTCTTTCTAAAAACTGCTCCTTCAACCCTATCCAACCCCACCCTCCCTTATCCTCCCTTCTTTCGAGGTTCACTCTGTCCGTATTTACGCTCCCACCAATCTCCAAATGGCTGTCATATACCGACCACCGGGCTCAGCCACTGCCTTCATCGACCAATTCTCCACCTGGCTCCTTCACTTTCTCTCTGCCGACATCCCCACCATCATCATGGGTGACTTTAATATCCCTACTGACACCCACCAGCCAGCAGCCTCCAAACTACTGGCCCTTACTTCATCCTTTGGACTCACCCATTGGTCCACCACAGCCACCCACACAGACGGACATACACTAGACCTCATCTTCACCCGCCTTTGTTCCTTATCTAATCTCACAAACTCTCCCTTCCCCCTATCTGACCACCATCTACTCACCTTCTCATCCTTGTCCTCCTCACCTGCCCCCCATGTCCAGCCATTACCACATCCTCGCAGAAACCTCGCACATCTAGACACTCACACACTCTCAGACTCTCTCCTACCCCTGTCCTCCATATCTTCACTGCACGACACGGACAGCGCCACCACTTTCTATAACTCGACCCTCACATCAGCCATAGACTCAGTCATCCCTCTCATGCATGGCACAGTGCGACAAACCAATAGGCAACCTTGGCATAACAATGTCACAAAAAAACTTCGACAAGCATCCAGGGTTGCGGAGCAGCGTTGGAAGAAAACACGCCTGCCAGACGACTTCACTGCCTTCAAACAAGCTACATTTGACTTCAAATCAGCCCTCACCTCTGCTAAACAGACCTATTTCACTAACCTTGTATCTTCACTATCCTACAACCCAAAACAACTGTTCAGCACATTTAACTCTCTCCTCCGCCCACCACTGCCACCTCCAACTCCCTTCATCTCTTCCGAGGACTTTGCCACCTACCTCAAAAACAAGATTGACCAAACAAGGCAAACCTTTACTTGTCCACCACCCCAACCACTCCATATACCAGACCTCTGCCCTTCCCTAATAACCTCACTCTCCAACATCACTGAAGGAGAGCTTACTCACCTCTTTTAAAAAATCACACCTCACCACCTGTGCACTTGACCCCATGCCTTCCCACCTGCTCCCCAACCTCACTAACACGCTTATTCCAGCCCTAACCCATCTCTTCAACCTATCGCTATCTTCTGGTACCTTCCCCTCTGCCTTCAAACATGCCACCATCACACCCATCCTCAAAAAAACTAACCTTGACCCAACTGCTATGCCCAGCTACCGCCCCATATCACTGCTCCCGTTTGCTTCAAAACTCCTTGAGCAGCATGTCCATGCTTAAATTTCCTCCCACCTCTCATCTAACTCTCTCCTTGACAACCTCCAATCTGGCTTCCGCCCCCACCACTCCACCGAAACTGCCCTGACAAAAATTACTAATGACCTAGTCACAGCCAAAGCTAACAGACAGTTCTCCATCCTCCTCCTTCTTAACCTGTCCTCTGCTTTCGACACAGTCGATCACTGCCTACTGCTACAGATTCTTTCTTCCCTTGGCATCAAAGACCTCGCCCTGTCCTGGATTGCCTCATACCTATCCAACCGCACATTTAGCGTTTCCCACTCCCACACTACCTCCTCATCCCGCCCTCTCTCTGTTGGAGTCCCTCAAGGCTCTGTCCTAGGACCCCTACTTTTTTCCATCTATACCCTTGGCCTAGGACAACTCATAAAGTCCCATGGCTTCCAGTACCACCTGTATGCAGATGACACTCAGATCTACCTCTCTGGCCCAGATGTCACCTCCCTGCTGTCCAGAATCCCGAAGTGTCTGTCAGCCATATCCTCCTTCTTCACCTCTCGCTTCCTAAAACTCAATGTAGACAAAACCAAATTCATCATCTTTCCCCCACCTCACGTATCCCCCCTACCCAATCTATCTATTATGGTGAATGGCATCACGCTCTCTCCCGCTCCTGAAATCCGCTGCCTCGGAGTAACTCTTGACTCTGCCCTGTCCTTCAAACCTCACGTCCAAGCTCTTGCCACCTCCTGTCGCCTCCAACTCAAAAATATTGCCAGAATCCGTTCCTTCCTCAGTCCACAATCTACCAAAACTCTTGTGCATGCTCTCATCATCTCCCGCCTCGATTACTGCAACACCCTCCTCTGCGGCCTCCCCGCTAACTCTCTTGCACCACTCCAGTCTGTCCTCAACTCTGCTGCCCGCCTAATCCACCTCTCTCCTCGCTACTCCCCTGCTTCTCCCCTCTGCAAATCCCTCCACTGGCTCCCAATCCCCCAACGAATCCAGTTCAAACTACTAACACTGATCTACAAAGCCATCCACAACCTGTCCCCTCCCTATATCTCTGAACTAATCTCCCACTATCTTCCCTCACGTAATCTTTGTTCATCCCAAGACCTCCTTCTCTCCTCCACACTTATTCGTTCCTCACACAATCGCCTCCAAGATTTCTCCCGAATATCCCCCATCCTCTGGAATTCCATGCCTCAACACGTCCGATTATCCACCACCCTCGGATCCTTCAGACGGAACCTGAAAACCCATCTCTTCAGGAAAGCCTACAGCCTTCAATAACCGAGCCGCCGCCTCACCACCACCGGAGCTACCGCCTCACCCCTACCTTCTGTCTCTTCCCCACTATCCCATAGAATGTAAGTCCGCAAGGACAGGGTCCTCTCCCCTCTGTACCAGTGTGTCACTGTAAACCTGTTTACTGTAAATGATATCTATAACCCTGTATGTAACCCCTTTCTCATGTACAGCACCATGGAATTAATGGTGCTATATAAATAAATAATAATAATAATAATAAAATAATTATTCTGGACACTAATTCTATACATTTTAGCTATTAGTCCTTTCTTGGATCAATGAATTACTAAAATATAAGAAGGAATAAAAGCACCTAAAGCATTTAAACAGCCTGGTTTGGGGCATCAGTGGGTGTTACCTGAGCACCCTCCATCTCCTGTCATCACCCCATTCTTTTCCTTCTGCTGCAGGATCTTCTCGCTCTCCTCCAGATGACGATGACTACAAGTACAGCGCAGGAAGTAGTCCGGCTCCTGTGTGATCACAGTCCTATCTGCCTCCTCAGTGACCTGCAGAACTCGCATCTCTACACCCGATTCTGTACAATTGTAGCATCACCAGAACCTAGCAGACCTGGAGCCCATCCTGGTGTCATGGAAGGAGATGTGAGGTCATTCACGGCTGGCTCCCAGAATCCTGCAGAAACAGAGGATGGAAAGTCTGACCTCCAGATCCTGAACACTCTGCTGCTACTGGAAGGACTACAACTGTCATCTGAGGAGGAGAGCATGGCAGGTGAGAGTCCACAGGAGGACATTGTCATTATACCTAGCTAGACATGTCTGTGTGGTGGCTGCACACCTCATGTAGTGATGTAGTGTCTGTGTGTGTGTGGTGGCTGCACATCTCGTCTAGTTGTGGCTGCACACCTCATGTAGTGTCTGTGTGTGGTGGCTGCACATCTCGTCTACTTGTGGCTGCACACCTCATGTAGTGTCATTGTTTGGTGGCTGCACATCTCGTCTAGTTGTGACTGCACACCTCATGTAGTGTCAGTGTGTGGTGGCTGCACATCTCGTCTAGTTATAGCTGCACACCTCATGTAGTGTCAGTGTGTGGTGGCTGCACATCTCGTCTAGTTGTAGCTGCACACCTCATGTAGTGTCATTGTTTGGTGGCTGCACATCTCGTCTAGTTGTAGCTGCACACCTCATGTAGTGTCAGTGTGTGGTGGCTGCACATCTCGTCTAGGTGTGGCTGCACATCTCATGTAGTGTCATTGTTTGGTGGCTGCACATCTCGTCTATTTGTGACTGCACACCTCATGTAGTGTCAGTGTGTGGTGGCTGCACATCTCGTCTAGTTATAGCTGCACACCTCATGTAGTGTCATTGTTTGGTGGCTGCACATCTCGTCTATTTGTGACTGCACACCTCATGTAGTGTCAGTGTGTGGTGGCTGCACATCTCGTCTAGTTATAGCTGCACACCTCATGTAGTGTCAGTGTGTGGTGGCTGCACATCTTGTCTAGTTGTAGCTGCACACCTCATGTAGTGTCAGTGTGTGGTGGCTGCACATCTCGTCTAGTTGTAGCTGCACACCTCATGTAGTGTCATTGTTTGGTGGCTGCACATCTCGTCTAGTTGTAGCTGCACACCTCATGTAGTGTCATTGTTTGGTGGCTGCACATCTCGTCTAGTTATAGCTGCACACCTCATGTAGTGTCAGTGTGTGGTGGCTGCACACCTCGTCTAGTTGTAGCTGCACACCTCATGTAGTGTCAGTGTGTGGTGGCTGCACATCTCGTCTAGTTGTGGCTGCACAACTCATGTAGTGTCAGTGTGTGGTGGCTGCACATCTCGTCTAGTTGTGGCTGCACACCTCATGTAGTGTCAGTGTGTGGTGACTGCACATATCGTCTACTTGTGGCTGCACACCTCATGTAGTGTCAGTGTGTGGTGGCTGCACATCTCGTCTAGTTGTAGCTGCACACCTCATGTAGTGTCATTGTGTGGTGATTGCACATCTCGTCTAGTTATAGCTGCACACCTCATGTAGTGTCAGTGTGTGGTGGCTGCACATCTCGTCTAGTTGTGACTGCACACCTCATGTTGTGTCAGTGTGTGGTGGCTGCACATCTCGTCTAGATGTAGCTGCACACCTCATGTAGTGTCAGTGTGTGGTGGCTGCACATCTCGTCCAGATGTAGCTGCACACCTCATGTAGTGTCAGTGTGTGGTGGCTGCACATGTCGTCTAGTTGTAGCTGCACACCTCATGTAGTGTCATTGTTTGGTGGCTGCACATCTCGTCTAGTTGTGACTGCACACCTCATGTAGTGTCAGTGTGTGGTGGCTGCACATGTCGTCTAGTTGTAGCTGCACACCTCATGTAGTGTCATTGTTTGGTGGCTGCACATCTCGTCTAGTTGTGACTGCACACCTCATGTTGTGTCAGTGTGTGGTGGCTGCACATGTCGTCTAGTTGTAGTTGCACACCTCATGTAGTGTCAGTGTGTGGTAGCTGCACATCTCGTCTAGTTGTGGCTGCACACCTCATGTAGTATCAGTGTGTGGTGGCTGCACATCTCGTCTAGATGTAGCTGCACACCTCATGTAGTGTCAGTGTGTGGTGGCTGCACATCTCGTCCAGATGTAGCTGCACACCTCATGTAGTGTCAGTGTGTGGTGGCTGCACATGTCGTCTAGTTGTAGCTGCACACCTCATGTAGTGTCAGTGTGTGGTGGCTGCACATCTCGTCTAGTTGTGACTGCACACCTCGTGTCAGTGTGTGGTGACTGCACACCTCATGTAGTGTCAGTGTGTGGTAGCTGCACATCTCGTCTAGTTGTGACTGCACACATCATGTAGTGTCTGTGTGTGGTGGCTGCACATGTCATCTAGTTGTGACTACACACCTCATGTAGTGTCAGTGTGTGGTGGCTGCACATGTCATCTAGTTGTAGCTGCACACCTCATGTATTGTCAGTGTGTGGTGACTGCACATCTCATGTAGTGTCAGTGTGTGGTAGCTGCACATCTCGTCTAGTTGTAGCTGCACACCTCATGTAGTGTCAGTGTGGGGGGCTGCACATCTCGTCTAGGTGTGGCTGCACATCTCATGTAGTGTCAGTGTGTATTGACTGCACATCTCGTCTAGTTGTGGCTGCACACCTCATGTAGTGTCAATGTGTGGTAGCTGCACATCTCGTCTAGTTGTGGCTGCACACCTCATGTAGTGTCAGTGTGGTGACTGCACATCTCGTCTAGTTGTGGCTGCACATCTCATGTAGTGTCAGTGTGTATTGACTGCACATCTCGTCTAGTTGTAGCTGCACACCTCATGTAGTGTCAGTGTGTGGTGGCTGCACATCTCGTCTAGATGTGGCTGCACACCTGATGTAGTGTCAGTGTGGTGACTGCACATCTCGTCTAGTTGTGGCTGCACACCTCATGTAGTGTCAGTGTGTGGTGGCTGCACATCTCGTCTAGTTGTGGCTGCACATCTCATGTAGTGTCTGTGTATTGACTGCACATCTCGTCTAGTTGTGGCTGTACACCTCATGTAGTGTCAATGTGTGGTTGCTGCACATCTCGTCTAGTTGTGGCTGCACACCTCATGTAGTGTCAGTGTGGTGACTGCACATCTCGTCTAGTTGTGGCTGCACACCTCATGTAGTGTCAGTGTGTGGTGGCTGCACATCTCGTCTAGTTGTGGCTGCACACCTCATGTAGTGTCAGTGTGGGGGGCTGCACATCTCGTCTAGGTGTGGCTGCACATCTCATGTAGTGTCAGTGTGTGGTGACTGCACATCTCGTCTAGTTGTAGCTGCACACCTCATGTAGTGTCAGTGTGTGGTAGCTGCACATCTCGTCTAGTTGTAGCTGCACACCTCATGTAGTATCAGTGTGTATTGACTGCACATCTCGTCTAGTTGTAGCTGCACACCTCATGTAGTGTCAGTGTGGTGACTGCAATTCTCGTCTAGTTGTGGCTGCACACCTCATGTAGTGTCAGTGTGTGGTGGCTGCACATCTCGTCTAGTTGTAGCTGCACACCTCATGTAGTGTCATTGTGTGGTGACTGCACATCTCGTCTAGTTATAGCTGCACACCTCATGTAGTGTCAGTGTGTGGTGGCTGCACATCTCGTCTAGTTGTGGCTGCACACCTCATGTAGTGTCATTGTGTGGTAGCTGCACATCTCGTCTAGTTGTGGCTGCACACCTCATGTAGTGTCAGTGTGTGGTGGCTGCACATCTCGTCTAGTTGTGGCTGCACACCTCATGTAGTGTCAGTGTGTGGTGGCTGCACATCTCGTCTAGTTGTGGCTGCACACCTCATGTAGTGTCAGTGTGTGGTGGCTGCACATCTCGTCTAGTTGTGGCTGCACACCTCATGTAGTATCAGTGTGTGGTGGCTGCACATCTCGTCTAGATGTAGCTGCACACCTCATGTAGTGTCAGTGTGTGGTGGCTGCACATCTCGTCCAGATGTAGCTGCACACCTCATGTAGTGTCAGTGTGTGGTGGCTGCACATGTCGTCTAGTTGTAGCTGCACACCTCATGTAGTGTCAGTGTGTGGTGGCTGCACATCTCGTCTAGTTGTGACTGCACACCTCATGTGCCAGTGTGTGGTGACTGCACACCTCATGAAGTGTCAGTGTGTGGTAGCTGCACATCTCGTCTAGTTGTGGCTGCACACATCATGTAGTGTCTGTGTGTGGTGGCTGCACATGTCGTCTAGTTGTGACTACACACCTCATGTAGTGTCAGTGTGTGGTGGCTGCACATGTCATCTAGTTGTAGCTGCACACCTCATGTATTGTCAGTGTGTGGTGACTGCACATCTCATGTAGTGTCAGTGTGTGGTGGCTGCACACCTCATGTGTCAGTGTGGTGACTGCACATCTCGTCTAGTTGTTGCTGCACACCTCATGTAGTGTCAGTGTGTGGTGGCTGCACATCTCGTCTAGTTGTAGCTGCACACCTCATGTAGTGTCAGTGTGGGGGGCTGCACATCTCGTCTAGGTGTGGCTGCACATCTCATGTAGTGTCAGTGTGTGGTGACTGCACATCTCGTCTAGTTGTAGCTGCACACCTCATGTAGTGTCAGTGTGTGGTAGCTGCACATCTCGTCTAGTTGTGGCTGCACACCTCATGTAGTGTCAGTGTGGTGACTGCACATCTCGTCTAGTTGTGGCTGCACATCTCATGTAGTGTCAGTGTGTATTGACTGCACATCTCGTCTAGTTGTAGCTGCACACCTCATGTAGTGTCAGTGTGGGGGGCTGCACATCTCGTCTAGTTGTGGCTGCACATTTCATGTAGTGTCAGTGTGTATTGACTGCACATCTCGTCTAGTTGTGGCTGCACACCTCATGTAGTGTCAATGTGTGGTAGCTGCACATCTCGTCTAGTTGTGGCTGCACACCTCATGTAGTGTCAGTGTGGTGACTGCACATCTCGTCTAGTTGTGGCTGCACATCTCATGTAGTGTCAGTGTGTATTGACTGCACATCTCGTCTAGTTGTAGCTGCACACCTCATGTAGTGTCAGTGTGTGGTGGCTGCACATCTCGTCTAGATGTGGCTGCACACCTGATGTAGTGTCAGTGTGGTGACTGCAAATCTCGTCTAGTTGTGGCTGCACACCTCATGTAGTGTCAGTGTGTGGTGGCTGCACATCTCGTCTAGGTGTGGCTGCACATTTCATGTAGTGTCAGTGTGTATTGACTGCACATCTCGTCTAGTTGTGGCTGCACACCTCATGTAGTGTCAATGTGTGGTAGCTGCACATCTCTAGTTGTGGCTGCATACCTCATGTAGTGTCAGTGTGTGGTGGCTGCACGTCTCGTCTAGGTGTGGCTGCACACCTCATGTAGTGTCAGTGTGTGGTGGCTGCACATCTCGTCTAGTTGTGGCTGCACATTTCATGTAGTGTCTGTGTATTGACTGCACATCTCGTCTAGTTGTGGCTGCACACCTCATGTAGTGTCAATGTGTGGTTGCTGCACATCTCGTCTAGTTGTGGCTGCACACCTCATGTAGTGTCAGTGTGGTGACTGCACATCTCGTCTAGTTGTGGCTGCACACCTCATGTAGTGTCAGTGTGTGGTGGCTGCACATCTCGTCTAGTTGTGGCTGCACATCTCATGTAGTGTCTGTGTATTGACTGCACATCTCGTTTAGTTGTGGCTGCACACCTCATGTAGTGTCAATGTGTGGTTGCTGCACATCTCGTCTAGTTGTGGCTGCACACCTCATGTAGTGTCAGTGTGATGACTGCACATCTCGTCTAGTTGTGGCTGCACACCTCATGTAGTGTCAGTGTGGGGGGCTGCACATCTCGTCTAGGTGTGGCTGCACATCTCATGTAGTGTCAGTGTGTGGTGACTGCACATCTCGTCTAGTTGTAGCTGCACACCTCATGTAGTGTCAGTGTGTATTGACTGCACATCTCGTCTAGTTGTAGCTGCACACCTCATGTAGTGTCAGTGTGGTGACTGCAAATCTCGTCTAGTTGTGGCTGCACACCTCATGTAGTGTCAGTGTGTGGTGACTGCAAATCTCGTCTAGTTGTGGCTGCACACCTCATGTAGTGTCAGTGTGTGGTGGCTGCACATCTCGTCTAGGTGTGGCTGCACACCTCATGTAGTGTCAGTGTGTGGTGACTGCACATGACATTAGGGTATCCGTGAGTCAAAAGTAGCTTAGATGCTAGTTAATCTACTCCCCATCCATCCACCATACCCACCTCTTTCACCGAATCCTTGCCCAAATACCTGATGCGGTGACCATTGCCAAATAAAAACTTTACACTGAAATTGGATTAAATGGCCACAGCAGCCTTTTATTAACATTTAATAAAACGATTTAACAATAAAGTCCAAAAGAGGGGGTGTGGTCCTCGAAGCCCCTCTTTAAATGACAACGCCTCTTTCGCCCTGTGGCGCCGCCTCCCTGCCCACTGGCATCTCCTCCTCACCCTTTGCTCCCTCCTCCTTATCCTCTTCCTGTGCTTCCTCCTACTCCCCCTTTAGTGTGATGTTTTCCATCACTGCTTCCTCATCCTCCAGTGTCCCTCCCAGCTATAAGTTGATGGTCTCATTCCCCTTTTTTTAGGAGCCAGCAGCGAGGAGAAGGTGGAGATTACAAGGTCGCTGGAGAGCTGCCGGGCTCTTGAATGTAATGTCCGCTTTGATGCCTTGAAGCACAAATGGAAGGATTCTGACCAGACCACGACGCAGCGGAGGCCGGGTGATGAGGAGAGCGGGAGCTCTGCCGGAGACTCCACACTAAGGTAAGACCATGTAACACAGCACAAGTCAGCTGTTTGCTGGGTTTTGGAGTGTACTGACATATTAATTAGCGTTTAGCTTTCTGCATTAACCCCTTGCTGGCATCTCCCATATATGTGTGGCACAGGTCGGCCTCAGTCTTAGGAGCTGTGTTATACATCAGGCACCTTTTTTTTAGCAGTGGCAGTCGAGCTGGCCCCAATTTCCTGCTGTCAGTCTTATGGGGTACTTATGAGTTTCTATGGCAGCCAAGGACCATCAAAGGATGGGTTCCCCCTTTTCCCAATGTAAAAATAAAGAGATTAAGGAAAAAATAATTGGTAAATACTCGAAGGGAAAAAAAAATCAAAGCACCAGAAATGCTGGGAGTCGCCATGAGAAAACCATCCATTACATAACGCTGAGAATCATAATGAACGCTGAACACACAAATCCCAAAAAACTCCAATAAGTCTCATTTTCCAGAGATCATACAGTAAAGTGGATGGAGAATTTCAAGACTACGACTTGTCCCACAAAAACAAGCGGAAAATATAGATGTTATGGCTCTTTGGAGAGAAGGAAAAAACTAAAGTGCAAAAATTAAAATTGTCCGTGGTGGAAGGAGCTAATGGAGTCCAGGATGATGGCGTCCTTCTATTTAACTTTTAGTGAGAAGATGGTGAAAGGGTTGGTGGAGATGTTGGCATCTCAGATGAAGGAGAAGCTTGTGGTGGTCTCCTGCCTGCAGCTGACTTACGTGATCTTGTCCAAGTATGACTGGCGGGTGCTGTTTGCCACAGAGGGCGGGGTGCGGGCGGTGCTGGGCTGTATGCAGGAGCACCAGTCCTCGCTTGCCATTCAGCACATTGGCCTGGCGGTGAGTACCTGCCCCACCGTCCGTTCCCAGCTGTGTGTGCCTGCCATCCTCCAACCTGCACTCCTTCCCTGACAGGTCCTGAAGGTGCTGACCGGGGTGGGGGGCTGCGACCTGCGAGGAAGCGCCCGCCGCTACAACCTGAATCCCGGAGATGCCCAGATGATGAAGGAAATCTTCTCCAGCATCGGTTCAGCTGCAAGTGGGAGCTCCAGCAGTCTACTGAGGGCGATCCCGGGGGCCATCTGCAAGCTGCAGGGCAAAGAGGGGTAAATTCAGATCAGCGACACCATCACTACTGAGCTGTGCCTCACCTATCTCATCGCCACCTTCTGCCTTTCAGGTGCTTCACCGCCGTTTACAACGGACTTCTTGTCATCCGAATGTTAACCGAGAACCATGAAGCTCTGTCCGAGCAGCTGTCCAGGGGGGAGCTGCCTGCCGTCCTTCAGAGTGTCACTGGAGACAGCAACTCCATGTTCCACGTCTTCCTGAAGAAGCAGCTCTGTGACCTCCTGAAGAGCAGCCAGGAGAAGAGCCTCACCGATACCAAAGGTAGGAATGCCACAGTATGTTCCCCGCCGTGTCCTGTGCCACTTTCTACTGCTCATCACGTTCTGATGTCCTTTACCTCCATTGCTGCCTCCTCATCGGACTCCTCTCACATCTTACGTGTTGCCTCCTCGTCTGGTGCTTTAACCTTTGCCTGTGCCGGCTTCTCCTGCTATGACTTTTCCTCCTGCTGCTTCTCCGTGTTTCCACCTACCTTTCCTCTTTGTCAGGATTTTCCAGCACATCCTGCTCTTTGTGGTTTTCATTTCCTTTTCCTGATAATTATCTCTTTCTCTTCGTCTTCACCTTTTTCTCTTGATTGTTGCCTCTTGCTGGTCCCCCTACCATTCATTGCATTTTCTTCCTCTTCTTTTAGTCCATCACTTCTCCTTCCTCCTTTTCATCACTTTCTTCATGTACTGTTCCTCCTGTTTTTCCTCCTCTTCACCATCACCTGTTCCTCCTGTTCCTGCTCACCTATTGAAGAGTAAGAGGAGATGGATGTTTCTTGTTGACCATGCTGCTGGAGAAGTACTCTCTACACGCTGTGGTAGTATTTAATCGTAGCTTTATTGCCCATTTGAAGTTCTTACCGAACTCTTCTTAAAAAGTAGACGACATACAGAGATCAAAGTAACCGCATGGGGTTAAAGAAGGAAGGTCGATATTCAAAGATGCAGTGCTGGCATGAATAACGTGTGGTAACGTAAGAGCCAATTCTAACAGAAGCAGACGGAAAAAGTAAAGAACCAAAATAAATGTAAGAACTGTGAACATTGTGGGCACCATAATGAAAAGACAAAAAACGAAAACCCCATTAAGGATGATAAATCCATGAAAGCATTGTGAAAAAAGGAGGAGACGTAAAAAGCGTCTGAATTTCATTGCATAATCAAATATGGAGAGAGGACTAATAATACCATTGTGGAGAAGAATCAGCGGCAATGATCAGGAAACCGCATCAAACGCTGGTGCAAGTGTCACATATTTGTGGCGATTGTGGGCGAGTATTTGTGTGAGTATCTGAGTAGGAAAAAGCATAAAATACCTTAAAAATTGTAATTTTATTCGATATATCAAAACAAGACAAACAACACACAATAATATTGATGCAAACCCAATTTTGCTCCTAGGTCCCCCCTACCCTTATACCTGCCTAGCAGCGGAGGTGGGCACCATGATAAGCGAGAAGTGGCACCCCACTCCGCGGCGGCTGTCCATAAGTGGCGCTACAGCTCACAATACACAGGGAGAGCGCTCAGTCAGTGCCTCGGGAAACCCTCTAATTATCGCTGTTTATGTAGCGCTGGGCTCTACTGATTATGGCGCTGGACTCTTGGCCTATTTCATGTGCTTTAGATGTGAACATGGCGATTTCAGGCGATCGGTGGCCCCTGTTCATTTGATTCTCATCATTTTCAAGCATTTGTGTTATATACACTACTGTGCTGCTCATGTGTGATTATGAGCCTGTGAGGTGCAATATATCAGACCAGCTGTCAGGAATCCCACCACGCTGCCACCAATATGTCACTGTTCACGGGGAGCATACCTTTATCATCCCCAACACTCACACCAATTTGTCTGGTTGCCCCTGATTCTTTCTGAAGGGGATTTATCTATATCCCACTTCCGGTTTGGAACTTGCAGCTCTCTGGCGCCCCATCACCCTCAGGTCAGACAGGGTACTGCACCTAGGATAATTAGTCACCAGAAAGGCTGCCTGCTATGTACTGGCTATTGAGCACGCTGCAGCGAGGGATGAAATAACTACTCCCACCTAGGCAGGAACAATAATTATCAACGCCTACAGTCGATACAAAGCCTCTCAATTGCACATGACAGATCCGCTGCCAGCAGCTCCGGTTCCTTAATTATTAACGGGTCCGGAGCCAACCCAGATTAGTAGCGTAATTCACCTCAGAGGATGTGACCGTACGTTATAGAGCAAGGAGAGACAAGCTAGTAATTTTATATTTTACTCCAAAAAAGGTAGGCAGTGTTTACAGAAGTATAAAAAGGATATTATATAGAAGATAATTATCGTATGTACAATACAATTACAAATAAAATGGGATTAACGTTGAAAAATCACTTACATTTCGTTATGTCATCTTATCTCATGGCTGACCGTGTGCTGAGGGGAAGGCTGAGCATATATCCAGATGCATCACCCCTGTATAGCAGCTAGACCCCCGACAAAGACACGTGAAGACTCCTGCTTCCCTCAGTTATTTCCTAGCCTAAAACCAAAGCCCTCCCCGTGTGGTGACCTCACTTAGAGGCTGGATACTTCCCTGTCTTAGCATTATGAAAAATCATTATCCCACATATCTTGGTGTATGAACCTCGTAGAAAGATGACACCTGTGTCGTTATGCTCAGTGTATCCTAGGGATTCGATTAAGTATAGACATGGGGTGGAGGGTGACCCAGTTCCATAGTAATATGTTTCTCAATTGTGCTGGTTCTGGAGCCTAGAAAACTCACTGGCTGATAGTTCTACCGAAGTCCATGTCAAAAATGTATTTGTCCCACTTCTATCATTAATCGGTGCTATGATATTTACATTTGCAAAGACAAAGAAACCTGTTTTTTTTTTCTTTCCATGTACTTCTACTTGTACTTTCACTTTGAAGCCATATAAATTCTTGAGGGGGGGGGGGGAAATGAGGGGTTTTGGATTACACATTCAAGCAGAGTGGGAAGAGGGGGGTCGGAAAGACCCACAGCGTGTGTCTGAAAAGCCAATGTACTTTTAGGTAGATACTCAAACATGACATATTCACATTATCGTGACACCAGCATATATTGCATGTAGAGTAGCTGCGGAGACACCATCACGTGTTTCTCAATTAAAGCAGTGAATAGCCAGGCCTTTCCCCGGGAAGGAACAACCACGGGAAGGGCAGCATCCAATAAAGGAAAACATCCAATACAGGAAAACCACCTATGCCAATCATGGTATCCATCCACAGACAGCTTTTTTTTTTTTCCCTCAGATGGGAAGTTCCACAGTCAGGTAACCAAAACTATAAGGAACTCATCTCCCAAAACAGCGTGCCACACACTTAGTGCAACCGCTATTCTCATCATCCTTGGAAAACACAAGAAAATTTTTTTATTAACAACTAAAAAACACCTCAAGATACATTAACAAAATGTTTCCACTTTTTAGTCTTCCAAATTCCCTCTGCATCCACCTCCCCTCTCCTCCTCTGATCACACACAAAGCAAAAATACAATTTTCCCAAAATAATTTTTATACAGTTTTTAACCTCAATATCCTTCCTTTTAAACACATACACATTTCTCACATCCCACAAAACCTCTTTTATACATGCCATCATCAACCACAGTACTCTCTCCTTCTCCCCACACATACCCAATCCAAACATAAAGAGCTCAAAAGACAACAGATTTACCTCACACAGCTCCTTACACAAACGACCCAGACCGGCAATCACACTTCTAGCATACTGACAATTCCAAAACAAATGCACCACACTCTCACTCCCACCACATCCACTCCTCGGACACCTCTCACTCCTCACCGGCAACACCCCATGCAATGACTGCCATACAATCTCACTCTGCCTATTTGTCATACCATTCACACGTACCTTCTTCCATACTTTCTGCACATCATCCCCTCTTACCATTTTAAAATCTGGCAAGAACAGCCTATGGGCTCGTCCTACAATAATGTCACATTCCATCTCTCTACACTCAATCATCTTATATACAGCTTTCTTCTTTTCTAACAATCTCACATCCACATCACAAAGTTCATACTTCACTAGAAATTTGTAAACCCACACATACCACACAGGAACCTCAAAAGCCACTGGGCTCCTAAGATCTCTTTCACGCCATTTCAAACGAAACAAGAAATTTCCAAACAAAAACCTGCACATACATGCATACTTCCCATCCATCCTAATCACACCTAGTACAAACACCATAATATTCACGCCGAAAAAAACATTCAAATTTGGGAAACCCAGTCCCCCCTTATCCAAACTCTTCATAACAATCTCTCTCCTCGCACGCTCCATACATGAACCCCAAAAAAAGACAAACAAAACCCTATTTAATCTTCTAATACACATGCAGCTTGGTGGAAACACCATCGCAACATACAAAAAAATAGGTAACACAACACTCTTAATAACTAAAATTTTACCAAAAAACCTAAGATCCCTCAAACTCCAAAAATTTAACTTACGCTCCACTCTCTCTCGCACATCCACCCAGCTTTCCTCTCCATCCAATTTCTCTGAAAATTTCACACCCAAAACCTTCATCGATCCACTCACCACATTCACTCCAACATCATCGCTCAGACTCCTTCCCCCAAAATTCTTACACTCACTCTTCTCCCAATTCACTTTAAAAGCAGATGCTCCACAAAAAATAGAAACCAACAACTTCACACACCGTACCGAACACTCTGAATCACACAGCACACACACATCATCCATATAGCCACTCATCTTCCATTCTCTCCCCCCACCCCCGGGTACTTGCACACCCCGAATCACCTTATCTTTTCTTAACAAACATAACAAAGGCTCAATTGCGCAAATAAAAACGATAGGGGACAAAGGACACCCCTGCCAAACACCCGAAAATACATTTACTCTCCTCCAGACATTTCCATTCAACAACACACAACTGTAAATATTCTTATACAAACTTCTCACTCTCTCAACAAACTCAGAAGGAAAACCCATCTTCACCAACACACTAAACAAAAAACCATGCGCCAATCTATCATACGCCTTCTCAAAATCCAAACTCAACACATACACCCCTTTCTTACGATTCATGCAGTCCCACAAACAATCTCTCAACATACACAAACTTCCATGTATTCGTCTTCCAGGTACCGCACAACATTGCTCCTCACCCACCACACTCCCAACCACGCCACGCATCCTGTTAGCCAAAAGTTTCGCATAAATCTTATAATCACAATTCAGCAATGTGATCGGCCTCCAATTTTTTAGATTTTTCAAATCACCTTTTTTTGGCAATAACACAACCACCCCTGCACGCATACCATTTGCCACCTCTGCATTCGCCCACATATACTTACATACATCCACAAAATCCTTCCCAATCACATCCCACATCACACGATAAAATTCCACCGGTAGACCATCCTCCCCCGGTGTTTTATTCAGCGCCATACTGCACACCACCTTCCATACTTCTTCACCCGTCACATCACCCATCAAACTTTCCCTTTCTATCCTATTCAAACTATTTTCCAAAACACTCAACACCTCACCCTCCAAACCTTCATCCCTCCATTTCACAGCATACAAATCATCATAAAACTTTGCCACTTCCTCACACAAGTCCGCGCCACTAACTTCATTTCCACCCATCCCATTCAAAACACTCATACTCTGTCTCTTCCCAAAAACTTTCTTAAAGAAAAACCGCGAACACTTCTCATTCTTCTCCAAATTCTCTAATTTGGCCCTGTACACAAACTCCTCCCTCTTTCTAACAAAAAATCATTCACTTCTTTTTTCACTTTCACTAAATCTTCACTCACATCCATCCCTCCCGCCCTCAACTTATACAACACACTCAGTCTTGCATTTAAAAAAACAAACCTTTCTCTCTTTGCAGCCGCACACTTGTACCCGAGTTTTTTAAAAAAACTCTTGGTTTTCCATTTAACCCAATCCCACCATTCACACACATTTCTGAAATCACTTCTGCACCCACACCACTCTGCATAATGTCTTTCATACTCCTCTCTCACCCCCCCTCCTTCCAGCAAACTCAGGGTACCGTCTCACAGTGGCACTTTGATCGCTACGACGGTACGATCCATGACGTTCCAGCGATATCCATACGATATCGCTGTGTCTGACACGCAGCAGCGATCAGGGACCCTGCTGAGAATCGTACGTCGTAGCAGATCGTTTGGAACTTTCTTTCGTCGCTGGATCTCCCGCTGTCATCGTTGGATCGTTGTGTGTGACAGCGATCCAGCGATGCGTTCGCTTGTAACCAGGGTAAACATCGGGTAACTAAGCGCAGGGCCGCGCTTAGTAACCCGATGTTTACCGTGGTTACAAGCGTAAACGTTAAAAAAAACAAACAGTACATACTCACATTCCGGTGTCTGTCCCCCGGCGTTCTGCTTCTCTGCATTGTGAGCGCCTGCCGGCCGGAAAGCGAGCACAGCGGTGACGTCACCGCTGTGCTTTCCGGCTGGCGCAGACAGAGTGGAGAGAAGCAGAACGCCGGGGGACAGACACCGGAATGTGAGTATGTACTGTTTTTTTTTTTTACTTTTACGCTGGTAACCACGGTAAACATCGGGTTACTAAGCGCGGCCCTGCGCTTAGTAACCCGATGTTTACCCTGGTTACCCGGGGCCTTCGGCATCGTTGGTCGCTGGAGAGAGCTGACTGTGTGACAGCTCCCCAGCGACCACACAACAACTTACCAACGATCACGGCCAGGTCGTATCGCTGGTCGTGATCGTTGGTAAATCGTATAGTGTGACAGTACCCTTACATTCAGCTTCCACACACCTTTCCCAGCCACCTCATTAACATGCAAATCCAACTCACACTTCATACACACATGATCCGAAAAAAACACCCTCTCCTGTGCATAACTAACAGGAATCAGATTTTTTGAAACAAAACAATAGTCCAATCTAGACTCCACCCTCCCACTGTCAGAAAAAAACGTATTTAACAACGGAGTTATCTTGCATGCCCGCTGCATATCTTTTAAACCAAAATCACTCACCATATCCATTAACACTTTCCCTGACGCATCGACATTCACACTTCCCACATCACAGTTCATATCACCCACTATCACAACAGGCACTCTTCCTGGAATAAAAAACTTAATTTTTTCAAATAAAACTCTACGCTCCTGTTTATCCACAGGCGCATATACATTAATAACGCAAAAACGAACATTTCTAAACTCAAAATTAGCCAACACACACCTTCCAACCTCAATCACCATATAGTCACACAAACTCACATCATTTCCCTTCACCAAAAAACCCACACCATCATTTTTATTACAGGCACTCCCTGACCACACAGACGCACCATGAGGCCATTCACTCCCCTTCACACCATCCACAATCCCACACTCCTGCAGAAAAAAAAATTCCTGCATTCTGGGTTGCAAAAAAATCCAAAATGGCTGCCCGCCGCCACCTGCTTTTAAAGACCCTCACATTTTGTGATACGAGTACACAACCCATCACATACACAAAAAAATACTAAAAAAACCAACCTACGAACATGACATTACTCAACTTACATGAAAAACACAAAAAAAAAAAACATTTTTAAAGGCAAATGCTATATACAAAACCACCTAGCTACTGAAATAATAGCACATATCTACACAGCACCGCCACTGTCCTCCTCCACCATCTGCGCTGAGCTGCTTTCAGAGCCGCTGACCTCCATACACTCCTCCACACGTGTCTTCTTCTGCCCAGCCTTCCTCTGTGGCCCTCCACCTTCACGAACCTCAGAGTCACAGATTTCCCCACCACCCTCCCTGGGACACTTTCGACCTCCAGGCTCCTCTTCTGAGGAAAAAACGCCAATGCTTTCTGGATCAGAATCAACAATCAATGACGCAGCCATCTCCTCCGCCCCAGAAGTGTCAAAATCCATCAAACCACCCAACTCCTCATCTTTGGTAACTGGGGCCTCCTTTTTTTTCTTTTTATTTTTAACCATAGCACGCTCTTCTTGCTTTGCAGCTCTCCAGAATAACTTGTCCTCCAGCTCCTCCTTCCTCCTTTCAGCCTCCTTGTCCTCCTGCCGTCTATCCCGCCGTCTCTCAACCATGGAGGGCGGAATTACCTCAGCGCTTTGCTGCGGAGATGCCTCGCTTTCCTCCCGCTTCCTCTCCTCCTCCCGTTTCTTAACCTCCTCCTCTCTCTTTTTTTCCTCCTCCTGCCTCCGCTCCTCCCTACGTTTCTTTTCTTCCTCCTCCCGCCTCTCCTCCTCTCTAGTTGGCCTCCTTGGCACACCATATGGACAGTCCTTATACAGGTGCCCTGTATTACCACACTGGTCACATTCACGTGGCATCGGACACTGAGCCGCTGTATGGCCTTCTTGCTTGCAGTTACGACAAACCATGCCTTTCTCACACGTATTCTGTAAGTGCCCAAATTGGAAACACTTCCTGCAGTATAGAGGCTGCCCTGCATAGGACAGAAAGCCCCTATGACCCGCCACTGAAAAGTTCGCCGGGGGATGGGTGAAACCTCCCAAACAGCTTGGGTCTTTCCTCAGTTTCACACGAAACACATATTTACAATTAAAAATGCCCAAACAATTTCTCTGTTTCTCTCCACTTTTCACATATTCACAGTACCGAGCCAGGAACTGCTCCAGCAGCCTTACTTCTGTGTAAGGATTGTACACGGTTACAGTCACTACTTTCTCCATGAGCCCAAACAAAGGCTCCACCCGCACTCCCCCCAGGCAGGGGTCACCATCATGGCTTCTTAACCACTCGAAGACAGTTAGACAGCAAGGCTCACTCACAAAGGTAACGTCATATATACCTTGGTTGTGAAATTCATTCACACTGAAAATGTCAGTCCGATGAGCTCCAGCCTTTCCCTCCAGCAGGTCACGAACCACATACACCACGTTGTTTTTGGCACCATCCTCCACGACCACACGAATCGTATTCTTGATAAACATCTTCAGTCTTCACTGCTGATACGAATACCGCAGACGGAAATTAGCAGCACGCTGCAAAGAAATACTCGCACCCTCTGACTGCGACACAAGATCGCAGCCAAAAGGCCGAGCAGCAATCCTATCCACCGACAGCTGATTCGGGGTGTTTGCCCCTCATCAGTGTGGAGTAGGAATCTGGCTAATAGGAGCAGTATCAAAAACCAACAAATGCCCAGAAACGTATTATAGGACAAAAAACTCAAGGAATATTAACAACCACAAGTGGATAAACCACACCACAACCGAGTATAATCCTTATTGTAATATTCCATGGCGCCGGATCACCTGGTGGGCGGCGCCCGGCGCGCGGCATGCAGAGCCGTCTCCATGACGGCCCAGCTTGCTTGCGTTCCATGGCCGCTTCCTGGATGGTCCCGTGGTTGCTGTGGCGGCCGCGCATGCGCCGTTGGTACCGGACATCATCAGACGTCAGTACGGGCAGCCTGCGCACACTTGTTATATATTTTTAATTAGGTTTAATTCTATGTTGTGATTGGCTGGACATGGTATAAATGGTCGAAACCCTCCCCCCAATGCACGCCTCCTGAGGAAGTCTCTACGAAACGTGCGTTGGGGCGGCAGGGACCAACGTGGCACCGGCACTCTGCCTTCATAACATTTAGTGAGTATATCATGCCTCTTTCAGTTATATTTCTATGTTTTGGGCTCATGCCTGTTGTTTTGCAGTTTCACATTATACACTGATTCTAATGTGGGAAAATATTATTGATTTATGATATATGGGTTGCCCTATACCATTCAGCAGCATGTTTATCCTTTGTATTGAGCTTGGCCATCGCACACACTAAATACTTTGTGGATGTCTTTGACACCAGGCACTGTCTTGATGGTGTGATCGCTAAATCTTTCATACTTTGGTATTTACATTGCTGTGTGATTACATCACTGTTAGTACTTTATGGGGCATTGAATTTCTACTCTGCTGCTATAGGCTTCATGTGCCGGGCACTCTTTGTGTCCTGTTTATTGGTTATCCAGTTTTTCTCATTTTAATGTGGACTACATGTCTACTTTTAATTGTTCTTTAATAAAATATTACAATAAGGATTATACTCGGTTGTGGTGTGGTTTATCCACTTGTGGTTGCTAATAGGAGCAGTGCCTAGTAAAAAGGCAGTAAAGGCACAGATGATTGGCCTCGGGGAGGCCAAAACATCCAACACCGCGGAGACACCATCACGTGTTTCTCAACGCAGTGATCCAGAACACTGCCCCCATCCCTTATGGGAAATATGCAAATGCATGTAGGATATCTGCGGTGACACCATCACGTGTTTCTCAACGCAAGCAGTGAATAGCCAGGCCTTTCCCCGGGAAGGAACAACCACGGGAAGGGCAGCATCCAATAAAGGAAAACATCCAATACAGGAAAACCCCGAAACAGCTGTCTGTGGATGGATACCATGCTTGGCATAGGTGGTCATCCCCTCTGATTTTATGTCTCCTCCTCTGATTTTGTCCTCCCCTCTGATTTTATGTCCTCCCCTCTGATTTTATGTCCTCCCCTCTGATTTTATGTCCTCCCCTCTGATTTTGTCTCTTCCTCTGATTTTATGTCCTCCACCTCTAATTTTTTCATATCCTTTTTCTCCCCCTCTTCATGGCCTCTTTCTTCTCCTCTTCATGGCCTCTTTCTCCTCCTCTTAATGGCCTCTTTCTCCTCCTCTTCATCGCCTCTTTCTCTTCCACTTCATCAAGACTTTCTCCTCCTCTTCATCACCTTTCTCCTCCTATTTATCGCATTTCCTCTTCTCCTGTCCATCTTTCTCATTCTCCTGTTAATCACCTCCTTCCTTATTCATCGCCTAATTCTCCTGCTCCTCCCGTTCATCGTCTTGTTCTCCTCCTCCCATTCATCGCCTCGTTGTCCTCCTCCCATTTGTTGCATCGTTGTCCTCCTCCCGTTTGTCGCCTCATTGTCCTCCTCCTCCCGTTCGTCGCCTTGTTGGCCTCTTCCTCCCATTCCTCACCACGTTGGCCTCCTACTCTCGTTCCTTGCCACGTTGGCCTCCTCCTCCCATTCCTCGCCCCGTTGGCCTCCTCCCGTTCCTCGCCTCATTGGCCTCCTCCCATTCGTCGCCTCGTTGGTGTCCTCCTCCCATTCGGCGCCTCGTTCTCCTAGTGTTCAGCACGTCTTTCTCCTCCTGTGCCTCCTCTCGTGCCCCTTGGATACTTAGTCTCTGTTGTGTTGCTTCTTTCAGAGATTGGCCCAGTCTTGCCTCTTCAAGACATGGATGTGGCGTCTCTACTTCACAGTCTGAAGGACATGCGTCTGTGCCGGAAGTTGCTGCCATCGCTGGAGCGTTGTGTCTGTGGTGACACCTCCTCTCTGCCTTGTGATGTCTCCCAGCTCCTCACAGACACTGACTTCTTCCTGCAGCTTCTCTCTGTCCTCGAGCAGCTCTGGAGTGAGCAGGAGTTGCAGCTCTGTGTGTACAGGTACTGTGGCTCCGAAGATGCTAGCTGAGTCCCCTGGGTGGCACTGAGGGGGCACACTGAGTCTCGTGTGGTGCTCTGGAGGCGATCTGGGCCTGTGTTACGCAGTGTAGGCAAGCTGTGGCACGGTGGAGGTGAGCCGGAGTTCCGTGCGGTGCTCTGGAGGCAATCCGGGGCCTTATGGTACAGTGTTGGGGGTGATGGCCACGTGTGTTATGGAAGGAGATTCGGACCCCACATGTTATCGTGAAGGGAGGCCATGGGTCTGTATATGGCGGGCGGACCTTGTGTATGGCTCAGCAGATGGGTGTGCATCGTTACACAGTTGTACTCTGTACGAAGGCAGCTCATCTATATAGAAGCTGAAGGTGGGTGTGGCCTCTTTATAGGACAGTGTCCTCTGTACTAGATGGAGGCCGATGCTATCTCATCGGGAGGGCGGTAATGTCATGATGGGGGCAGGCATGTGGTGCTGTTGTTGCCTAATTGCATCCTGTGATAATCTAATGACTTTTGCATCAGGGGACTCATGTGCTTGACGCCTACACTTATGTGCATTGTTTTTGTCCCATCGATGCTGTTGCTCTTCAATAGTCTCATTTGCCCTTTGTTGCCTTCGACGTTGTGCCTTTGCTGTTTTCCTTTCATTGTCATTGGCATACTTTTTAGGAGGAGCCATGTTGGCGTTGATATTTGCTTTTTAAAGGGGTTTTCCCCCGAACAAAAGTTAATTTTAAAATTTGTCTGTGTCTAACCATGTACCGAACATACCACAGCTCCTGGGCAGGGGAGGAAGCAAAAGACAATACTGACATTACAGCAGGAGATCGCAGAGGATACATTTTGTGAGGTAAAATATTTTTTAAAACAGTCAGTGAAATATTTTACCTCACAGAAAAAATCCACTGTAATCCCCTGCTGTAATGTCAGTATTGTCTTTTGCTTCCTCCCCTGCCCAGGAGATGTGGTATGCTCCGTACACGGTCAGACACAATCAATTTTTAAAATTAACTTTTGTTCATGGGAAAACCCCTTTAATGTGACCAGCTTCCTCTGCTCTGCCTGTAGACACTTTGCGCAGGCGCAGTAAATCAGACCGCCGCCATCTTTGTGCAGACAGATAGCGGCGGTCACTGTTGTGAATTCTGCTCTTGGGCTCCCTCCGGTGGTTATAAGTGGTAGTGCTGCTGTCTTTGGATCACAGCAGTCATTAGGTGTGTCCACTTATTGCAATTTTGACTGGGCTATTTAGTCTTGCTTGACCCTTTGGTTAGTGCCAGTTGTCCATTGTTTCCTGGAGGATTCACTTCCCTGCCTGGTCTCTCTCTTGCTTGCTGATCATTTCAACAAAGATAAGTGCTGGCTTTGTTTTCTGCAGTCCACATGCTGTGGGCCTGATCGTTCTAGTTACCTTCCATGTTTTGTCTTGTCCAGCTTGGTCTGTATAAGGATTTGTTTAGCCAAGCTGGTATCTCTGGAGATGCAGATATACCCTCCATGCCTTTAGTTAGTTGTGGAGTTTTGTATTTTCTGTGGTGGATATTTTCTAGTGTTTTAATACTGACCGCATAGTACTCTGTCCTATTCTTTCTATTTAGCTAGAATTGGCCTCCTTTGCTAAATCCTGATTTCAGTCTGCGTATGTTATTTCCCTCTCTTCTCACAGTCAATTATTGTGGGGGGCTGTCTATCCTTTGTGGGGGATTTTCTCTGAGGCAAGATAGTTTTCCCCTTTCTATCTCTAGGGGTAATTAGTCCTCCGGCTGTGTCGAGATGTCTAGGGAGTGACAGGTACATTCCACGGCTACTTCTAGTTGCGGTGTTAAGTTCAGGGTCTGCGGTCAGTACAGGTACCATCTTCTCCAGAGTACGTCTCATGCTGATCCTAGGCCACCAGTTCACAACAGTACAACTGGCCAACAATGAGTTAATTGCATCTCAGAAGAAGGAAAGGAAAGTGCTGAGCCATTTTTTTCCCTGCAGTCTGTTGTGCCTTTTCTTTCCTCTTTACTTCTGGGTGGTTCAGGAGTTTGGCGCTGGTATGGACGTTCAGGGATTGGCTTCTCGTGTGGATCAGCTTGCTGATAGAGTACAGGGTATTTCCGATTATATCGTTCAGACTCCGGTTTTAGAGCCTAGAATTCCAACTCCTGATTTGTTCTTTGGAGACAGGTCCAAATTTCTGAGCTTTAAAAATAACTGTAAACTGTTTTTAGCTCTGAAACCCCGTTCCTCTGGTGATCCCATCCAGCAGGTTAAAATAGTCATTTCTCTGCTGCGCGGTGACCCTCAGGATTGGGCGCTCTCCCTGGAAGCTGGAAATCCTGCTTTGCTTAATGTAGACACCTTTTTTCTAGCGCTAGGGTTATTGTATGATGAACCTAATTCAGTGGATCATGCTGAGTGACCTTGTTGGCCCTGTCTCAGGGTCAAGAAGCGGCAGAATTATATTGCCAGAAATTTAGAAAGTGGTCTGTGCTGACTAAGTGGAATGAGGATGCCTTGGCTGCAGTTTTCAGAAAGGGTCTTTCGGAATCTGTTAAAGATGTTATGGTGGGGTTTCCCACGCCTGCTGGTCTGAGTGATTCTATGTCTCTGGCCATTCAGATTGATCGGCGCTTACGCGAGCGCAGAGTTGTGCGCGCTGTGGCGTTGTCTTCCGAGCGGAGTCCTGAGCCTATGCAATGTGATAGGATTGTGTCTAGAGCTGAACGACAAGGATTCAGACGTCAGAATGGGTTGTGTTTTTACTGTGGCGATTCTGCTCATGTTATTTCTGATTCCCCTAAGCGTACTAAGAGAATCGCTAGTTCTGTTACCATCAGTACTGTACAACCTAAATTTCTGTTATCTGTGACCCTGATCTGCTCATTATCGTCATTTTCTGTCATGGCATTTGTGGATTCAGGCGCCGCTTTAAACTTAATGGACTTAGAATTTGCCAGACGTTGTGGGTTCCCTTTGCAGCCTTTGCATAATCCTATTCCTTTGAGGGGCATTGATGCTACACCGCTGGCAAAAAATAAACCTCAGTTTTGGACACAGCTGACCATGTGTATGGCGCCAGCTCATCAGGAAGATTGTCGTTTTCTGGTGTTGCATAATTTGCATGATGTGCTGGGTTTCCCATGGTTACAGGTGCATAATCCGGTATTAGATTGGAAATCTATGTCTGTGACTAGTTGGGGTTGTCAGGGGGTTCATGGTGACGTCCCTTTGATGTCAATTACCTCCTCCCCCTCTTCTGAAATTCCTGAGTTTTTGTCAGATTTCCAGGATGTATTTGATGAGCCCAAGTCCAGTTCCCTTCCACCGCATAGGGACTGTGATTGTGCTATCGACTTGATTCCAGGTTGTAAGTTCCCTAAGGGCCGACTGTTTAACCTGTCTGTGCCAGAACATACCGCCATGCGGAGCTATGTAAAGGAATCTTTGGAGAAGGGGCATATTCGGCCATCTTCTTCACCATTGGGAGCAGGTTTCTTTTTTGTTGCCAAGAAGGACGGCTCCTTGAGACCCTGTATTGATTATCGCCTCTTGAATAAGATCACGGTCAAATTCCAATACCCTTTGCCTTTGCTTTCTGATTTGTTTGCTAGGATTAAGAGGGCTAGTTGGTTTACTAAGATTGACCTTCAGGGGCATATAATCTTGTTCATATTAAGCAGGGTGACGAATGGAAAACTGCGTTTAATACGCCCGAAGGCCATTTTTAATACCTTGTGATGCCATTCGGGCTCTCTAATGCCCCATCTGTGTTTCAGTCCTTTATGCATGATATATTTCGGAATTATCTTGACAAATTCATGATTGTATATTTGGATGATATTTTGATTTTTTCAGATGATTGGGAGTCTCATGTGAAACAAGTCAGGATGGTATTTCAGATCCTTCGTGAGAATGCTTTGTTCGTGAAGGGGTCTAAGTGCCTTTTTGGAGTACAGAAGGTTTCTTTTTTTTGGGCTTCATTTTTTCTCCCTCATCTATAGAAATGGATCCGGTTAAGGTTCAGGCCATTCATGATTGGATCCAGCCCACTTCTGTGAAGAGCCTTCAGAAATGTTTGGGCTTTGCTAATTTTTATCGCCGCTTTATTGCCAACTTCTCCAGTGTGGTTAAACCCCTGACCGATTTGACGAAGAAGGGTGCTGATGTGGCGAATTGGTCCTCTGCGGCTGTTTCTGCCTTTCAGGAGCTTAAACGCCGATTTACTTCTGCCCCTGTGTTGCGTCAGCCGGATGTCTCCCTTCCATTTCAGGTTGAGGTTGACGCTTCTGAGATTGGGGCAGGGGCTGTTTTGTCTCAGAGGAATTCTGATGGTTCCTTGTTGAAACCGTGTGCCTTCTTTTCTCGAAAGTTTTCGCCTGCGGAACGCAATTATGATGTCGGCAATCATGAGTTGTTGGCTATGAAGTGGGCATTTGAGGAGTGGCGTCATTGGCTTGAGGGGGCCAAGCACCGTATTGTGGTCTTGACTGATCATAAGAATCTGATTTACCTCGAGTCTGCCAGACGGCTGAATCCTAGACTGGCCCGATGGTCCCTGTTTTTCTACCGTTTTGATTTTGTGGTCTCGTACCTTCTGGGTTCTAAGAATGTTAAGGCGGATGCCCTCTCTAGGAGTTTTTTGCCTGATTCTCCTGGGGTCCTTGAGCCGGTCGGCATTCTGAAGGAAGGGGTGATTCTTTCTGCCATCTCCCCTGATTTACGACGGGCTCTTCAGGAGTTTCAGGCCGATAAACCTGATCGCTGTCCAGTGGGGAAATTGTTTGTTCCTGACAGATGGACTAGTAAAGTGATCTCTGAGATTCATTGTTCTGTGTTGGCTGGCCATCCTGGGATTTTTGGTACCAGAGATTTGGTTGGTAGGTCCTTTTGGTGGCCTTCTTTGTCACGGGATGTGCGTTCATTTGTGCAGTCCTGTGGGACTTGTGCACGGGCCAAGCCTTGCTGTTCCCGCGCTAGTGGGTTGCTTTTGCCTTTGCCGGTCCCTGAGAGGCCTTGGACGCATATTTCTATGGATTTTATTTTGGATTTTCCGGTTTCCCAGAGGATGTCGGTTATCTGGGTGGTTTGTGACCGGTTTTCTAAGATGGTTCATTTGGTACCTTTGCCTAAATTGCCTTCCTCCTCTGATTTGGTTCCGTTGTTTTTTCAGCATGTGGTTCGTTTGCATGGCATTCCGGAGAATATTGTGTCCGACAGAGGGTCTCAGTTTGTTTCTAGGTTTTGGCGAGCCTTTTGTGCTAGACTGGGCATCGATTTGTCTTTTTCTTCCGCGTTTCATCCTCAGACAAATGGCCAAACCGAGCAAACTAATCAGACCTTGGAAACTTATTTGAGATGCTTTGTGTCTGCTGATCAGGACGATTGGGTGGCCTTCTTGCCATTGGCCGAGTTTGCACTTAATAATCGGGCTAGTTCTGCTACCTTGGTTTCACCCTTCTTTTGTAATTCCGGTTTTCATCCTCGTTTTTCTTCAGGCAGGTGGAGCCTTCTGATTGTCCTGGGGTGGACTCTGTGGTTGACAGGTTGCAGCAGATTTGGGCTCATGTTGTGGACAATTTGGTGTTGTCTCAGGAGGAGGCTCAGCGTTTTGCTAACCGTCGTCGGTGTGTTGGTTCCCGGCTTCGGGTTGGGGATTTGGTTTGGTTGTCTTCCCGTCATGTTCCTATGAAGGTTTCTTTCCCTATGTTTAAGCCTCGGTTTATTGGTCCTTGTAGGATTTCTGAGATTGTTAATCCGGTGTCTTTTCGTTTGGCCCTTCTGGCCTCTTTTTCCATCCATAATGTTTTTCATAGATCTTTGTTGCGGAAATATGTGGTGCCTGTTGTTCCCTCTGTTGATCCTCCTGCCCCGGTGTTGGTTGATGGGGAGTTGGAGTATGTGGTTGAGAAGATTTTGGATTCTCGTTTTTCGAGACGGAAACTTCAGTATCTTGTCAAATGGAAGGGTTACGGCCAGGAGGATAATTCTTGGGTTTTTGCCTCGGATGTCCATGCTACTGATTTGGTTCGGGCCTTTCATCTAGCTCGTCCTGATCGGCCTGGGGGCTCTGGTGAGGGTTCGGTGACCCCTCTTCAAGGGGGGGGTACTGTTGTGAATTCTGCTCTTGGGCTCCCTCCGGTGGTTATAAGTGGTAGTGCTGCTGTCTTTGGATCACAGCAGTCATTAGGTGTGTCCACTTATTGCAATTTTGACTGGGCTATTTAGTCTTGCTTGACCCTTTTGGTTAGTGCCAGTTGTCCATTGTTTCCTGGAGGATTCACTTCCCTGCCTGGTCTCTCTCTTGCTTGCTGATCATTTCAACAAAGATAAGTGCTGGCTTTGTTTTCTGCAGTCCACATGCTGTGGGCCTGATCATTCTAGTTACCTTCCATGTTTTGTCTTGTCCAGCTTGGTCTGTATAAGGATTTGTTTAGCCAGCTGGTATCTCTGGATATGCAGATATACCCTCCATGCCTTTAGTTAGTTGTGGAGTTTTGTATTTTCTGTGGTGGATATTTTCTAGTGTTTTAATACTGACCGCATAGTACTCTGTCCTATTCTTTCTATTTAGCTAGAATTGGCCTCCTTTGCTAAATCCTGATTTCAGTCTGCGTATGTTATTTCCCTCTCTTCTCACAGTCAATATTTGTGGGGGGCTGTCTATCTTTGTGGGGGATTTTTCTCTGAGGCAAGATGGTTTTCCCCTTTCTATCTCTAGGGGTAATTAGTCCTCCGGCTGTGTCGAGATGTCTAGGGAGTGACAGGTACATTCCACGGCTACTTCTAGTTGCGGTGTTAAGTTCAGGGTCTGCGGTCAGTACAGGTACCACCTTCTCCAGAGTACGTCTCATGCTGCTCCTAGGCCACCAGTTCACAACAGGTCACATTAAAACTGCTCATGCGCTCCTCCTGTACAAAAGATGGCGGCAGTCAGTGAATCATTCGGCTGATCCGGCGGCAGCGTGTTCGCAACGGTGTTCCACTGGTGGTACCACGCAAGAGGCTGCGTGAGAGTGTGTGTGAGTGTGTGTGTGAGTGAACGTCTGTGTGGTGCCGTGCGTATGGCATATAGACTGTGTGTGCGTGGTGTGACGGTGTTCCGCTGGTGGTACCGTGCAATAGGTTGGTACCAGCAGCAGTTTCCATATTGAGACACCCATCAATTGGGTGTCCCAATATGGCGGTCGATGAACTTCTCCGCTTGGAATTCTGGGATACGGTGACATCTGGACAGAACAGGAAATAAAAACATTACAAGGCAATAATATAAATAGATATTATGGGGCTTTGTGTGTGGGAGTGGCCTCTCCATAGTGAGGTCTTTCTTGTTTGGCTCTTCACTTCCGCCATCATTTCTGGTTCCAGGATCCTGCAGGGGCTTCTTCGTTTATCTCGTGAGGAGCTGTTTCCCTGGCACCAGAGCATCCGTCCGAGCGTCTGTGCCCTGACCACACACTGCAGCGAGAAGGAGGTGGGAATGACACATAGTGTTGTGTAGTACAAGGCTTGGGCCATGGAGGCGCTGCACCTTTTTTACATGGGTATGTTGTAGCATTAACCTTCTCCTTCCCTGATGTCACTCGACAGTTTGTCCAGGAGGTGGCACACTTCCTGCTCAGTTTGGCATCGCTCAGTAAGGATTGCGCCACGCTTATGTGCTGCCTGAACGCTGGTGAGGCTCTGAAGATGGTGATGGAGAGACATGGCTCCGACTTCCAGGTGGCAGCAGATCTACGAGCCCTTCTGAAGAGCTATGAGGAGCCTGCCAGGGTGTCCAAGATGATATCCAGCAGTGTCTTGACATCCTGCCTCCAGGTGAGGATCACTGACCTGTGGAATAAGGTGACTACCTCACTACTCCACGTGCCTGCATGTGACACAATGACCAGACTGAAGAGCTTCTGACCTCCTCACAAGAAAAAACAACTGGCTGAGGATCTGCCCCTGCTGGGCCCTTCAGCTAGAAGGCGTCCTGAGTCCACCACGTTTGCCCCATATTCCAGGTCCTCAGTGTCATTAGCAGTAACTGTTTTTCTTCTTCAATCAGATGATTCTGGAGCAGATCGATGATCAGCGGCGCCGTAATCAGCAGATCAGAGTCCCATTCTTCACAGTGTTTCTGAGATCACTTGGCCATGGTAAGTTCTGATCCATGTGGTCTTGTTTATAGATCACCACCAATCATTGTCCTGCCTCATTTAACATGAAAGGCCTGCCTGTGTTACAAAAGCATGAAAGTGAGTGCAGCATCAATAAGACATCACTGAAGGCTTCCATATCAGGAGGAAACTGCAAAGTCCATCAAAACCCGAGAGCTCGGCCAGCTAGTTCCTTTTTCATGCTGATTCTGAATTTGTGCCTGGGCTTGTTTTGTGCCAGTTAGTGTTTCTTCACACCCACTGAGGACACATAGGGGTACGGGGCATACACAGAGGACACTTGGGGGTGCGCTTCCTGCACTGAGGACACTTGGGGGTACGAACCCTACACTGAGGACACTTGGAGGTACGCTTCCTACACTGAGAACCCTTGGGGGTTGTCACGAATCCCACCGGATATGTCAGGGATTCCACCAGTCTGTCATGGTTCACAGGGAAAATACCTTTATCATCCCCAACACTCACACCAATATGTCACGAACCGGGGTTGTTTGGTTGCCCCTGGTTCCTTCTGAAGGGGATTTATCTATATCCCACTACCTAGTTCCGGTTTGGTACTTGCAGCTCTCTGACACCCCCCTTACCCTCAGGTCAGTCAGGGTACTGCACCTAGGGTAATTACGAGGTCGATTTAACTATTCCCACTCAGGCGGGAACAATAATTACCACGCCGCCGTAACTACAAAGCCTCCCAAATGCACATGACAAATTCTGCTGCCACCAGCTCCTATTTTCCAAGTATTAACGGGTCCGGAGCCAACCCTAATCAGTGGCGTGATTCACTTCAGAGGACGCGACAGTTCGTTATAGAACAAGGAGAGACAAGCTAGTACTTTTATATTTTACTCAAAAAAAGGTAGGCAGTGTTTACAGAGGTATAAAAAGATATTATAAAGGAGACAAATCATATGTGCAATACAATTACAAATGAAAAAAGGATTAAAATTGAAAAGAACACTTACAGGTCGTTATGTCATTGCATCATCATTGCTGGCCGTGTGCTGTGAAGGATGCACACATCTAGATGCATAGCACATCTGTATAGCAGCTAGACCCCGGACAAAAGACACTGAAGACTCCTGCTTCACACAGTTATTTCCTAGCCTAAAACCAAAGCCCTCACCCTGTGGTGACCTCACTGAGGGGCTGAAACCTCCCCTTTACTTAGAATTATGAAAACTATTTTTTAGTATTTTTCTATTTATGCCTAGCTCGCTGTATGGATCTCGTATACGAAAGACACAATGATCAGAATTGGCCCCACATCATGGGGAGTCCTTTAAGTGTAAACACAGACTAATTACCTGAACCGTTTACGGAGAAATCCACTCTTTGCACTCGTTGGGTTTAGCTTCTAGCGGTTTCAGGGGGTTATAGATCTATCGATGGACATCCAGAATATATAATTCTCATATCTCTAGCCCGGATCGGTGCCAATATATATCCCTTTAATAGAACAAAGAGACCCATGCAGTCTGGAAGTGGCTATACCAGACCCGGACGGTATTATGCGGGAGGAGGGAATGAGTAGTTTAGGGAGACTGGTCTGCCCACAGCATAGAACCATATAAATTCTTGTGGGAGGGGTGAAATAAGGGGTTTAGGATTCACAAGCATACAGGCAGCAGGCAGAGTGAGAAGAGGGGGGGGGTCGGAATGGCCCACAGCATGTGTCTGCCATGGAACCTTCTGGAACTAAACTCACAATATGACATTTTTACATTATCGTGACAGGGGTACTGGGTCTGCACTGAGGACACTTGGGGGTGCGGGATCTACACTGAGGACACTTGGAGGTACGCTTCCTGCACTGAGGACCCTTGGGGGTACTGGGTCTCCACTGAGGACACTTTGGGGTACAGGGCCTACACTGAGGACACTTGCGGGTACACTTCCTGCACTGAGGACCCTTGGGGATACTGGGTCTGCACTGAGGACACTTGGGTGGTATTGGGCCTACACTGAGAACACTTGGGGGGTGCGCTTCCTGCACTGAGGACACTTGGGGGTACGGGAACTACACAGAGGACACTTGGGGGTGCGGGATCTACACAAAGGACACTTGAGGGTATGGGACCTACACTGAGGACACTTGGTGGTATGGGGCCTACACTGATGACACTTGGGAGAACAGGGGCCTCCACTGAGGACACTTGGGGGTATGGGACCTACACTGAGGACACTTGGGTATGCGGCCTGCTCTGAGGACACTTGTGGGTAGGTGGCCTGCACGGAGGACCTTTGGGTTTACGGGGTCTGAACTGAGGACACTTGGGGGTATGTGGCCTACACTGAGGACACTTGGAGGTATGTAGCCTACACTGAGGACACTTGGAGGTGTGGGGCCTACATGGAGGACACTTGGCGGTACGGGGCCTACACTGAGGACACTTGGGGGTATGGGGCCAGTACTGAGGACACTTGGAGGTGTGGGGCCTGCACTGAGGACACATGGAGGTACGGGGCCTACACTGAGGACCCTTGGGGTATGGGACCTGCACTGAGGACACTTGGGGGTACAGGACCTACACTGAGGACACTTGGGGGTACGGGGCCTGCACTGAGGATACCCGTGGGTATGGTATGGGGCCTGCACTGATGACACTTGGGGGTATGGGGCCTGCACTGAGGACACTTGCGGGTGTGGGGCCTACACTGAGGACACTTGAGGGTACGGATCCTACACTGAGGACAATTGGCGGTATGAGGCCTACACTGATGACACTTGGGAGTACAGGGGCCTCCACTGAGGACACTTGAGGGTATGGGACCTACACTGAAGACACTTGGGTATGCAGACTGCTCTGAGGACACTTGTGGGTAGGTGGCCTGCTCGGAGGACCTTTGGGCTTACGGGGTCTGCACTGAGGACACTTGGGGGTATGTGGCCTACACTGAGGACACTTGGAGATATGTAGCCTACACTGAGGACACTTGAGGGTACGGATCCTACACTGAGGACACTTGGGGGTATGAGGCCTGCGCTGAGGACACTTGCGGGTGCGGGGCCTGCTCTGAGGACACTTGCGGGTGCGGGGTCTGCTCTGAGGACACTTGGGGCCTGCACAGAGGACTTTTGGGTGTACAGGGTCTGCATTGAGGACACTTTGGGGTATGTGGCCTACACTGAGAACACTTGGAGGTGCGGGTCCAGCACTGCGGACACTTGGGGGTGTGTGGCCTACATTGAGGACACATGGAGGTGCGGGGCCTGTACTGAGGACACTTGGAGGTGCAGGGACTGCACTGAGGACAATTGGAGTACGGGGGCTGCCACTGAGGACACTTGGGGGTACAGGGCCTTCACTGAGGACACTTGGTGCTACTGGGCCTATACTGAGGACAATTGGGGGTATAGGGGCCTACACTGAGGACACTTGGAGGTATGAGGGCCTACACAGAGGACACTTGGGGGTATGGGGCCTACACTGATGACACTTGAGGTTATGGGGCCTACACTGAGGATAATTGAGGGTATGTGGCCTACACTAAGGACTCTTAGAGGTGCGGGGCCAGTACTGAGGACACTTGGGTGTACTGGGCCTACACTGAGGACACTTGGGGGTACAGGGGCATACACTGAGGACACTTGGGGGTACTGGGCCCACACTGAGGACACTTAGAGGTGTGGGGCCTACACTGAGAACACTTGGGGTATGGGCCTACACTGAGGACACTTTGGGGTATGGGGGTCTACACTTAGGAGTATGGGGCCTACACTGAGGACACTTGGAAGTGCGGGGCCTGCACTGAGGACATTTGGAGATGCATGGCCTACACTGAGGACACTTGGGAGAATGGGGCCTACACTGAGGACACTTGGGGGTACGGGGCCTGCACTGAGGACACTTGGGAGTACACGGCCAACACTGAGGACACCTGGGGTTACAAGGGCCTACACTGAGGACACTTGGGGGTACGGGGCCTGCACTGAGGACACTTGGGGGTACACGGCCAACACTGAGGACACTTGGGGGTTTGTGAGCTACACTGAGGACACTTGGGGTACGCGGCCTGCGCTGAAGACACTTGGAAGTACATGGCCTGTGCTGAAGACACTTGAAGGTGCAGGGCCTGTACTGAGGACACTTGGAGGAACAGGGGCCTACACTGAGAACACCTGGGGGTTCGCGGCCTACACTGATGACACTTGGGGGTACGCGGCATGCGCTGAAGACACTTGGAGCTACATGGCCTGCGCTGAAGACACTTGGAGGTGGGGGGCCTGCACTGAGGACACTTAGAGGTGTGGGGCCTGCACTGAGGACACTTGGGGATGCAGGGCCTACACTGTGGACACTTGAATGTGCAGGGACTACACTGAGGACACTTGGGAGTCTACACTGAGGACACTTGGGGGTATGTGGCCTACACTGAGGACACTTGGTGGTGCAGGGCCTACGCTGAGGACACTTGGGGGTTATGCGGCCTACACTGAGTACACTTGGGGGTATGTGGCCTACACTGAGGACATTTGGGAGTACAGGGCCTAGACTGAGGACACTTGGGGGTACGGGGCCTACACTGAGGGCAATTGAGGGTATCTGGCCTACACTGAGGACACTTGGGGATATGTGGCCTACACTGAGGACACTTGGGGGTTTGCGACCTACACTGAGGACACTTGGGGGTACGCAGTCTGCTCTGAAGACACTTGGAGGTACGTGGCCTGCGCTGAAGATTTTTGGAGGTACGTGGCCTGAGCTGAAGACACTTGGAGGTGCGGGGCCTGCACTGAGGATGAAGGTGCAGGGCCTATACTGAGGACACTTGGGGACATGTGGCCTACACTGAGGACACTTGAGGGTACGTGGCCTGCTCTGAGGACACTTTGGGTTATGGGGACGGAAAGGAGCAGGACAGAGGCCCGTAGCTCATCCTCATCTGTCTACCACCAACCCGTCCCTCAACATTGTTGCACCGCCTTACATCGCCTTTTTCATCTCTGTCTACCACCTACCTGTACTCTCCACAGTACTGCACCACTCTACATCTCCTCATCTCTGTCTACAACCTACCCGTCCTCTCCACAGTGCTGCACCCCCTACATCTCCTCATGTCTGTCTACCACGTACCCTTCCTCTCCAGCGCTGCACCGTCCTACATCTCCACCTCATCTGTCTACCACCCTATCCATCCTCTCCACAATGCTGCACCGCATTACATCTCCGCCTCATCTGTCTATCACCCTCTACCCACTCTCTCTACAGTGCTGCACTGCCCTGCATCTCCGCCTCATCTGTCTACCACCCTATCCATCCTCTCCACAGTGCTGCACCGCATTACATCTCCGCCTCATCGGTCTATCACCCTCTACCCATTCTCTCTACAGTGCTGCACTGCCCTGCATCTCCTCTTCATCTGTCTTCCACTCTACCTGTCCTCTCCACAGTGCAGCACTACCCTACATCGCCTCGTCCCTGTCTACCCACTACCTGTCCTCTACAGTGCTGCACTACCCTATGTCTCCTCCTCATCTGTCTACCACCTACCTGTCTTCTCCACAGTGCTGCACCACCCTACATCTCCTCATTTCTTGTCTACCACCTACTCATGCTCTACACAGTGCTGCACCACCCTACATCTCCTCCTCATCTGTATACCACCTACCTATCCTCTCCACAGTGCTACACCAACCTACAGCTCCTCCTCATCTCTGTCTACTGCTTACTCGTCCTCTCCACAGTGCTGCACCGCCCTACATCTCCTCATCTCTGTCTACCGCCTACCCGTCCTCTCCACAGTGCTGCACCGCTCTACGGCTCCTCCTCATCTGTCTACCACCTACCCATCTGCTCTACTGTTCTGCACCGCCCTACATCTCCTCATCTGTATACCACCTACCCATCCTCTACACAGTGCTGCACCACCCTACATCTCCTCCTCATCTCTGTCTAAAGCCTACTCATCCTCTCCACATTGCTGCACCACCCTACATCTCCTCATCTCTGTCTACCGCCTACCGTCCTCTCCACAGTGCTGCACTGCCCTACATCTCCTCCTCATCTCTGACTTCCATTCTACCTGTCCTCTCCACAGTGCTGCTTCGCCCTACATCTCCTCCTCATTTCTTGTCTACCACATACCCGTCCTCTCCACAGTGCTGCACCGCTCTACATCTCATCTCTGTCTACCACCTACCCATCCGCTCCACAGTGCTGCACCACCCTACATCTCCTCCTCATCTCGGTCTACCGCCTACCCGTCCTCTCCACAGTGCTGCACCGCTCTACGGCTCCTCCTCATCTGTCTACCACCTACCCATCTGCTCCACAGTGCTGCACCGCCCTACATCTCATGTGTCTACCACCTACCCATCCTCTACACCGTGCTGCACCACCCTACATCTCCTCCTCATCTCTGTCTACCGCCTACTCATCCTTTCCACAGTGCTGCACCACCCTACATCTCCTCATCTCTGTCTACCGCCTACCTGTCCTCTCCACAGTGCTGCTCTGCCCTACATCTCCTCCTCATTTCTTGTCTACTACATACCCGTCCTCTTCACAGTGCTGCACCGCTCTACATCTCCTCATCTCTGTCTACCATCTACCTGTCCTCTTCACAGTGCTGCACCATCCTACATCTCCTTCTCATCTCTGTCTGCCACCTACCCATCTGCTCCACAGTGTTGCACTGCCCTACATCTCCTCCTCATCTGTCTACCACCTACCCGTCCACTCCACAGTGCTGCACCACCCTACATCTCCTCCTCATCTCTGTCTACCGCCTACCTGTCCTCTCCACAGTGCTGCACCGCTCTACGGCTCCTCCTCATCTGTCTCCCACCTACCCATCCTCTCCACAGTGCTGCACTGCTCTACGGCTCCTCCTCATCTGTCTCCCACCTACCCGTCCTCTCCACAGTGCTGCACCGCTCTACATCTCCTCATCTCTGTCTACCACTTACCAGTCCGCTCCACAGTGCTGCACCACCCTACATCTCCTCATCTCTGTCTACCGCCTACCCGTCCTCTCCACAGTGCTGCACCGCTCTACATCTCCTCATCTCTGTCTACCACCTACCAGTCTGCTCCACAGTGCTGCACCACCCTGCATCTCCTCATCTGTCTACCACCTACCTGTCCGCTCCACAGTGCTGCACTGCCCTACATCTCCTCCTCATGTGTCTACCACCTACCCATCCTCTGCACAGTGCTGCACCACCCTACATCTCCTTCTCATCTCTGTCTACTGCCTTCTCGTCCTCTCCACAGTTTTGCACCACCCTACATCTCATCATCTCTGTCTACTACCTACTAGTCTTCTCCACAGTGCTGCACCGCCCTACATCTCCTTCTCATCTCTGTATACCACCTACCCATCCTCTCCACAGTTTTGCACCACCCTACATCTCCTTCTCATCTCTGTCTACCGCCTACCCGTCCTCTCCACAGTTTTGCACCATCCTACATCTCCTCCTCATCTCTGTCTACTGCCTACTCGTCTTCTCCACAGTGCTGCACTGCCCTACATCTCCTTGTCATCTCTGTATACCACCTACCCATCCTCTTCACAGTGCTGCACCGCCCTACATCTCCTCCTCATCTCTGTCTACTACCTACTCGTCCTCTCCACAGTGCTGCACCACCCTACTTCTCCTCCTCTTGTCTTCCAGCCTCGCAGGGTCAGTCACTTGTGATGATCAGCAGCAGGGATGCGCTGCTGACATTACATTTGCTGTATCGAGACATGACAACCTGATTTCCCACCGTTGCCCCATTAGTTTTTGTTTTCCAATAGGAGGACCATTTAAAATCTCTGCCGTATTTGTATAAAGTTGATCACTTGTTCCTGTGTAAAAGTGAATGTAATGGCAGCTTTAGGGTGACCTTCTCAGTGTACTGAGCCTGGCAGCCCTGACGGTCCTGCACCATTCCTCGGGAGGACCCTTTCTATCATGTTACTTCTCAGTGTCCATAGTTTTATCTCCTAAGAACATCAGTATGTTTTGCAGCAGCCGATTGTAGCAGCATTTCGGTCTGTTACGTTTTGCTCAGTTCCTCTTTCCCCATCAGTTTCCCCCTCGCACCCATGGGTGACTGCAGAGCTTCGTGTCCTGCCCTATTTATTACAAAGGATGATGGAGCTGTAGAATGCCAGCAGCTCTTCATGTAGTATTCCCCCGGCCCCCTCATAGATTGTAAGCTCTTGTGAAGGGTCCATTGTTCATTACAATTTGTCTGCAGTCTGTGCTGCAGTATGTTACTGCAGAGCAGAACTCCTCTTTCCCCAGAAGCTACACTAAATTCTCTGTACCTGCAGAGTCCTGGGCTGGGCAGAAAGAAGACAAATGTTGGACGAAGATGGAAGTGTCCTCAAACCCACGTCGTGCCAACAAACTAACGGACGGGAACCCCAAGTCGTACTGGGAATCGAGTGGGAGCACCGGCTCCCATTATATCAACATCTTCATGCACCGCGGAGTGGTGATCCGGTGAGATGTGGCGCTTGGCGTGGGGCGGGGACCTGCACTCTGGATACATGTATATAACACAGGTCTGTGCGCCCCCTGCAGGCAGCTGCTGATGGTCGTGGCCAGTGAGGACTCCAGTTACATGCCGGCCCGGGTGCTCGTTATGGGTGGAGAAAATGCGTCCAATATCAGCACGGAGCTGAACGCGGTCAGTCATGTCCACACAATACGGCGTCTCTGGCTGCGGACCCCCAGATTTATGTCATGTGGCACTATGTGCTGGTTGTCACTGTCGTCCATATTGCTGTACTGGGGGCTACCCCTGGGGTCAGAGGTCATCATTGCTTTCTGTTGTTCATGTGCTGTTATTTTTTTATCTGTTCATGATTAGGTGAACATCTCTCGTTCCACCTCCCGCGTCGTGCTCCTGGAGAACGCCACACGTTTCTGGCCGGTGGTTCAGGTGAAGATCAAGCGGTGTCAGCAGGTAATGTGCAGCCCTGGAGCTGCTGTGTTGGGGTGCTGTGCTGGTGTGCTGCTGCTGCTGCTGCGCTGGTGTGCGAATGCTGCTGCTGCACTGGTGTGCGAATGCTGCTGCTGCGCTGGCGTGCGAATGCTGCTGCTGCGCTGGTGTGGGAATGCTGCTGCTGCACTGGTGTGTGAATGCTGCTGCTGCGCTGGCGTGCGAATGCTGCTGCGCTGGTGTGTGAATGCTGCTGCTGCGCTGGTGTGGGAATGCTGCTGCTGCTCTAGTGTGGGAATGCTGCTGCTGCACTGGTGTGTGAATGCTGCTGCGCTGTGTGTGAATGCTGCTGTTGCGCTGGCATGCGAATGTTGCTGCGCTGGTGTGTGAATGCTGCTGCTGCGCTGGTGTGGGAATGCTGCTGCTGCGCTGGTGTGGGAATGCTGCTGCGCTGTGTGTGAATGCTGCTGCTGCGCTGGCGTGCGAATGTTGCTGCGCTGGTGTGTGAATGCTGCTGCTGCACTGGTGTGTGAATGCTGCTGCTGGGCTGGTGTGGGAATGCTGCTGCTGTGCTGGTGTGGGAATGCTGCTGCTGCTCTAGTGTGGGAATGCTGCTGCTGCGCTGGTGTGGGAATGCTGCTGCTGCTCTAGTGTGGGAATGCTGCTGCTGCACTGGTGTGTGAATGCTGCTGCTGCTCTAGTGTGGGAATGCTGCTGCTGCACTGGTGTATGAATGCTGCTGCGCTGTGTGTGAATGCTGCTGCTGCGCTGGCGTGCGAATGTTGCTGCGCTGGTGTGTGAATGCTGCTGCACTGGTGTGGGAATGCTGCTGCTGCTCTAGTGTGGGAATGCTGCTGCTGCACTGGTGTGTGAATGCTGCTGCGCTGTGTGTGAATGCTGCTGCTGCGCTGGCGTGCGAATGTTGCTGCGCTGGTGTGTGAATGGTGTTGCTACGCTGGTGTGAGAATGCTGATGCTGCGCTGGTGTGAGAATATTGCTGCGCTGGTGTGGGAATGCTGCTGCTGCACTGGTGTGAGAATATTGCTACTGCACTGGTGTGGGAATGCTGCTGCTGCGCTGGTGTGGGTATGCTGCTGCTGTGCTGGTGTGTGAATGCTGCTGCTGCGCTGGTGTCCGAATGCTACTGCGCTGGTGTGTGAATGCTGCTGCTGCGCTGGCCTGCGAATGCTGCTGCGCTGGTGTGTAAATGCTGCTGCTGCGCTAGTGTGGGAATGCTGCTGCTGCGCTGGTGTGGAAATGCTGCTGCTGCGCTGGCGTGAGAATATTGCTGCTGCGCTGATGTGAGAATGCTGCTGCTGCTCTAGTGTGGGAATGCTGCTGCTGCACTGGTGTGTGAATGCTGCTGCGCTGTGTGAATGCTGCTGCTGCGCTGGCGTGCGAATGTTGCTGCGCTGGTGTGTGAATGGTGTTGCTACGCTGGTGTGAGAATGCTGATGCTGTGCTGGTGTGAGAATATTGCTGTGCTGGTGTGGGAATGCTGCTGCTGCACTGGTGTGAGAATATTGCTACTGCACTGTTGTGGGAATGCTGCTGCTGCGCTGGTGTGGGTATGCTGCTGCTGCGCTGGTGTGTGAATGCTGCTGCTGCGCTGGCCTGCGAATGCTGCTGCGCTGGTGTGTGAATGCTGCTGCTGCGCTGGTGTGGGAATGCTGCTGCTGCGCTGGCGTGCGAATGCTGCTGCACTGGTATGTGAATGGTGTTGCTACGCTGGTGTGAGAATGCTGATGCTGCGCTGGTGTGAGAATATTGCTGCTGTGTTGGTGTGCGAATGCTGCTGCTCTGCTGGTGTGGGGCTGCTTGTCATGATTCCCAATGGCAGGGAATTTGTCAACATAACACGGGCAAAAACAGGACGAGCTCTAGGGTGATGGAACCTGAGCTGACCGCGATCCTGAACCTCAACACTCAACTAACAGTAGCCGGGGGACGTTCCTGGGGGGCCCCTAGACGTCTCGCGCCAGCCGGAGATCTAGCTTCCCGTATCAGAAGAATATCAGACCTCACTTGCCTCCAGATAAATATTCCCACAGAGATAGCAGCCTCCCACATATAATGACGGTGAAATGAGAGGAAGGCACAAACGTAGTTATGAAAACAGATTCAGCAAAATGAGGCCCGCTTAAGCTAGATAGCAGAGGATACAAAAGGTGAACTGCGCGGTCAGCTGAAAAACCCTTCAAAATACCATCCTGAAATTACTTGAACTCATGTGCGAACTCATGGTACATGAGTGGTAATTTCAGCCCACTAGAGCAACCAGCAGCAGAGAATTACATATCTGCAAGCTGGACTAAAAAAACATGAAAGCAATCATGAAACAGGGAAATACAGACTTAGCTTGTCTTGAAGGCCTAGGAGCAGGTAACAGAGACACACACTGATACATTGATAGCCGGCAAGGGAATGACAGGAAAGCCAGGTTAAATAGGAAACACCCAGCCACTGATGGACAGGTGGAAACCAGAGACCGCAACCCACCAAAGTCACCCAGTACCAGTTGTAACCACCAGAGGGAGCCCAAAAACAGAATCCACAACAGTACCCCCCCCTTGAGGAGGGGTCACCGAACCCTCACGAGAACCCCCAGCGCGATCAGGATGAGCTCCATGGAAGGCGCGGACCAAATCAGTCGCATGAACATCAGAGGCGACCACCCAGGAATTATCCTCCTGACCATAACCCTTCCACTTAACCAAATACTGGAGTTTACGTCTGGAAACACGAGAATCCAAGATCTTCTCAACAACATACTCCAATTCTCCCTCCACCAGCACCGGAGCAGGAGGCTCAACCGAAGGAACAACGGGCACCTCATACCTCCGCAATAACGACCGATGGAACACATTATGAATAGCAAACGATGCTGGGAGATCCAAACGAAAGATACAGGGTTAAGAATCTCCAAGATCTTATAAGGACCGATGAACCGAGGCTTAAACTTGGGAGAAGAGACCTTCATAGGGACAAAACGAGAAGACAACCACACCAAGTCCCCAACACGAAGTCGGGGACCCACGCGGCGACGGCGATTAGCAAACTGCTGAGCCTTCTCCTGAGACAACTTCAAATTGTCCACCACCTGATTCCAAATCTGATGTAACCTATCCACCACCACGTCCACTCCAGGACAATCCGAAGGCTCCACCTGACCAGAGGAAAAACGAGGATGAAACCCCGAATTACAAAAGAAAGGAGAAACCAAAGTAGCAGAACTAGCCCGATTATTAAGGGCAAATTCGGCCAGTGGCAAAAAGGCAACCCAGTCATCTTGATCAGCAGAAACAAAACACCTTAAATAAGTTTCCAAGGTCTGATTAGTTCGCTCCGTCTGGCCATTCGTCTGAGGATGGAATGCAGACGAGAAAGACAAATTAATGCCCATCTTAGCACAAAACGTCCGCCAAAATCTAGACACAAACTGGGATCCCCTGTCCGAAACGATATTCTCCGGAATCCCATGCAAACGAACCATGTTCTGAAAAAACAAAGGGACCAACTCAGAGGAGGAAGGCAACTTAGGCAAGGGTACCAAATGAACCATCTTAGAAAAGCGGTCACACACAACCCAGATAACGGACATTTTCTGTGAGACAGGGAGATCTGAAATAAAATCCATGGAAATGTGCGTCCAAGGCCTCTTCCGAATAGGCAAGGATAACAACAACCCACTGGCCCGAGAACAGCAAGGCTTAGCCCGAGCACACACTTCACAAGACTGCACAAAGGTGCGCACATCCCTTGACAAGGAAGGCCACCAAAAAGACCTGGCCACCAAGTCTCTAGTACCAAATATTCCAGGATGACCAGCCAACACAGAAGAATGGACCTCGGAGATGACTCTACTGGTCCAATCATCCGGAACAAACAGTCTTTCTGGTGGACACCGATCAGGTTTATCCGCCTGAAACTCCTGCAATGCACGTCGCATGTCTGGGGAGATGGCGGACAATATTACCCCATCCCTAAGGATACCAGTAGGCCCAGAGTCTCCAGGAGAGTCAGGCACAAAACTCCTGGAAAGAGCATCTGCCTTCACATTCTTTGAACCTGGCAGGTATGAAACCACAAAATTGAAACGAGAAAAAAACAATGACCAACGAGCCTGTCTAGGATTCAGACGCCTGGCAGACTCAAGGTAAATCAGATTTTTGTCATCAGTCAAGACCACCACACGATGTCTAGCACCCTCAAGCCAATGACGCCACTCCTCAAATGCCCACTTCATGGCCAAAAGCTCCCGATTACCCACATCATAATTCCGCTCGGCGGGCGAGAATTTTCTAGAAAAGAACGCACATGGCTTCATCACCGAGCCATCGGAACTTCTCTGTGACAAAACCGCCCCCGCTCCAATCTCGGAAGCATCAACCTCAACTTGAAAAGGAAGTGAAACATCTGGTTGACATAACACAGGAGCAGAAGAAAACCGGCGCTTAAGTTCCTGAAAGGCCTCCACAGCCGTAGGAGACCAATTAGCAACATCAGCACCCTTTTTACTCAAATCAGTCAAAGGTTTAACAACACTGGAAAAATTAGTAATGAACCGACGATAAAAATTAGCAAAACCCAAGAACTTCTGAAGACTCTTAACAGATGTAGGTTGTGTCCAGTCACAAATCGCCTGAACCTTGACGGGATCCATCTCAATAGTAGAAGGAGAAAAAATGTACCCCAAAAAAGAAATCTTCTGGACTCCGAAGAGACACTTTGAGCCCTTCACAAACAGAGAATTGGCCCGCAGGACTTGAAACACCTTCCTGACCTGTAGAACATGAGACTCCCAGTCATCAGAAAACACCAAAATATCATCCAAATACACAATCATAAACTTATCCAGATATTCACGGAAAATATTGTGCATAAAGGACTGAAAGACTGAAGGAGCATTAGAGAGTCCAAAAGGCATTACCAAATACTCAAAATGGCCCTCAGGCGTATTAAATGCGGTTTTCCACTCATCACCCTGCTTTATCCGCACAAGATTATACGCACCGCGAAGATCTATCTTAGTGAACCACCTAGCCCCCTTAATGCGAGCAAACAAATCAGTCAATAATGGCAATGGATACTGATATTTGACTGTAATCTTATTCAGAAGGCGATAATCTATACAAGGCCTCAGGGAACCATCTTTTTTAGCCACGAAAAAAAAACCTGCTCCCAGAGGGGACGAAGATGGACGAATATGTCCCTTTTCCAAGGACTCCTTAATATAATTCCGCATAGCAGTATGCTCTGGCACTGACAGATTAAATAAACGACCCTTAGGGAACTTACTGCCAGGAATTAATTCTATAGCACAGTCACAATCCCTATGAGGAGGGAGCGAATTGAGCTTAGGCTCCTCAAAAACATCCCGATAGTCAGACAAAAACGCAGGGACCTCAGAAGGAGTAGATGAAGCGATTGAAATCAGAGGTGCATCATCATGAACCCCCTGACATCCCCAGCTTAACACAGACATTGTTTTCCAATCCAGGACAGGATTATGAGTTTGTAACCATGGCAGACCAAGCACTAGTACATCATGTAAATTATACAGTACAAGGAAGCGAATCACCTCCTGATGAACGGGAGTCATGCGCATGGTCACTTGTGTCCAGTACTGCGGTTTATTCATAGCCAATGGTGTAGAGTCAATTCCCTTCAAAGGAATAGGAACTTCCAGAGGCTCCAGACTAAAACCGCAGCGTTTGGCAAATGACCAATCCATAAGACTCAGGGCAGCGCCCGAATCCACATAGGCATCGACGGAAATGGATGACAGTGAACAAATCAGAGTTACAGACAAAATGAACTTAGACTGCAGAGTACTAATGGCAAAAGATTTATCAACCCTTTTTGTGCGTTTAGAGCATGCTGATATAACATGAGCTGAATCACCACAATAAAAACACAATCCATTTTTCCGCCTATAATTTTGCCGTTCACTTCTGGACTGAATTCTATCACATTGCATAGTCTCATGTGCCTGTTCAGAAGACACCGCCAACTGGTGCACAGGTTTGCGCTCCCGTAAACGCCGATCAATCTGAATGGCCATAGTCATAGACTCATTCAGACCTGTAGGCGCAGGGAACCCCACCATAATATCCTTAATGGCCTCAGAAAGACCATCTCTGAAGTTTGCAGCCAGGGCGCACTCATTCCACTGAGTAAGCACCGACCATTTCCGAAATTTTTGACAATATACTTCCGCTTCATCATGCCCCTGAGAGAGGGCTAATAAAGCCTTTTCAGCCTGAATCTCCAGGTTAGGTTCCTCATAGAGCAATCCCAGTGCCAGAAAAAACGCATCCACACTGAGCAATGCAGGATCCCCTGGTGCCAATGCAAATGCCCAATTCTGAGGGTCGCCCCGCAGGAAAGATATTACAATCTTGACCTGCTGAGCAGGGTCTCCAGAGGAGCGAGATTTCAAAGAAAGAAACAATTTGCAATTGTTCCTGAATTTCAGGAAGGTAGATCTATCTCCAGAAAAAAAACTCTGGAATAGGAATTCTAGGTTCAGACATAGGAGTGTGAACAACAAAATCCTGTATGTTTTGAACTTTTGCAGCAAGATTATTCAGGCTGGAAGCCAAACTCTGGACATCCATGTTAAACAGCTAAGGTCAGAGCCATTCAAGGGTTAAGAGGAGGTAAGAAGCAGCTAGACAGCAATTAAGGGCTAGGCAGCAAAACTCTGAGGGGAAAAAAAAAAAAAAAAAAAAAAAAAAATTTCCCTTCAACACTTCTTTTTCTCCTGCTTCAGCCCAAACAATTAACACTTTGTGGGCCGGCTATACTGTAATGATTCCCAATGGCAGGGAATTTGTGAACATAACATGGGCAAAAACAGGACGAGCTCTAGGGTGATGGAACCTGAGCTGACCGCGATCCTGAACCTCAACACTCAACTAACAGCAGCCGGGGAACGTTCCTGGGGGGCCCCTAGACGTCTCGCGCCAGCCGGAGATCTAGCTACCCCTATCAGAAGAATCACAGACCTATCTTGCCTCCAGAGAAATATTCCCACAGAGATAGCAGCCCCCCACATATAATGACGGTGAAATGAGAGGAAGGCACAAACGTAGTTATGAAAACAGATTCAGCAAAATGAGGCCCACTTAAGCTAGATAGCAGAGGATACAAAAGGTGAACTGTGCGGTCAGCTTAAAACCCTTCAAAATACCATCCTGAAATTACTTGAACTCATGTGCCAACTCATGGTACATGAGTGGTAATTTCAGCCCACTAGAGCAACCAGCAGCAGAGAATTACATATCTGCAAGCTGGACTAAAAAAACATGAAAGCAATCATGAAACAGGGAAATACAGACTTAGCTTGTCTTGAAGGCCTAGGAGCAGGTAGCAAAGGTAACAGAGACACACTGATACATTGATAGCCGGCAAGGGAATGACAGGAAAGCCAGGTTAAATAGGAAACACCCAGCCACTGATGGACAGGTGGAAACCAGAGACCGCAACCCACCAAAGTCACCCAGTACCAGTTGTAACCACCAGAGGGAGCCCAAAAACAGAATCCACAACAGCTGCTGCTGTGTTTGCGTGTGGCTGCTGCTTCTCTGGTGTGCGAATGCTGCTGCTCTGGCTTGTGGATGTTGCTGCTGCGTTGGTGTGGGGCTGCTGCTGTGTTAGCGTGTGGCTGCTGTGCTGGCGTGTAGATGCTGCTGCGTTGGCATGGGGCTACTGCTGCAGTAGTGTGGGGCTACCGCTGTTTTGGCGTGGGGCTGCTGCTACTCTGGTGTGGGGCTGCTGCTGAAGTGGCCTGTGGCTGCTGCATTTACATGAGGCTGCTGCTGTACTCAGCCTTCCACCATGCTAATGTAGCGTGGTCTTTCTGCAGGGTGGTATTGACACAAGGGTCCGCGGTCTGGAGGTTCTGGGGCCGAAGCCGACGTTCTGGCCGGTGTTTAAGGAACAGCTGTGCCGGAGAACGTTCCTCTTCTACACCAGCCGAGCTCACAGCTGGGGGCAGGAGATCTGTGAGAAGAAGGCGCGCTTACTTCAGCTGTTCAGCAGGTAGCACCAGGTGGGAGCAGACGCCGTCATCCCTGGTGGTCTCTCCTCTGTCACTGGGTCGTCTCGTTGCAGGTTGAACCGCGCCTTGTCACATGAACAGGAGTTTGCAGATCGGTTCCTGCCGGACGATGAGGCTGCCCAGGCTCTGGGCCGCACCTGTTGGGAGGCACTGATATCTCCCTTGGTGAGGAGCATCACAACCTCAGGTAAGAACCTCCCGGACCCCATGTTCTGCTTACCTGCTGGGCGGAAGGTCAACCTGCAATCTTCTTCCAGACTCCGGAGCTGTGAGCCCCCTCAGCTGGCTTCTTACTCGCTACCTGGAGAACATTCAGGGGGCGCGAAGACCCAAGGCCCAAACCTCAATCTTCAACTCTCGGGTCCGCAGGCTCACTCACCTCCTGGTCCATGTGGACACCAGCCCTCAGGACACTGCCGAATTGAAGCCCCCCAGTAAGACCAGTGAGTGTCTTATCCCTTCACCGGACGGGACCCTGTGTTTTAGGTGGGGAAGGGGTCTATGTTGTTACGTTTGCTTCTCTCCTCAGATGGGAAGAGTCGGGACACCCTTAGTACTCCTGTGAGACCCTCCGGTTCTGGATGGAGCAGTATGGCGGGAATTGCCCAGTGCTGGCAAGAAGTGGTCCAGAAGCAGGTAGCGGCTGCTCTGAAGTTGTCTGGGATGAACCCCTCCACTGTTGTTGGGTGTAATTCCCTTTATGTCCTCCAGGTGCAGCGCTTTCTGGAGATGTACTGGAATAATGTGGATCTGGCTCCCCGGATCTGCTCCATGTACCGGGCTCTCAGACTCGCCATGGATGAGATGTTTGGGCAGCAGACGCGGTTCTTACTGTCTCTGCGCCAAGGCTTCTGTGAAGGGTTGTTACAGCTGTCATTCCTGACTGCGCTACACGTGAGTCTGTCTGTTGTGCGGCCCCCTCTGGTGTCTTGTCTGCGGTGCGGCCCCCTCTGGTGTCTTGTCTGCGGTGCGGCCCCCTCTGGTGTCTTGTCTGTGGTGCGGCCCCCTCTGGTGTCTTGTCTGTGGTGCGGCCCCCTCTGGTGTCTTGTCTGTGGTGCGGCCCCCTCTGGTGTCTTATCTGCGGTGCGGCTCCCTCTGGTGTCTTGTCTGTGGTGCGGCCTCCTCTGGTGTTTTGTCTGTGGTGTGGCCTCCTCTGGTGTCTTGTCTGCGGTGCGGCCCCCTCTGGTGTCTTGTCTGCGGTGCGGCCCCCTCTGGTGTCTTGTCTGCGGTGCGGCCCCCTCTGGTGTCTTGTCTGCGGTGCAGCCCCCTCTGGTGTCTTGTCTGTGGTGCGGCCCCCTCTGGTGCCTTGTCTGCGGTGTGGCCTCCTCTGGTGTCTTGTCTGCAGTGCGGCCCCCTCTGGTGTCTTGTCTGCGGTGCGGCCCCCTCTGGTGTCTTGTCTGTGGTGCGGCCCCCTCTGGTGTCTTGTCTGTGGTGCGGCCCCCTCTGGTGTCTTGTCTGCGGTGTGGCCTCCTCTGGTGTCTTGTCTGCAGTGCGGCCCCCTCTGGTGTCTTGTCTGCGGTGCGGCCCCCTCTGGTGTCTTGTCTGTGGTGCGGCCCCCTCTGGTGTCTTGTCTGCGGTGCGGCCCCCTCTGGTGTCTTGTTTGTGGTGCGGTCTCCTTTGGTGTCTTGTCTGCGGTGCGGCCCCCTCTGGTGTCTTGTCTGCGGTGCGGCCGCCTCTGGTGTCTTGTCTGTTGTGTGGCCCCCTCTGGTGTCTTGTCTGCGGTGTGGCCTCCTCTGGTGTCTTGTCTGCGGTGCGGCCCCCTCTGGTGTCTTGTCTGTGGTGCGGCCCCCTCTGGTGTCTTGTCTGGGGTGTGGCCCCCTCTGGTGTCTTGTCTGTGGTGCGGCCCCCTCTGGTGTCTTGTCTGCGGTGCGGCCCCCTCTGGTGTCTTGTCTGTGGTGCGGCCCCCTCTGGTGTCTTGTCTGCGGTGCGGCCCCCTCTGGTGTCTTGTTTGTGGTGCGGCCCCTCTGGTGTCTTGTCTGCGGTGCGGCCCCCTCTGGTGTCTTGTCTGTGGTGCGGCCCCTCTGGTGTCTTGTCTGCGGTGCGGCCCCCTCTGGTGTCTTGTCTGCGGTGCGGCCCCCTCTGGTGTCTTGTCTGCGGTGCGGCCCCCTCTGGTGTCTTGTCTGCGGTGTGGCCTCCTCTGGTGTCTTGTCTGCGGTGCGGCCCCCTCTGGTGTCTTGTCTGCGGTGCGGCCCCCTCTGGTGTCTTGTCTGTGGTGCGGCCTCCTCTGGTGTCTTGTCTGTGGTGCGGCCCCCTCTGGTGTCTTGTCTGTGGTGCGGCCTCCTCTGGTGTCTTGTCTGCGGTGCGGCCCCCTCTGGTGTCTTGTCTGTGGTGCGGCCCCCTCTGGTGTCTTGTTTGTGGTGCGGCCCCCTCTGGTGTCTTGTCTGTGGTGCGGCCCCCTCTGGTGTCTTGTCTGCGGTGCGGCCCCCTCTGGTGTCTTGTCTGCGGTGCGGCCCCCTCTGGTGTCTTGTCTGTGGTGCGGCCCCCTCTGGTGTCTTGTCTGCGGTGCGGCCCCCTCTGGTGTCTTGTCTGCGGTGCGGCCCCCTCTGGTGTCTTGTCTGCGGTGCGGCCCCCTCTGGTGTCTTGTTTGTGGTGCGGCCCCCTCTGGTGTCTTGTCTGCGGTGCGGCCCCCTCTGGTGTCTTGTCTGCGGTGCGGCCCCCTCTGGTGTCTTGTCTGCGGTGCGGCCTCCTCTGGTGTCTTGTCTGCGGTGCGGCCCCCTCTGGTGTCTTGTCTGTGGTGCAGCCCCCTCTGGTGTCTTGTCTGTGGTGCGGCCCCCTCTGGTGTCTTGTCTGTGGTGCGGCCTCCTCTGGTGTCTTGTCTGCGGTGCGGCCCCCTCTGGTGTCTTGTCTGTGGTGCGGCCCCCTCTGGTGTCTTGTCTGCGGTGCGGCCCCCTCTGGTGTCTTGTCTGCGGTGCGGCCCCCTCTGGTGTCTTGTCTGTGGTGCGGCCCCCTCTGGTGTCTTGTCTGTGGTGCGGCCCCCTCTGGTGTCTTGTCTGTGGTGCGGCCTCCTCTGGTGTCTTGTCTGTGGTGCGGCCTCCTCTGGTGTCTTGTCTGCGGTGCGGCCCCCTCTGGTGTCTTGTCTGCGGTGCGGCCCCCTCTGGTGTCTTGTCTGTGGTGCGGCCCCCTCTGGTGTCTTGTCTGCGGTGCGGCCCCCTCTGGTGTCTTGTCTGTGGTGCGGCCCCCTCTGGTGTCTTGTCTGTGGTGCGGCCCCCTCTGGTGTCTTGTCTGTGGTGCGGCCCCCTCTGGTGTCTTGTCTGTGGTGCGGCCCCCTCTGCTGTCTTGTCTGCGGTGCGGCCCCCTCTGGTGTCTTGTCTGCGGTGCGGCCCCCTCTGGTGTCTTGTCTGTGGTGCGGCCCCCTCTGGTGTCTTGTCTGCGGTGCGGCCCTCTCTGGTGTCTTGTCTGTGGTGCGGCCCCCTATAATATTCCGGATGTTTGTATGTTGCAGGTGACGGAGCAGTTTGCTCGCTTTATAGATCAGCTGATAACTGCGATTCGTGCAGATTCTTCTGATCTCCGGGCCCTGGAGCTGCTGCAGGAATTCCTGGACTTTATTCTTTTCTTGTCTGATCTGGAACTGGCCAATTCCTTTGAACATTTTTACAGGTTTGGATATTCTCATGTTTCCTTGTGATGCCCTCTGTGCCGCCGCCGCCCTCTGTGCTGCTGTTTCCAGGCCCTGGTTCCCATAATGCTTCGTATTGCAGGCATTACCTGGCAGATCGGCTCCTTTCCCATGGACCCTGCTGGCTGGAGAACATGGTGGTTGATCACATTGGAATTTGTTTCCCAAATCGATTCCCACAGCAGATGCTGAAAAACTTACAGGAGGGTAAAGATCTACTGAAGGAAGAACATTTCTACCGACTGCAGGAGCGCGATAGAGAAGTTCTATCAGACGACAACCAGGAGGAGGAGATGGTGGTGAGGAAGAGATGGTAGTTATAAGGAGGAGAAAGAGAAGGTGGTGTATGAGAAGGACCAGCAGGAAGATTAAAAAGTGAAGAGGAGGACCAGGAAGAGAGATCTTAGTAAAGAGCCTTGTGGTGAAGTGCATGAGTAAATAGTGAAGAGAAGGATTAGGAGAAAAAGATGGGGAATGGAAGAAGAGATGAAGATGAGAACTACCAGGAGGATATTGAGTGGAAGGACAGGATAAGGAGGAGGATGAACAGGAGGAAATAAGGGGAAATGGGGGTGGTGAGGAGGATGACCAGAAGGGGGAAATGGTGAAGAAGTGTACTACTAGAAGTTGGTAAGGAGGAGAATCAGGAAGAGGACACTTTGAGGAAGTGGTGGGTATGGATGATTACATGGTGATAAAGAAGAGGACCAGGAGGAGTACATGGTGAGACGGAGATGGGGAGGAAGAGCAGGAGGACCAATAGCAAAGGATGGACCAAAAATGGGGAAGAGAACCAGGAGGAGCTGGAAGGAGGAAGGGGTAAAATTATAATGGGGATGATTAGGAGATGGTAATGAAGAGAACCAGGAAGAGATGGTTAGGGAAAGAGGGAACCGTGCAGATGAGGTAATGGTGAGGAGACAAACCAGGAGGAGAATATGGTATGTGATGAATTGTGAAGAAGGAATGGTAAGTAGGAGGGGAAGGGGGATGGTAAGGTGCAGGACTGTTAGGAGAGGAAAGTGGTGTGGAAGAGAACACCCAGGAGGAGAAAGGTTGGGGGTTGATGAGGACGAGAACCAAGAGGGAATGATGGTGATGAGGAGAACCAGTAGGAGTAGATGATGAGGGGAAGGGGAGATGGTCAGAAAAAGGGAAAATGGTGATGAGGAGAACATGAGGAGATAGTGATTGTAAGGGAAGATGCTGAGGGGAATGTCCAGGTGGAGCAGAAAGTGAGGGAGAGGGTTAATGCGGGCGGGAGAGGTAATGATGACAAGAGGAGGAAATGGTGATGAATAGGGGGATGTTGTTTACAAAATCCTGTTTAGGAGAAGATGATGTTGGAGAGTTGAGGAGGAGATGGTAAGCAATAGGTCCAGGAGGCGGAGATGGTGATGATGATGATGAGGAGGAGGAGATGGTAAGCAATAGGTCCAGGAGGAGGAGATGGTGATGATGATGATGAGGAGGAGGAGATGGTTAGGGAGGATGGTTTGAAAGAAGGGATGGTGAGGTGAGGAAAAGATGGTGAGGAGGAGGAGGACCCTTTGGAGTAGATAGTGAGTAGGAGGAATAGATAGTTTGGAGGTGGTGAGGATACTTTAGAATGGGAAGGAGGAGAAGATGGTGAGGGGAAGGGAGTGATGGGCAAGAAAAAAGGTGTTGGAAAGTTGGGGAAGATGAGGAAAAGAACCAGGAGGAGATGGTGAGGGAAAGTAGGAGGATGAGATGATGATGATGAGGACCTGGATGAAGAGGTGTTGTGGAGGAAGACCATTAGGAGGAGATCGTGCGAAAGAGAACCAGAACAAGTTGATGATGAGGAGAAAATGGTGAGGAGGAGGATCAGGAGGACAGATGGTGAGAGGTGGGGGATTGACAATGAGGATAGGAAGGAGGGCATGATGAAGGATGTGGTGGCGATGAGGAAGAGGAGATCATCATGGGTAGGAGTGAAGCTGAGAAGGAGATGGTGAATTGAAGTGGTAAATGCAGAACATAAGAAGAAATGGCAAGGAGGACATGGTGAGGGGATGAGGGGGAGGAAATGATGAAGGAGCATGAAATGGTAAGATGGAGGAAATGGTGAGGGGTATGGTGGAATGGTAAAGAGGAGGATCATGTGGAAGAAGGGGAAGCTGAAGAAGATGGGGTAAGTTGAGAATGAGGACCACCAGGAGATGGTGAGAGGAAATAGGACATCGTGAGAAGGGACCATGAAGATCGGGGTATCATCTATGATAATGCTGCGTTCTTCTCTATTTTAGTTGCGATCACTCTATGAATGGGGCATCATCTATGATGGAGAAGTGTTCCTCTCTGTTGTAGTTGTGGTTACTTTATGACTGGGAGCACCCTCTATGATAATGGTGGGGTTCTTCTTAGTTGTAGTTGTGATCACGCTATGATCAGGGGCATACTCTGATAATTGTTCTTCTCAATTGTATTTATGATCACTGTATCATCTGGGGAATCACCTATGTTAATGGTGGGTGTTCTCAGTTGTCATTGTGATCACTGTATTATCGGAGGGACTTAATTATGACAATAGTGGGTGCTCTTCTCAGTTGTGTGGTCACTCTATGATTAGAGGCATCATCTATTATGCAGGTGGGTTCTTCTCATTTTAGTTGTGATCACTATGATCAGGGACATAATTTATGAATATAGTGGGTTCTTCTTGGTTATAGTGGTTGTCATTGATCAGTGGTATTCTTTATGATGGTGGTAAGTTCTCCGTGGTTGTAGTAGTGGACACTCTTGGATGAAGGTGGGTTCTTCTCAGTTTTAGTTGTGATCCTTCTATGATGGTGAGTTCTTCTTGACTGTAGCTCCTCATTGTTTTGTCTGTGTTTAGGAGATGGAGGAGAGCCCTGTTCTGCAAGTCGAAGGTGTGGAGGATGCTGAAGTCAAGATCTCTGTGCTATCACCTCGATGTTGGCCTATATCTCCTATCTGCTATCTGACCGATCCCTCTAAGTATCTCCCAGAGAATCTTGGGACTCCGCTACAGCGCTTCACTGACTTCTATACAAGGAGTAAGTGCCCTGTGGTGTCTGCAGCTGTGACTTCTATGAGTGTGTGCGCTGAACATTGCCTTGTGTTCTCTTCAGGTCAGGCAGGTTCGGGCTCAGATCTCGCTCAGTCTCGCCGGCTGCAGTGGACTTGGTTAGGGAATGCTGAGGTACAATATGGAGACCTGACGCTCAGAGTCTCCACTCTACAGATGTTCATCTTACTGCTCTTTAACCATCACCAGGTGAGATTGTAGCCAATAGAAGGACCATATGACCCTGGATCTTGGGCTTGTACAACCTCGGGATGAGGGGTACTTGTGTTGTCAGGCAGACCTGTATTTCTTGTCTCTCCATCTATGGGCAGGAGGTCTCCATGGAGGACATAAAGCAGCATACAGGGACATCTGGAACGTTTCTCACCACCTCACTAGACTCCCTGACCTGCAATGCTGGAGTCCTCTCCCATCACGAGAACACAGGTGGGTAATGAAGCCGGGGAGATGGCTCCCATGAGTGGATTTCCAGAGTCACAGATCAGGTGTTTGCATTCAGTGGCAGGCGACATATTAGTGATCGGCTGTCTTATAGACCAGCTGTCACTAAGGATTTATACACGAGGTTCTGGCTGCTGAAGTAGTCGATCTCGCATGGAGATGACAATTCCCTCCTGCAGATTATTGTGGAGGTGCTGTGGCACCATGCCCTGGATCTCTGTGTGCTCTCTGTCGGCGGCCATTTATTATGTTGTCTGATTTCTTTTTGTAGGTTGTCTGCATGTAAATGAAGCCGCCCTGCATCATGCGGAGTCACAGACAGTTCTAGATTTCTCTGTTAGACAGAATGAGAGGAGGAATTCTGAGATAATCTGTGCACTAGAAAAGCGCAGAGATTTGCTGTCATGTGTATTGGAGCGGGTCATGAAGGATGAGCGGGAGATCCATATAGACCGGCTGCTGTTCAGGGTGAGTCTTCTGCTGCAGGACAATGGCTTCCAAACAGACTGTAGGGTGCCCAACACGTCACCACACGTGCCACCGCCACAGACCGAGGGTCACCACACGTGCGACCGCCACAGACCGAGGGTCACCACACGTGCGACCGCCACAGACCGAGCGTCACCACACGTGCGACCGCCACAGACCGAGCGTCACCACACGTGCAACCGCCACAGACCGAGCGTCTCCACACGTGCGACCGCCACAGACCGAGGGTCACCACACGTGCGACCGCCACAGACCGAGCGTCACCACACGTGCGACCGCCACAGACCGAGCGTCACCACACGTGCGACCGCCACAGACCGAGCGTCACCACACGTGCGACCGCCACAGACCGAGGGTCACCACACGTGCGACCACCACAGACCGAGCGTCACCACACGTGCGACCGCCACAGACCGAGCGTCACCACACGTGCGACCGCCACAGACCGAGCGTCACCACACGTGCGACCGCCACAGACCGAGGGTCACCACACGTGCGACCGCCACAGACCGAGCGTCACCACACGTGCGACCGCCACAGACCGAGCGTCACCACACGTGCGACCGCCACAGACCGAGCGTCACCACACGTGCGACCGCCACAGACCGAGCGTCACCACACGTGCGACCGCCACAGACCGAGCGTCACCACACGTGCGACCGCCACAGACCGAGCGTCACCACACGTGCGACCGCCACAGACCGAGCGTCACCACACGTGCGACCGCCACAGACCGAGCGTCACCACACGTGCGACCGCCACAGACCGAGCGTCACCACACGTGCGACCGCCACAGACCGAGGGTCACCACACGTGCGACCGCCACAGACCGAGCGTCACCACACGTGCGACCGCCACAGACCGAGCGTCACCACACGTGCGACCGCCACAGACCGAGCGTCACCACACGTGCGACCGCCACAGACCGAGCGTCACCACACGTGCGACCGCCACAGACCGAGCGTCACCACACATGCGACCGCCACAGACCGAGGGTCACCACACGTGTGACCGCCACAGACCGAGCGTCACCACACGTGCGACCGCCACAGACCGAGCGTCACCACACGTGCGACCGCCACAGCCCAAATGTCACAACACGTGCAACCGCCACAGCCCAAATGTCACAACACATGCGACCAACACAGCGTGAGGCACGCCAGTGTCATGTGACCGATACAGACTGAGGGTTTTGATGAACATGATTGATACAGGACGTCTCTGACCAGTCATGGATACGTGTCCGGGTCAGTGACGTGGACCGTGGATACTGACTGAAGGTCACACTGCTTCTCCTGTCGGTACCTCATCTATGATTTGACATTGCAGGTTCTTGATGGTTTCCGGAGGGAGGCGTCTGTCACGCCCGGTGACTGTGGTGTTCACGATGTGCTCTCCTGTATTAATCGACAGCTGGAAAATGGTGTTATTCATAGGAAAGCGAACAGTCCAGGGATTCTGTGCTATAAACTGGAGGCTCCGCTCCCAGCGCCACTTTGCCCCCTGACTTCACATGCAGAAACCATTACTCCGATCCCCCCCCAAGTGTCAGAATTCTGCAGAGTGCGGAAAATCAGCAGTAACATTGCACCAGTGCCAGAGCGACGGCTGACCTTTAGCACCTTCAAGTCTATAGACTAATCCTGAGGGGGCAGAGGATGTGACTATGATAAAGACACTGCCGTCCCCAGCCTGTGTCTCTGGTTTCTTGGGATGCTTCTGGCCGGGCCGACATCACCTCCTGATCTGCTCTTAATGGCTGATCAGCTGGATTATCTCACAGTGAGTGGAGTGTGGACACTGTTGTGGATGGAGAGGAGACTGACGTCAGATGTGTGGAGCAGGCTCCTTGGATGGACACTGCAGGAGCTGCGTGTAGGGTTTCCATAATTCACAATGGGTGGTCACAGCTTACCGCCTCTTCCTCCTGTACCAGAACTGATAACACTTCAATGGCTTTGATTAGTGGAAGTAAAAAGTTATAAGGAGAGTGTGAGATATCCTATGGGTGAAGACACTAAGTTCTTCTCACCTACAAGAGTGATCTAAGTAATCTACCTCATATAGAAGTTTTTACATCTGCAGATAGAAATGTCCCTTGTGGGCTCCTGCCTTGTTATACTCAGCCAGATGGCCATTGTGCTACAGCCCTGCCTGACTGACCTTCCCACATCACCGGCAGCTTTAACAAACCAGATTGTCACTATGAGAGTCAGGAAATCCACCAGGAGATCCCACAGATTTCCACCGCTGGTACCAAGTTGTCACCAAGTGTTCTGTTGCCTCCAGTCATCAAGACAACTGCTCTGAGGACTGATGAGTGATGGATGAGGTCGGGGCTGCTTCCACTACTTGGTCGGATATTGGGGAACCAATAGTGAACGTATAGTATTCGGATTCCAACACATGGAATATACACTGCTCAAAAAAATAAAGGGAACACTGAAATCCCACATCCTAGATATCTCTGAAATATTCCAGTTGCAAATTTTTATTCATTACATAGTGGAATGTGTTCAGAACAATAAAACATAACAATTATCTATGTAAATCAAAATGAATATCTCATGGAGGTCTGGAGTTGGAATGATGCTCAAAATCAAAGTGGAGCATCAAATTACAGGCTGATCCAACTTCAATGGAAATGCCTCAAGACAAGGAAAAGATGCTCAGTATTGTGTGTGGCCTCCACGTGCCTGTATGACCTCCCTACTGTACAAAGCCTGGGCATGCTCGTGAGGCAGCAGATGGTCTCCTGAGGGATCTCCTCCCAGACCTGGACTAAAGCATCCGCCAACTCCTGGACAGTCTGAGGTGCAACGTGACATTGGTGGATGGTGCGACACATGATGTCCCAGATGTGCTCAATCGGATTCAGGTCTGGGGAACGGGCGGGTCAGTCCATAAGTTCAATGCCTTCATCTTGCAGGAACTGCTGACACACTCCGGCCACATGAGGTCTGGCATTGTCCTGCATTAGGAGGAACCTAGGGCCAACCGCACCAGCATATGGTCTCACGAGGTTTGAGGATCTCATCTCGGTACCTAATGGCAGTCAGGCTACCTCTGGCGAGCACATGGAGGGCTGTGCGGCCCTACAAAGAAATGCCACCCCACAACATTACTGACCCACTGCCAAACCGGTCATGCTGAAGGATGTTGCAGGCAGATCGCTCTCCACGGCGTCTCCAGACTCTGTCACGTGCTCAGTGTGAACCTGCTTTCATCTGTGAAGAGCACAGGGCGCCAGTGGCAAATTTGTCAATCCTGGTGTTCTGTGGCAAATGCCAAGTCTACACGGTGTTGGGCTGTGAGCACAACCCCCATCTGTGGACGTCGGGCACTCAGACTATCGTCATAGAGTCGGTTTCTAACCATTTGTGCAGACACATGCACATTTGTGGTCTGCTGGAGGTCATTTTGCAGGGCTCCTCCTGTTCCTCCTTGCACAAAGGTGGAGGCAGCGGTCCTGCTGCTGGGTTGTTGCCCTCCTATGGCCCCCTCCACATCTCCTGGTGTACTGACCTGTCTCCAGCCTCGGGCCACTACGCTGACAGACACAGCAAACCTTCTTGCCACAGCTCGCATTGATGTGCCATCCTGGATGAGCTGCACTACCTGAGCCACTTGTGTGGGTTGTAGAGTCCGTCTCATGCTACCACGAGTGTGAAAGCACAACCAACATTCAAAAGTGACCAAACATCAGCCAGAAAGCATTGGTACTGAGATGTGGTCTGTGGTCCCCACCTGCAGAACCACTCCTTTATTGAGGGTGTCTTGATAATTGCCAATAATTTCCATCTGTCGTCTATTCCATTTGCACAACAGCATGTGAAATTAATTGTCAATCAGTGTTGCTTCCTAAGTGGACAGTCTGATTTCACAGAAGTTTGATTCACTTGGAGTTAGATTCTATTGTTTAAGTGTTCCTTTTATTTTTTTTGAGTAGTGTATATACAATGGGTACGGAAAGTATTCAGACCCCTTTAAATTTTTCACTCTTTGTTTCATTGCAGCCATTTGGTAAATTCAAAAAAGTTCATTTTTTTCTCATTAATGTACACTCTGCACCCCATCTTGAATGAAAAACAAAACAGAAATGTAGACATTTTTGCAAATTTATTAAAAAAGAAAAACTATCACGTGGTCATAAGTCTTCAGACCCTTTGCTCAGTATTGAGGTGAAGCACCTTTTGAGCTAGTACGGCAATGAGTCTTCTTGGGAATGATTCAACAAGTTTTTCACCCCTGGATTTGGGGATCCTCGGCCATTCCTCCTTGCAGATCCTCTCCAGTACCGTCAGGTTGGATGGTGAACGTTGGTGGACGCCATTTTCAGGTCGCTCCAGAGATGCTCCATTGGGTTTAGGTCAGGGCTCTGGCTGGGCTGGTCAGGAATGGTCACCGAGTTGTTCTGAAGCCACTACTTTGTTATTTTAGCTGTGTGCTTAGGGTCATTGTCTTGTTGGAAGGTGAACATTCAGCCAAGTCTGAGCTCCAGAACACTCTGGAAGAGGTTTTCATCCAGGATATCTCTGTTCTTGGCCGCATTCATGTTTCCTTCAATGACAACCAGTCGTCCTGTCCCTGCAGCTGAAAAACACCCCCATAGCATGATGCTGCCACCACCATGCTTTACTGTTGGGCAGGTGATGAGCAGTGCCTGGGAAGGGCTGCAGTGATAGTTGACTTTGTGGAACTGTCTCCCATCTCCCTACTGCATCTCTGGAGCTCAGCCACAGTGAACTTGGGGACCTTCTTTACCTCTCTCACCAAGGCTCTTCTCCCACGATTGCTCAGTTTGGATGGACAGCCAGGTCTAGGAAGACTTCTGGTTGTACCAATCTTCTTTCATTTAAGGATTATGGAGACCACTGTGCTCTTAGGAACCTTAAGTACTAGAGAAATTCTGTTGTGACCTTGGCCAGATCTGTGCCTTGCCACAATTCTGTCTCTGAGCTCCTTGGCCAGTTCCTTTGACCTCATGACTCTCATTTGGTCTGACATTTACTGTGAGCTGTGAGGTCTTATATAGACAGGTGTGCGCCTTTCCAAATCAAGTCCTATCAGTGTAATTACACACAGCTGGCCTCCAATGAAGGAGTAGAACCATCTCAAGGAGGATCACAAGGAAATGGACAGCATGGGACTTACATATGAGTGTCTGAGCAAAAGGTCTGAAGACTTATGACCATGTGATATTTGTTTTTCTCTTTTAATAAATTTGCAAAAATTTCTGCTTTTTTTCAGTCAAAATGGGGTGCAGAGTGTACATTAACGAGAAAAAAAAAATGAACTTTTGTCAATTGGCTGCAATGAAACAAAGAGTGAAAAATTTAAAGGGGTTTAAAGTGGGTTCCGTACCCACTGTACACCCCGGTACAGGAGCACAGCGCCCCCATGTGGGGGTTGCCTGGTTGCTAGGGAATCCCCACATGTAATCAAGCTGGCTAATGGCTGTAAATCATTCAGCTGCGGCAAGAAAAACTAAATCTCCGAACACTAAAAAATACTCGGAGGACACCCGAGCGTGCTCGAGAAATCTCGAGTAACGAGTATATTCGCTCATCACTACAAATGATACATTTCCTTTATCAGTCTAAAAATTAGAGTATTTCATCCATTTTCTTACTATTGCACCAATAGTTGTCTCCTTCTCACCCAGTGTCTTACTTATGGGTTTGCAGCCCATTCCAGCTTCGTGCAGCTCTATGATCTTGTCCCTGACATCCCTAGAAAGCTCTTTGGTCTTGCCCATGTTGTAGAGGTTAGAGTCTGACTAATGGAGTCTGTGGACAGGACTCTTTTATAAAGGTGACTATGTAAGACAGCTGTCATTAATGCAGGTAACGAGAGGATTAGGAGTCTAACTGGTCTGTAGGAGCCAACACTCTTAATGGTTGGTAGGGGATCAAATACTTATTTCTCACTGCAAAATGCAAATACATTTATATAATTTATACAATGGGTGCACAGGCAGCAACAGCATAGTACAGAACATGATAATCAGGCAGGTAAGTCCAGCACACACACAATTTTTTGCTTTTAGAGATGATTTATTTTACAGATCTGCGGCACTGCCATGGGTACAGCCTGGGCGCCCACATATGCTAACCTCTTTCTAGGTTTCTGGGAGTGGGGTTTGTTTGGTGACAGTGGTCCAGGCCGCCCACCATGTGCAGTGCTGGCAAAGATACATTGACAATTTGGAGCTGGAGAGGTTCATAAACCAACTCAATCAGAATCATTAGAACATCAGACTTATGTTAGGATCATATTTGAATATAATAGACGTGCCTGACATCAGCATGGAGGTGGACCAACGATCTCGCCTACAGACTGATGTCTATACAAAGAGTAAATCGGTAAATGCATTACTACACACAGAATCTGCTCATGATCAGTCAGCTATAAGGCTAACTGCACATGTCCGGAATTTCCGCGGCAATTCCAGAACTCCCTGAACTGGCATGGGTATTACCGCTAAACACTAGCGTTTTCCAAGCGATCTGTAGCATCCCTTGGAAAACTGACTGACAGGTTGGTCACGCTTGTCAGGCACAGTGTTTGACAAATGTGACCAACTTTTTACTATTGATGCTCCCTATGCAGCGTCAATAGTAAAAAGATATAATGTTAAAAATGATAAAAAATTGTGATATTCTCACCTTCCCACTCCTCGCGATGCTCACATTCCCAGTAATGCCTAACGGCAATGACCCCAGATGAGGTAGCATCACGCGAGACCCACGTCATCACAGGTCATTGCCGCAAAGCATCCTTGGGAACGCGAGCATCGCGAGGAGCGGAAAGGCTGCCGGAAGGTGACAATATCATGATTTATTATTTTAATTATTATTATTTTTTTTTTTTTTAACAATTATATGGTTCCCAGGGCCTGGAGGAGTCTCCTCTCCTCCACCCCCTGGGTACCATCCACACATGATCCGCTTACTTCCCGCATGGTGGGCATAGCCACATGAGGGAAGTAAGTGGATCAATGCATTCCTATGTGTGCGGAATCCCCGCGATTCTGCACAAAGAATGAACATGCTGCGTTTTTTTTCTGGAATGCGATTCTGCCGAGGAAAAAAAATGCAGCATGTGCACAAAAAATGCAGAATGCCTTCTAATAGGATGCTCAATGTCAGTATGTTTTTGGAGGTTTTATCACGTTTTTATAGTGAAAAAACGTGAAAATTCCTGAACGTGGGCACACAGCCTCCGGGCCTTCCCCGCTGGTCAATTCCTCAAGATGAGGCAGATTTGCTCTTCTCAGGCAGATTTTGAAAAACAGGCAAGGGATCTGTCTGATAGATTTTCTAAAAGGGGAATAGTAAAAGATGCACATAAAAGGGCAGCTCCGACGTGGTCTACTGCACCACATGCGACTGCAGGAAGATCTACAGAAGACTCGCGTCAAGAGAGTTCCGGGTGAGAGTCAGAGCAGATTATTATTGGTGCAGGAAGACGGTGGCCACCGAAGGAATCCCAAGACCTGTACATTCATGGGGGCAACAGCAAAAAGACTTTGGATCAAAGAGAGACTAAATGGATTGTTGAATTAGGAACCAGAACTCCCAATGTGTTACATGAATCTCACGTTTCACTGCTTTCCCCTAAGATGGATGGTTTTCTTCTAACATTTCTCAGCTGTATTGTTTTTTTCATTATATTTTTCCATTTATTTGTTGGTTGTCTTGTTCTGCACAGATCAAGCACCTTCCTATTTACTAAGTCCTCTTTGAATGCCTGGACTGACATAACATCTAGGACCTTCTGAACAGCTTATCTCCTAGATACACTGACTGTGGATCTGTGCAATTTTCTCATCATGTCATCTTATTGCGGTATGTTCATCTGAGCCCTCCGCCCAGCCCCCCACCGGCCCGCGGTCCCAGCCCCCCACCGGCCCGCAGCCCCAGCCCCCGCACAGCTCCAGAGCAGACAACAGTCTATCCATATGGGTTCACTTGATGCCGAGAAGGCTCCACACCTGATGAGCATCACACGAGATGCAGTGATCAGAAGACACACTCCCCATCTGCTCACGCAGCCACCCAGCTCATGTGCACAGCCATAAATGTCCTAGGAGAGACGGTGTGAGGGAAGCAGGAGCAGCTAATCAGCACGACTACTGCTGACTGGGAAGTCGTTTTCTGTCTTTAATGGAATTTCTCTTTCTCTTCTTACTCAGGAAATTCTCCACTTTTCCTTTTTTCTTCAGCTCTTGATATTTGTCTACAAGTTGCAGCTTCCGGATGTCACCTGCAGGCACAGCAGATAAAAGCAGGTCATTACAGACAAGGGACGGCACGGCAGGCAGGAGCAGGTCATTACAGACAAGGGACGGTGCAGCAGGCAGGAGCAGGTCATTACAGACAAGGGACGGCACGGCAGATAAAAGCAGGTCATTACAGACAAGGGACGGCGCGGCAGGCAGGAGCAGGTCATTACAGACAAGGGACGGCGCGGCAGATAAAAGCAGGTCATTACAGACAAGGGACGGCGCGGCAGGCAGGAGCAGGTCATTACAGACAAGGGACGGCGCGGCAGACGGGAGCAGGTCATTACAGACAAGGGACGGCGCGGCAGACGGGAGCAGGTCATTACAGACAAGGGACGGCGCGGCAGGCAGGAGCAGGTCATTACAGACAAGGGACGGTGCGGCAGACGTGAGCAGGTCATTACAGACAAGGGACGGTGCAGCAGGCAGGAGAAGGTTATTACAGACAAGGGACGGCGCAGCAGGCGGGTGCAGGTTATTACAGACAAGGGGCGGCGCAGCAGAACGTGAGCAGGTTATTGCAGACAAGGGATGGTGCAGCAGACGTGAGCAGGTCATTACAGACAAGGGACGGCGCGGCAGGCGGGAGCAGGTTATTGCAGACAAGGGGCAGAGCAGCATACAGGAGAAGGCTATTACAGACAAGGTGCAGAGCAGCAGATAAAAGCAGGTTATTTAAGACAAGGTGCGGAGCAGAAGACAGGAGAAGGGTATTATAGACAAGGTGCGGAGCAGCAGACAGGAGCAGGTTATTAGACAAGGGGCGGTGCAGCAGGCGGGAGCAGGTCATTACAGACAAGGGACGGCGCGGCAGGCGGGAGCAGGTTATTGCAGACAAGGGGCAGAGCAGCATACAGGAGAAGGCTATTACAGACAAGGTGCAGAGCAGCAGATAAAAGCAGGTTATTTAAGACAAGGTGCGGAGCAGAAGACAGGAGAAGGGTATTATAGACAAGGTGCGGAGCAGCAGACAGGAGCAGGTTATTAGACAAGGGGCGGTGCAGCAGGCGGGAGCAGGTCATTACAGACAAGGGACGGCGCGGCAGGCGGGAGCAGGTCATTACAGACAAGGGATGGCACGGCAGGCAGGAGCAGGTCATTACAGACAAGGGACGGCGCAGCAGGCGGGAGCAGGTCATTACAGACAAGGGACGGCGCGGCAGGCGGGAGCAGGTCATTACAGACAAGGGACGGCGCGGCAGGCAGGAGCAGGTTATTGTAGACAAGGGGCAGAGCAGCAGACAGGAGCAGGTTATTAGACAAGGGGTGGTGCAGCATACAGGAGAAGGCTATTACAGACAAGGTGCAGAGCAGCAGATAAAAGCAGGTTATTTAAGACAAGGTGCGGAGCAGAAGACAGGAGAAGGGTATTACAGACAAGGTGCGGAGCAGCAGACAGGAGCAGGTTATTACAGACAAGGGATGGTGCAGCAGACAGGAGAAGGGTATTACAGGGCAGTGTGGACTTTTGCGCGGTACTGTATATTCTCAGCACGTATTCCACCATCCTGCTGATGTCACAAGAACCACGTTTCATGTAGACCTGTGACCGTGCTGGACAGAGGATAGGCCAAGGCTGCACCAAGATCCTGGGCATCTCCTCTGGACGGCATGCTCGGGAACTGCAGCTACCCCGCACTGAGACTCATGGGTGGGTTCTGGCTACTGGGGGCATGTGGAGCAGATGATCACAGACCACCTACCTTAAGGCGGGGAGTCACCCAGGTGGGACACAGCTCAATAGTAGGACTCCACAGAGAATTAGTTTCTCCTGGCAGCATCATCTAGATATTGGTGCAATATAATACCGCCATTGTTTTGTGACTGCACTCACTTTTCTTAAGGTAGAGTGGCTTCTTTCCCTGCTGGGCGCGTTCTCTCTGCTGCCTCTTGAACTCTGCCTCCTTTTCCCGGAGCCTCTGCTTCTGTTTTGCAGCTTTTTCTTGCTGATCCTAAATATGAACACAAACACCACTAAAGATTAGATCTTGGGTTTCCTGGTCGCCATCCCCTAGAAATATTCCTTACCATCCTGAGCAACAATTTGGTCAGCTGCTCCCTTAAGGCTGGGTCACGAGTCTTCTGAAGTTTCTTTTCCAAAGTCTGTGAAAAGAGTGACAAGAATCAGCGAAGAAAGGAAAGACGGACACCCGCACAACAAGGCACCATATGGCCATGATGCTGGTTGTCAGGTGACAGCTTCTCGTCTCTCGGCTATACTGTGCCTTCCGCAGCCACAGAAGAGCCACTGCCTCCACGTGGCAGAACCAGCAGAGAGCCGTCATCTCCTCAGCTATGTTCTAAACTGCAACCATGGTGGATGGGAAGAATATGCTGCATGAATGTCAGGAATATCTCCTTCTCAAACAGAAATCTCTTGCACCCAAAGAAGGGGGTCGCTTGCGGAGTGAGCAGCCCCATGCTGGCTTGTCTCAGGCAGCTGTAACAACCCTTGACCTGCCCGCTCTCTGCTCAGGGAGATGCATTTCTGCATCTGCATTTTCCTCTCACACCCGGCCCTGACTAATCACTATCTTCTACATGTTAAAAAGTCACCTCCTTCTCCTTCTTCTTGATGTCGTCCAGGAACCTGTACGTCTTCTCAAAAATATCTGGTTTAAATTCTCCAGAGAGGTCGTCGAATCGAGGATCACGCTGCATCTAAAAAGAAAAGCACATGCTCTCTAGAGGTAAAGAGGGTGGCACAACAGTCCAAGGGGTAGCACATCAAGGGAGTCCGTTCGTCCGTCCAGAGGGCGGCAAGCCAACGTCGTCCGTCCAGAGGGCGGCAAGCCAACGTCGTCAGTCCAGAGGGCGGCAAGCCAACGTCGTCAGTCCAGAGGGCGGCAAGCCAACGTCGTCAGTCCAGAGGGCGGCAAGCCAACGTCGTCAGTCCAGAGGGCGGCAAGCCAACGTCGTCAGTCCAGAGGGCGGCAAGCCAACGTCGTCAGTCCAGAGGGCGGCAAGCCAACGTCGTCAGTCCAGAGGGCGGCAAGCCAACGTCGTCAGTCCAGAGGGCGGCAAGCCAACGTCGTCAGTCCAGAGGGCGGCAAGCCAACGTCGTCAGTCCAGAGGGCGGCAAGCCAACGTCGTCAGTCCAGAGGGCGGCAAGCCAACGTCGTCAGTCCAGAGGGCGGCAAGTCAACGTCGTCAGTCCAGAGGGAAGTACAGCAAGCAGATCTTGTGCTCAGTCTACCTGGCTAGAAATGAGTTTAATACAGTCCACAAATGTCCGATCTACTGCAGAGTCGAGACTTCACCAGCATGTTTTATAGGGTGAATATGAGGAGTGTGGCCACATTCCTGACACATCCCACATTTCAGAGGGAGTGGAATACACTATGTTCCAAATTATTATGCAAATGACGTTTTTCTTGGATTTTCCTAAATGGTCGGTGCAAATGACAGTCAGTCTAATAAAAGTCATCACCCGTTAGAGTATACATCGAATTTTATTGAAGAAACCTCCCAATGATAACAGTATAATCTCCAAAATGAATAAAAACCCCACAATGCACTGTTCCAAATTATTAGGCACAGTAGAATTTCTAAACATTTGATATGTTTTAAAGAACTGAAAATGCTCAATTGTGGAATTTGCAGCATTAGGAGGTCACATTCACTGAACAAAAAAAGCTATTTACCTCCAGAACCTCCTAACAGGCCAAGTTACATGTAACATAGGACCCTTCTTTGATGTCACCTTCACAATTCTTGCATCCATTGAACTTGTGAGTTTTCAGAGAGTTTCTGCTTGTATTTCTTTGCCTCCCAGAGCTGCTGTTTTGATGCAAACTGCCTCCCACCCTCATAGATCTTCTGCTTGATGATCCTCCAAAGCTTCTCTATAGGGTTGAGGTCAGGGGAAGATGGCGGCCACACCATGAGTTTATCTCCTTTTATGCCCATAGCAGCCAATGACTCAGAGGGATTCTTTGCGGCATGAGATGGGGCATTGTCAGCATGAAGATGATTTTGTTCCTGAAGGCACGTTTCTGCTTTTTTAGACCATGGAAGAAAGTTGTCAGTCAGAAACTCTATATACTTTGCAGAGGTCATTTTCAGACCTTCAGGAACCGTAAAGGGCCCTACCAGCTGTTTCCCCATGATTCCGGCCCAAAACATGACTCCTCCACCTCCTTGCTGACGTCGCAGCCTTGTTGGGACATGGTGGCCATCTACCAACCATCCACTACTCCATCCATTTGGACCATCCGGGGTAGCTCGACACTCATCAGTAAACAAGACTGTTTGGAAATTAGTCTTCATGTATGTCTGGGCCATCTGCAACCGTTTCTGCTTGTGACCACTGTTTAGGGGTGGCCGAATAGTAGGTTTATGCACCACAGCAAGCCTTTGAAGGATCCTACACCTTGAAGTTCGAGGGACTCCAGAGGCACCAGCAGCTTCAAATAACTGTTTGCTGCTTTGTAATGGTATTTTGGCAGCTGCTCTCTTAATCCAATGAATTTGTCTGCCAGAAAACTTCCTCATTATGCCTTTATCTGCATGAACTCTGTCTGTGCTCTGTTTCAGTCACAAATCTCTTCACAGTATGATGATCACGCTTAAGTTTTCATGAAATATCTAATGTTTTTATACCTTGTCCAAGGCATTGCACTATTTAACGCTTTTCAGCAGCAGAGAGATCCTTTTTATTTCCCATATTGCTTGAAACCTGTGGCCTGCTTAATAATGTGGAACATCACTTTTAAGTAGTTTTTCTTTAATTAGAATCACCTGGAAAACTAATTATCACGTGTTTACAATTGATTTCAGTGATCCATTGAGCCCTGAGACACAATACCATCCACGAGTTTATTTGAAAAACAAAACAATTAAATCTTTATGACACTTAAATCCAATTTGCATAATAATTTGCAACACAGTGTAATGTATTATTTCTCCTGTGGGAGCTTTCCACAGATCACAGATGAACACCCTGAGGCCAGCATGAGGTCAGAGAGACATCTAACAGGTAGATCATACAAAGGATAAAACCCACTTAAGCATATAGCAACAGACTTCTTACCCTTTTCCTGGCCGGGACCACCTTCCTCAGATAAGGGACAGGTTTCTTAGAGGACATTTCTAAGGGTCTGAAAGCAGGAACATAAGATACACAATACATCATTTATATTCATATCACAAGTCCTACCCATAGAAATAACAGTGCAGTTTAGAGCAAGAACCCTACATATGGTGTCACCACCGGACCTCAGCGGCTGAAGCCGGTAATGTAATCAGTATAAGGTGGCAACCACCTCGAATGTTACGGACTGGTAGAAGACCAGGTTAACTTCCCGACACCTACCTGCTCTTATCTGCTTTCATGCGATCAGCTGACGACTTTCCCTCTCGAGATCCTTGCACCGCTTTGTAGAAAGCTTTAGTCCCCATTTTGTTCTTTACACTAATGATCTCCTCAAAAGACATTGTAGAAAAGTCTGAAGAGAAGATGAAAACATCAAAAGAAAAACTAGAAAACCCCCAATGAAGAGAATAAAAACTAATAAGGGATGCAGAGACCCCGACACAGAACAGCTGCACAGAGGGACGCAGAGAGCCCGACACAGAACAGCTGCACAGAGGGATGCACAGAGCCCGACACAGAACAGCTGCACAGAGGGATGCAGAGAGCCCGACACAGAACAGCTGCAGAGGGATGCAGAGAGCCCGACACAGAACAGCTGCACAGAGGGACGCAGAGCCCGACACAGAACAGCTGCACAGAGGGATGCAGAGAGCCCGACACAGAACAGCTGCAGAGGGATGCAGAGAGCCCGACACAGAACAGCTGCACAGAGGGATGCAGAGAGCCCGACACAGAACAGCTGCACAGAGGGATGCAGAGAGCCCGACACAGAACAGCTGCACAGAGGGATGCAGAGAGCCCGACACAGAACAGCTGCACAGAGGGATGCAGAGAGCCCGACACAGAACAGCTGCACAGAGGGATGCAGAGAGCCCGACACAGAACAGCTGCACAGAGGGATGCAGAGAGCCCGACACAGAACAGCTGCACAGAGGGATGCAGAGAGCCCGACACAGATCAGCTGCACAGAGGGATGCAGAGAGCCCGACACAGAACAGCTGCACAGAGGGATGCAGAGAGCCCGACACAGAACAGCTGCACAGAGAGATGCAGAGAGCCCGACACAGAACAGCTGCACAGAGGGATGCAGAGAGCCCGACACAGAACAGCTGCACAGAGGGCTGCAGAGAGCCCGACACAGATCAGCTGCACAGAGGGACGCAGAGAGCTTGACACAGATCAGCCGCACAGAGGGATGCAGAAAGCCCGACCGATCAGCTGCACAGAGGGATGCAGAGAGGCCAGAGACAGATCAGCTGCACAGAGCCCGACACAGATGAGCTGTACAGAGGGATGCAAAGAGGCCAGAGACAGATCAGCTGCACAGAGGGATGCAGAGAGCCTGACACAGAACAGCTGCACAGAGGGATGCAGAGAGCCCGACACAGAACAGCTGCACAGAGGGATGCAGAGAGCCCGACACAGAACAGCTGCAGAGGGATGCAGAGAGCCCGACACAGAACAGCTGCACAGAGGGACGCAGAGGCCGACACAGATCAGCTGCACAGAGGGATGCAGAGCGCCCGACACAGATCAGCTGCACAGAGGGACGCAGAGAGGCCGACACAGATCAGCTGCACAGAGGGACGCAGAGAGCCCGACACAGATTAGCTGCACAGAGGGACGCAGAGAGCCCGACACAGATCAGCTGCACAGAGGGTTGCGGAGGGGCCAGAGACAGATCAGCTGTACAGAAGGATTCAGAGCAGGATACACATTATATATGCAGGGCATTCCCTTGCCAGATTGGACATCGCACACCCCACCTGTTGCCTGACTGGAAGCAGGGTCTTGTTCCCACTCTGTGTCAGTCTCGCTCTCAGTATCTGATCTCTCATGTTCTTGACTGCTGGAGTCTTCGGAGCTGTCAACTACCGGAGCCATCTTGTCTGTCCTAGGCTTGGTCTTATCCATCAGATCTGTTTTTGTAACTGGTCTCCAGCACGTCCCTGGGTTTGTGTGCATAAAACAAACTATATGAGGATACATGTGTAAAATCAAACATACTCACCCAACCCACAGAGACCTCCAACCCAGATACTGACCCCAAGAGCAGACTTCCCCTGCATCGCTGACCGTGCACCAGAACCGCTTCCCCCTTCTCTAGTAGTCCCTTTCTTTTTTTGACACTTCTGCTGACAAAATAAACTTATGTACATAACATGCAACCCAAAAGCCCCCGTCACACTTAGCGACGCTAAAGCGATCCCGACAACGATACGACCTGTCAGGGATCGTTGCTGCGTCGCTATGTGGTCGCTGGTGAGATGTCAAACAGTGAGATCTTCCCAACGACGCAGCAGCGATGCGGCGACCTGTACAACGATGTCGTTGGTCGTTGTGACCCTGTCACATGGCAGCTATTTTGACAATTCAGACCTCGATGAGGGACGTCCTGTGTGACGTTGTAGTCACACAGGCGTGCATTTGCGTTGCCTTTTCCGCGCCCATTCAGTTCCGATTGGTGGCGGCCTTGCCTTATGAGGCGACACAATAGCCCTTCCGTCCTTTGTTCCTGACCGCGTGGTGGTTTGCAGATCGTTGTACAGTTCTCTGGCCTGCGACTCCTCTTCGATTTATCTATTCTTCAACGGTTCTTCTGACACCTATACTTTGTGCACGGCAGGTATCGTTTGGGGTCTCAAATGCATTTTCATTTTTCCTTAATTTATAGGGCACCTACTAATTATCTGCTATCATTGCTCTGGAGGGAGGGAGGGCTTGGCTGCTATCTGTGTACATATACTTTTGCACAGGCAGCCATTTTAGGCGGTCTCGTGGGCACACGGTAGTGTGGTTCAAACTTTATTTTTAACTTTTTAAAATGTTCCATATATGCTCACTGTATGCTATTCTTTCTTTCAGATGTCTTACAATAGCGAGGAATTTGTCCGTGAATTAATGGAGATGTATCGGTCCCTGCCCTGCCTTTGGCAGATTAAATCTGCTGAGTACAGTAATAGAAATAAAAAAAGGGAGGCATATGGAAAACTTGTTGCTCTTTTTAAGCAGCATAACCCCTGCGAGAAGGTGGATGAGAGCGTTGTTCGGAAAAAGATCCAGGGTCTACGCACAGTGTATAAGAAAAGAGCTGAACAAGGTGGTGAAGTCAATGAAGTCTGGTGCCGCCACAGATGAGGTTTATGTGCCCTCGTTATGGTACTATGACTTGCTTGGCTTCACCCGTGACCAGCAGCTGCCGCGCACAATGGTATCTTCGATGCGGCAAGACCCTGGATCAAGACCCTGTGATCCCGACTGACACCCCTGTTGGAGATGTAAGTACCTTCTTTGCTTGCTTCCCTGTAAAAAGCATTAAGACTTGGTCTCTCATGCCATAGTTGAATAGAAAAAATTTACTAAGTTTTTACCTGCTTTATTCTGCAGTTTATAAAAGTTATCCCTTCCACTTCAGATAAGTACAATCCTTTACTATTTTTGCCCCACTCAGTGCTCATACCGTTGAATGACAATTCCTATCCTGTACTACTAGTTCCTCCCCTTAATTCTAATTTTCTGTTCCTGCAGCAACATCGGCATGATCTGTCAACCGCAACCAGTGACGACATGCTGGGTGATGAACCGAGCCTGGCGGAGGCTACTGAGGGGTCGAGTGAAGACCCTGCACCCTCAACTCAGCTACTGTACCACGGCGAATAAACAATTTACGCAGAAGAAAGGCCACCTTGTCGCCATCGACAGAGCTAGTCTGTTTGGCAAAGGAAATTTTAAGCCAGCAGACCAACACTAGCGTGGACAGCTTTGCCAACTTCGCCGCTGATCGTCTTGGGAAGCTGGAAGACACACAGAGGATCCACGCCGAAAGGGTCATTTTTGAGACTTTAAGTAAAGCAGCAGCCGGTCAACTGGATGAAACGTCAACTGTACACAGTTGGATGGAACGTGATCCTTGTTCACGGCAGTCAATGACCCAAACGCCAGAGGCAATGCGTAGCACACCAGTGCGTCGAATTATATCACATCAAAACCTGCCGCTTGCCCCTCCACCACAATATCCCAGGTTTTCACATTCTTTCCTTGCCCAATTATCTTCTCCGCCCAGGCAAGGATTTTTGAATGCAGAAAACCAGTATGAAGAACTTTAGTGCCATTTTACTTTTAGGGTTTAAGTTTAATTCTTAAATAGTTAAGTTATTGTTAATGAAATAGTTAATTTAAAATGTTTATTAATTTTAATATTTGTTATAAATAAAAATGTTTTTTTGATTCAAACTTGCAGCCTGCTTTACTGAATTCAGCATATAGTTATTTGCAGGTCTAGTAGGCGGGGTAATGGGCTGGGTGCATGTATACATATAATGAGTGTGAGTGATGAAACATGTTGTTTTTAACAAAGCGTACACAACAGCGGATATAAACTTTAATTTTGTTTTATAATGATAATAAATATAACACCAACAAAAAACTAAAATATAAAAACAACAACAGCTCTGCTGTTGGGCAGCCACAAAACTTGCCAGCATCACTCCGTGCTGTTTGACTGCATCAGTCAGTGTCCGCTGTGCCGCCATCATCCTCCTGTGTGAAGCCAGGAGGTCCTCTAATGTAGGGATTTCTATGGAGGGAATGGTAAAACTTATTCTGTACATGCATCTAACTATCAGGTACGTGTTTGTTATTTAACACTTACGGTTTCTGGTTAGCTCGGGTGATGACGAGCTAAGGGACCACCCGGATCCTCTGGCATCACCGGCTAGGGAAAGATACAACACTTCATAGTACACGACAGCCCTATCCTTTACAAGTTGTATGGACCTTTTTTTTATGTGCAAGAATTCCCGGGAGACAAGGCTGCACCCATATCAGGGAGTGATGCTGACGAGCCTGTAGGTGACGAGCCTGTAGGTGACGAGCCTGTAGGTGACGAGCCTGTAGGTGACGAGCCTGTAGGTGACGAGCCTGTAGGTGACGAGCCTGTAGGTGACGAGCCTGTAGGTGACGAGCCTGTAGGTGACGAGCCTGTAGGTGACGAGCCTGTAGGTGACGAGCCTGTAGGTGACGAGCCTGTAGGTGACGAGCCTGTAGGTGACGAGCCTGTAGGTGACTCCGGCTGGGGCTCCAGGGCCTGCAGGTGCTGGAGAAAAAATAACTTATTACATACCTGAGGTGCTGCACTGTAATTACTGTTGTAACTAATGTGCCGCCATATACTATGCTAACCTATCTTAACGCCACTCACCACGATGGGGCAGGCTCTGTGACCGGATGCTGGCGATACGCTCACTGGACCTGTACCGCAGATCCGCCAGCTTCTTCCAGATCTGGGTACTGGAGCGCTGCACCCCAAATCTCTGGGCTAGGCCCCAACTGATCCTCCGCAGCACAGCCTGCTTGTGGAGGACTGGATGTCCAGAGTGCTCATGACACCCATAATCCCTTGCATCCACCTCTGCAACTAAGTAGCGCACTTCTGCGTCGCCCCATGGTGTTGCTCGTCTCCTGGCCGCCATTTTGCCGCCTCTTGTAACAAGCTAGGCCGCATCAACGTCGTAAAACCCGCCCACGACGCATCAACGCCGTAAACCACGCCTACGACGCATCAACGTCTCCAGCAGGTTTATCACAGGACGCTACTGCGTGCGCGAAGGAAGCGGGCTGAATTCTAAATATCTCCAGGTCAGACCGGAGACGCTGCTGCGTTCGAAAAGTGACGCATTATCAATACAGCGTCTCCGGTTGCACCTGAAGACTGGAGTGTTGGTGGTTTTATGTATGGATATATATTTATTTTTAGATAGGTATATTTGTATGTCTGAGTATGTATGTGTATATGTAGGTATCTGTATATCTGTGTAGATTTCTATGTATGTGTACATGGATGTATCTGTATACATATGAGTACACGTATGTATATACGGGCCCTTACTACTGAAAGAATGAGAAACAACGCTTTTGCAAAGTAAAACACACAGTTTATTAGACAAATCATTACAATAATTAAAATAGTGTATAAATGTCAGTAGTAGCCCACTATAAGTTCTGATGCTGCCAAGTAACAGCACCAGGACCGTTAAAATATTGGCAGTAGTTGTCTCGGCAGGTCTTCGCATCGTGGGTGTTTCTGCCAGGTCCCAATGGTTGAAGGCCTGCAATTGCGGGATCGTTTGCGCGCCATTCACCGAGCTGCACTTCCCCATTTACTAGGCCCACAGAGTCCATGACGCCAGGTGGACTGTACGCCAATGCATCGCGACGGCGAAGGAAGTTGTGAAGCACGCAACAAGCCAAAACAACGGAGTCTATCGATTCAAGCTTCATGTTAATAGGCGTGTGGAAAACTCTGAAGCGATTGGCCATGATACCGAAGGCATTTTCTACAACCCGACGTGCCCTTGACAAGCGGTAATTGAAAATTCTTCTTTCCTCTGTTAGACTTTTTTGGGGGAACGGTTTGATAAGATTGGGATGAAGCGGGAAGGCCTCATCACCGACAAAAACAAAATTAAGGTTGCCTCTAGTCTCAGAGTTGGGAGGCAAGTGAAGGTCACAGTTGTTCAAACGCTCTCCAAAGAGTGTGTGCTCTAAAACACCATCGGAAACCCTTCCGTTCATGCCAACATCTACATTTATAAATTCGTAATTCGCGTTAACAAGGGCCATCAGGATGATGCTGAAATAGCCCTTATAATTAAAGAAATAGGATCCGCTGTTCGGTGGTTGAGTGATCCGGACATGTTTCCCGTCCAAAGCCCCACCACAGTTAGGGAACTGCCAAAGCTGCTCAAAATCGGAGGCAACCTTTTTCCATTCCTCCTCCGTGTTGGGAAACTGCATGTAGCTACGTAGACTGTGGAAAATCGCATTACATGTCTCTGGAATTAGAACGCTGAGCAGGGGCCTTGAAATGGCTGAAGAAAAATGCAAGTCTTGCAGCGAGCGCCCGGTGGCCAGGAATCGCAGCGTGACTGCCAATCTTTCATCTGCCGGGATGGCAGCACGCATCGCTGTATCCTTCCGTTGAATCAGTGGAGTAATTCTTTCCAGTAAATGTTTGAAGGATTCCTCTGACATCCGCAGATAGTTGCGGAAATCATGAGGATTCTTCTCCTGAAGCTCTCTTACAAGTTGCATGTGGGACAAATCAGACCTCTTCTGCTGCCACTCTCTGGTCCACATGCGACGCTTTCGTTTGGAACGCCTCTCTAGCATCCGTGCCTCATCTTGACGCCGAGCTTCCTCAACCAGCAATGCAGCAAACACAACAGCACACTGCGCATTGTTCATGATGCTGCAAACTGAAACAAATAAAATAAAAAGATGAGAAAGTTATTGAAAAAAATAAATAAATAAATGCACTCCATTCCATTACCGTGCATGACAGCAGAAAACATGCTGTATGGGTGTGCACGCACAAGACCCCCTAAAGTATATGTAAAGTATAATACCCCTTTAAGTATATGTACACAGATAGCAGCCAAGCCCTCCCTCCCTCCAGAGCAATGATAGCAGATAATTAGTAGGTGCCCTATAAATTAAGGAAAAATGAAAACGTATTTGAGACCCCAAACGATACCTACCGTGCACAAAATATAGGTGTCAGAAGAACCGTTGAAGAATAGATAAATCGAAGAGGAGTCGCAGGCCAGAGAACTGTACAACGATCTGCAAACCACCACGCGGTCAGGAACAAAAAGGATGGAAGCGCTACTATGTCGCCTTCTGTTGAAGGCATGACCGCCAATCAGAACGCAGTAGCGACCACCAATCGGAGCGGAGGGGTGTGGAAAAGGCAACGCAAATGCACACCTATGTGTCGGTGTGTGAGTCGTCAATGAGGTCATTGGTAAGGTGTCAAACACAGCGATGTGTGCTACCCAGCGGGACCTCAACGATCAAAAAAAGGTCCAGGCCATTCCGACATGACCAGCGATCTCACAGCAGGGGCCTGGTCGCTGCTACGTGTCAAACATAGCGAGATCGCTACTGAGGTCGCTGTTGCGTCACAAAACTTGTGACTCAGCAGCGATCTCGCTAGCGACCTCGCTTAGTGTGACGGGGGCTAAACACTCCACTATCTCCATGCTGTTAACCTGAATGGTGTTAATGGGCGACAACTCTATAGGACTACAGATGGCGACCAAAATGGTCACAAGGGCAATCCCAGGATTGGTTACAGTGTGATACACCCCAGATCAGAAGCTGCACATCAGATTTTTGGTCCTTGCCTCTGCCCATGTTGGTACATTGCGCTGGCCCTCTGCATACAAACTCAATGCAAAGGATGCAGGGAAGGGATTTAGCGTCACGTGTCAAACAGCTACTCCACGGCAGACTTGTGCACAGCTATCCTCAATGCAGAGAGGGCAAGATGCCAGTTGTTCAGAGGCAAACCAAACCTCTTTCTCTGTGGCCACTGACTTTACTATAGTCATGTGTGCGTAGCAGGTGGACTTTCTGGAGTATAATTTGGACAGCTGCTTGTGGGATGCAGGAAATGTCTGAGCATAATGATGTCCATGAACAGGGCATAGAGATAAGACTAGGCCTTTAGGGCCAGCCTGTCCATGAATATGCCATGCATCTGTGGATATTGAAAATATACATCAAATCTATATCACTCCATCATGTCTCAAAATCAGTGCCTCTCTCCTCATGAGTCCCTGTCCCATGTACACTCTCTCTATATCAGTCCCTCTCTCCTCCCCTCTCCCATGTACACCTTTTCCACATCAGTCCCTCTTTCTCCCCTCTCCCATGTACACCTTTTCCACATCAGTCCCGCTCTTCTCTCTCCCATGTGCTCTCCACATGTCCCTCTCCTTCCCTCTCCACAGCCGTCCCTCTCTCCTCCCCTCTACATGTGCACTCGCCACCTGAGTTCCTCTCCCCTGTGCACTCTCCCATGTTCACTTTTTCCACATCAGTCTCTCTCCACATCAGTCCCTCTTTTCCACATTAGTCCCTCTCCCATCTGCACTCTCCACATCCGTCCCTCTCTTTCCCTCATGTTCACCCTCTCCAAATCAGCCTCTCTCCTCCCGTGTACTCTCTACACCTCAGTCCCTCTCCTCACCTCTCGCATGTGCACTCTCTCCATATCAGTCCCTCTCTCCTTCCCCCTCATGTACAATGCTCAGGGTCTTCTCATTTCTCATTCACTCCAATCCATCCACTACCACCACACAGCGCACAAAACACTCAGGCAAATCACTGAAACACTTGCTCTCTCTTTTCTCCTTCTCTTAGTCGCTGGTGACATCTTCCCCAATCTTGACCCTCCTTCCACTAAGTATATATAACTGTCTTCCTGTTGCACATAGAAACCCTGCCAATCTTAACATTCAGCGCAGACTTCTTCTGTCTCCTTTAACCTCTTAATGACATATGTACAGGGTAGTCATAACTTCTCCCTGACTGATGCGGGCTCGCAAAATAAACCTACATCTTATAGGCAGACAACGGGAGTATATATAGAAAAGTAACAATTTTATTGAAAAACACAATTAAAAACACACACATTTAAAAGACACCAAATGAATGTACCAGGAATCCATATTATATCCCATTTTAACAACCAACCATTGGAATGTACAAAGAGAAGATGTGCGGTAACTCCATGTAATCCTACCAAGTGGACCCAGTTCCCAATGACCACCCTATATCCGCAGTAATACATATAAGCCTGTGCAACTATGAAGTTAGAAAACGTGCCAATACAAGAACCTGATCCACAATGGAGACTAACATGGAGAGTGCCCGGAGGAGCAGCAAGAGTAACAAGCCATGCGGCGTTAGAAAATCCACCTCCCAGAGCACAAGCACAATCTTACCCACATGAGGATCCCTGGACTGAGCGTCACCCCCGACGCACGTTTCGCTGCTATCCTAGCGGCTTTCTCAAGGGGAAGTATCATTTCCTCAAAACACCTAACCTTATATCCTGTAGGACCTGTGCGACCCCGCATGTAAGTTTGTTGATTACTACCTAAAAGGTTTGGTGGAAACTTTACCATCCTTTGTCAAAGACACAACGGATGTCCTTACCAGGGTTGACGGGGTCTTTGTGGAGCAGGGGACCCTTCTAGTAACAGCTGACGTGGAGGCCCTGTATACCTGTATCGATCACTTGGATGGTCTACGGGCGGTTCGCTTCTTTCTGGGGACCTCCGACCTGGACGGCCCTCTGTGTGAACTTATCCTTGAGCTGTTGGAATTTGTCCTTACGCATAATTTTTTTACTTTTAAGGATACATTTTACCAACAAAAGCGCGGCGCAGCCATGGGTGCGGCCTGTGCGCCCGCGTATGCCAACCTCTTCCTGGGGTATTGGGAGAGGTTGGTTTTTGGGGACGCGGGGGCACGGGCCGCCGACCATGTGCTGTGTTGGCTGCGCTATATTGATGATGTTTTGTTTCTTTGGCGGGGGACGGAACAACAGCTCAGGGATTTTATGGCTGTGCTCAATCATAATTCTTTTAATATCTGACTTACCTACAGATATAGATAAAGTAGAACAACTTGGCACTCAACTTGGTTATGTAGGTAGTTTTGAATATGCTTTTTATTTCGAATAACAGTCCCAAAATAAACGTTTCGGTCTACATAGACCTTCTTCAGTAGACTGAATTGAAAATATATGACAAGACATTCCTTTAGCATTTATACAATAAAAATTAATTTACAGAAAATAACATAAAAGGAGTAGAAAAAATAATAACAAGTTAAATCTAACAGTGATTTGGTGAGTTGTGATGGATAAGGAAATAAGGGAAGTAAGGAGAGGGAATAATTTTATAACATACCCGACTGCTCGGAGGATGGGTGTGAAGGGTGTCTCAGGATATAATGTAGATCCTTGTATGTAGAGATACTTATGGATCAGAACGGAGGACTATAGAGGTCGCTCGAGAAGTATGTCCAAATGTTAGGTTTCCTCCCACCCGACTGCTGCTGTGGTGTCTCTTTGGGTATACAGTAAACTGCACACTGACCTTTCTCCTCATGTGCCCCTATACATTAAAGCCACTTGGTGCGGATCTTCAGTAGATCTAGCGATCATGTGACCGCTGTGTTTACACATGTGACCGCTTCCTTAATCTTAGGATCGGTCTCATTATGTACAAAATCACACATTTCATATAGGGACACACTTCCGCTATTAACTACATGTCCCTTCCTTATGTCTAAACGCACTATGCTTATTATTACTAGTTGTACGCTTTTGTTGTCAGTGTCCATGACAACTAAGCACAGCATAGACAGGAAGTTAGCGTCACAATGTGTGACACACTTCCGGTTCCCGGGCTATACGCCTAATCCCGCCCCCTGTCTATTTATATCTATTCTCCCTATACATTGCCAGCAACCAGCGGCGGATACCGCGTTGCGTGGCGTTTCACCACTCCGTACATCTAGGTAAGCTACCGGCCACACCAGTACTTAGTCACTACGGGCATGTATCCTCATGGTTGTATCTTATACTATAGGCACGCCATTTTTGACTGGTCCCCATTCATACTCCACAGTATTCAAGGAGACCACAGTACTACGGGTGAGCTCAGACACCATTTCTCTTTTTATGTGTCCCATCTGCCCTAGATTATTACTCACTTTACTGCTCTTATCGTTCCATATATGCAGACTACGTCCGGTGGCCACAATTATACATCATATATGATGCAGCCTTTATGCATAGGGTAAGACCCATAGAGTTGTTACATAGAAACTATATGCCAATATTCATACTGATTTATACTCTTTATCTGGACAACAGGTTACCCTATTCTACCCCACCTACAATAGGTGTATAATCCTGCTGCATATCAAGCTATAGATCTTCACTGCTAGTTGGTGAGGAGTTCCCCCTTTCTCTTATGTATTCTTACTACTATGAGTTACCTCTCTATTGTTGACAGTAATCACAGTTACTACATTATTATTTTTACAGCTACATCATACCTCAATTGAAACTCCATCATCCACCAACAGTACTATCTTTCAAACTATATCGGGTCAGTACAAGTACTCGGGATTACAAGATGATACACATACATATATATCTATATATATATTATTTATACTGTGCACCTAACATTTGGACATACTTCTCGATATCACAGAGCGACCTCTATAGTCCTCCGTTCTGATCCATAAGTATCTCTACATACAAGGATCTACATTATATCCTGAGACACCCTTCACACCCATCCTCCGAGCAGTCGGGTATGTTATAAAATTATTCCCTCTCCTTACTTCCCTTATTTCCTTATCCATCACAACTCACCAAATCACTGTTAGATTTAACTTGTTATTATTTTTTCTACTCCTTTTATGTTATTTTCTGTAAATTAATTTTTATTGTATAAATGCTAAAGGAATGTCTTGTCATATATTTTCAATTCAGTCTACTGAAGAAGGTCTATGTAGACCGAAACGTTTATTTTGGGACTGTTATTCGAAATAAAAAGCATATTCAAAACTACCTACATAACCAAGTTGAGTGCCAAGTTTTTCTACTTTATCTACGTCTACTGGTTTGGGGAACCTACCTTGCGCACCAACACAGTAGTGCCACGATATACTTCACTATTACCTACAGATATGACTATAATACAATCGATTTTTTGGATATCTGTTTGAGGGTGGATTCTGATTTACTTATTCAAACGGATGTATTTCGTAAGGAAACGGCGGTTAATTCGCTTGTACATGCATCTTCGGGGCACAGCCAAGCCACGATTAGGGCCGTCCCAGTCGGACAGTTCCTCCGGATGAGGAGAATTTGCTCGACTGATCAGACATTTGAACAACAGGCTGATGACTTGAGCAGACGCTTTCAACAAAGGGGTTATAGTAGACGTTGTGTTCGATACGGGTATAACAGGACTAAGAGAACCCCACGTGATCAATTATTGTATAATAAAAAAAGGAAGGAGGGTGGTGACAAATCAATCAGATTCATATCTGAATATAATCATGAGTGGGATAACATCAGAGCCATCCTAAAAAAACATTGGCGCATTTTGAGCACCGAGCCCTCCTTGGGTCCGTTTCTATCCGACTGTCCACTAATGACCCCACGGCGGGCCAGAAATTTAAAAGACATGCTGGTCAAAAGTCACTATATGGCACCAACTACTAGCCTATTTGGGGCATCAAGACCAATTAGGGGGTGCCATACGTGCGGCCACTGTCTGGCCTGCGCCAATGTCCTGCGCAGTACCTCCTTTCACTCTTCAGATGGAAAAAGAGAATTTCAAATTAGGGAGTACATCTCTTGCAGTAGCGAGAATGTGGTGTACTATGCCACGTGTGGCTGCCCACTAATATATGTGGGTCTGACGTCCAGGGAACTGAGAGTGAGAGTGAGGGAACATGTGCGGGGCATTGGCGCAGCAAAGACGGTGGAGGATCTGTCTGAGTTAACCACCATTCCCAGGCACTTTAGAGAAGTCCATAATTGTGACCCACGGAGTTTTAAGGTGCGTGGGATTGATGTGATACATATGGGGATAAGGGGTGGCAATGTCAAAAAAATGCTGGCTCAACGGGAGTTGAAATGGATTGTCACCCTATGGTTTAAATGAAGCTCTAAACTTTGCCCCATTCCTGTAAGGTCTGAGGGATTTATAAGCCTATGGAAATGTATTGTTGTGGTTTTTCCCTCCTTTCTGTTTTCTCTTCTCTTTTTTTAACGTTGTATTTTTCTTATTTGTTTTGTATTTAGTGATTTTATTATATTACATCTAAATATCCTGGTTGAAGAAGGACGCATCCTAATCTATCATGCTAATGATGACATCACGCTTCGCTGCAACTGCGGAATTGGAATATTGCTTAAATTGCATTTTGTATGTTATAATGGGCATTGTACAGACTGTATAGTTGCGGTGTTGAATAATAGAATATAAAATTATAAGTTTGTGGTAGGGTGCAAATTATAGGCTGCAGTGCGCGTGTGCTCACTTGCCTCCCCCCCTTCACCTCCAAAGTCCGGCCGCGGTGCGTCTGTGAGTGGCTGTTTGGTTGCTGGGGTTACCTGGCTGCCATTCACTGTTCAGACGTGGGCCGGCCCGCGGGGCTGCGGGGCGGAGAGCGGTGGACACATGCGCCGATACAAGCAGTGGTGTAAATACCCGGTCACATGACTGTCATGTGACGCAGGTCCTACAGGATATAAGGTTAGGTGTTTTGAGGAAATGACACTTCCCCTTGAGAAAGCCGCTAGGATAGCAGCGAAACGTGCGTCAGGGGTGACGCTCGGTCCAGGGATCCTCATGTGGGTAAGATTGTGCTTGTGCTCTGGGAGGTGGATTTTCTAACGCCGCATGACTTGTTACTCTTGCTGCTCCTCCGGGCACTCTCCATGTTAGTCTCCATTGTGGATCAGGTTCTTGTATTGGCACGTTTTCTAACTTCATAGTTGCACAGGCTTATATGTATTACTGCGGATATAGGGTGGTCATTGGGAACTGGGTCCACTTGGTAGGATTACATGGAGTTACCGCACATCTTCTCTTTGTACATTCCAATGGTTGGTTGTTAAAATGGGATATAATATGGATTCCTGGTACATTCATTTGGTGTCTTTTAGGGTACGTTCACACAGGACTTTTTTGCTGCTTTTTTTTGCTGCTTTTTTTTATGCTAATTTAGGTGCGTTTTTTTGGTGCGTTTTTGGTGCGTTTTTTGGGTATGTTCACACAGGACTTTTTTGCTGCAGATTTTTGCTGCAGATTTTTGCTGCTTTTTTTTATGCCAATTTTCAGCTGCTAGGACACCTCATAATGGCTCTTTACACCTTACTACCAGGAACTCCCTCACAATAGATCACAATCAGGACACCTCACAATGACTCTTCACACCTCACAATGGCTCACAATGGCTCTTCACACCTCACTACCAGGAACTCCCTCACAATAGATCACAATCAGGACACCTCACAATGGCTCTTCACACCTGACAATGGCTCACAATGGCTCTTCACACCTCACTACCAGGAACTCCCTCACAATAGATCACAATCAGGACACCTCACAATGGCTCTTCACACCTCACAATGGCTCACAATGGCTCTTCACACCTCACTACCAGGAACTCCCTCACAGTAGATCACAATCAGGACACCTCACAATGGCTCTTCACACCTCACAATGGCTCACAATGGCTCTTCACACCTCACTAACCACACCCCTAAGCTCTTGGCTGTGAGATCCCTTCCTGCTGGCCATGATTTTCTGCACAAAAAAAGCAGCAAATAATGCTACATGCGTTTTTTCAGCGTTTTTGCAGCGTTTTTTTCATCACCCATTCAAGTCAATGGGTGAAAAAACGCTGCAAAAACGCTGCAAAAACGCTGAAAGAAGTGACATGCCCTATGTCCAAAAAAAGCAGCAAAGCAGAAAAAACTGATCAAACAAAAAACCAACGTGTGTGCATGAGATTTCTGAAATCTCATAGGCTTTACTGGTACTGTAAAAAGCAGCTGAAAATTAGCATAAAAAAAAGCAGCAAAAAAAAGCAGCAAAAAAGTCCTGTGTGAACGTACCCTTAAATGTGTGTGTTTTTAATTGTGTTTTTCAATAAAATTGTTACTTTTCTATATATACTCCCGTTGTCCTCCTCTTATATAGTTCCTATTGGGAGTTATACGCACAGGGGTGGGGACATTGTTCCTGACCACCTGTTTTACTATGAGTCTGGGTGTAGGTGGAATCTTATAGGCAGATGATGACTGATTAAGTCAGCCATTATTTGCTTCTAAGGCTACGTTCACATTAGCGTTAAGCTAATGTGCGTCGGGTTTGCGTCGGCGACGCAGCGGCGACGCATGCGTCATGCGCCCCCTATACTTAACATGGGGGACGCATGCGTTTTTTTTTGTTGCGTTGTGCCACACATGCGTCTTTTTTGCCGCAAGCGTCGGACCAAGAAAACGCAACAAGTTGCATTTTTCTTGCGTCCGATTTTCGGCAAAAAACGACGCATGCGTCGCAAAACGCAGCGTTTTTGCGTGCGTTTTGCCGCGTTTTTGCGTGCGTTGTGCGTTGCGTCGCCGACGCAGCGGCGCACAACGCTAGTGTGAACTTAGCCTTACAGCTGCTGTCAAAGGGCCACGCTGTTCTTTGCACACGCTTCTGTGACGTGAACACGGGGCACTGATAGGGTATGTGCACACGTTGCGGTTTTTACTGCGGATCCGCAGCGTTTTTGACGCTGCGGATCCGCAGCGTTTTTGACGCTGCGGATCCGCAGCAGTTTTCCATACGGTGTACAGTACAATGTTAACCTATGGAAAATGAAAAACCGCTGTGCACATGCTGCGGAAAAAAACGCACAGAAACACAGCGGTTTATTTTCCGCAGCATGTCAATTCTTTGTGCGGAATCCGCAGCGATTTTACACCTGCTCCATATTAAAAAAAACCGCAGTAGAAACCACATAAAAACCGTGGTAAACCCGCATTAAATCCGCGATAAATCCGCAGAAAAATCGCAGTGTTTTTGCCCTGTGGATTTATCAAAATCAGTGCGGAAAAATCCGCACACCAGTCCACAGCGTGTGCACATAGCCATAAGCTGCCATGATGGCCAGTGGTCTGCTGAAGACCTCTGAAAACCAGCTTGTGGCCGACGTTGATAGGAGACGGATGTGATGAGGGAACAGCCGCCATCTTGGACGGGCATACTAACAGATTGGCGTGACTCCATTTTGTCTCCTGGTCACAGGTCTGCAGAGAGGAGTGCTCCTGGCCCCCACCTTTTCTAATGAATGAAGTTCCTTTTAGTATGGTAATGGGCTGAGCACAGTGTAGCAGGCAGATGGCATTTCAAAGCCTGAGTGAGGAAGCCACACCAGCAGGGGACATAGAGGTGCCTGAGGGGCTTAATTAAAGCACGCATGTCAAGTGGCCACAGGATACACATCTATTATGGCCGTCCAGTCGAACCGTCTCCAACATGGAATCGTGAATTATGGACGCATTGTCCGAGGTACCGGCTCATAAAAAATATCCCCCTCGCCCTAACGAAATTGCGCATCTGACAGTGCGACTCCCGGGTCCGTGGGAGTTCTGAAACCTGAGATATAGAGATCAGCCTCCCACAGCGACCGAATGGGTCCAGGTTTGATCCCTGTACGACCGGCAGAACAAACCACATGCGCTGGTACTGCCCGTGTACTGATCCGATCATCCTGAGAGAAGTTATCCCATTTATTAGATATTGGAATAAATCTTGCAGGGATGCAGAGGGGTGGAGATTGCTAAGCCCACCCAGCTACAGGGGGAGGGACACAGCAGGGTCAAGAGCTGGGACACTTGGAGAGTGGGTCAGAACAGAGGAAGATGACTAACTAAGGAACAGGGCATATGCCAGCCAGAGGGGAGCAAGCACACGCTTTCTGGGGGCTGCCTGGCAACTAAGTCTTGGACCTGCGGAACGCTGAGCCCCCCAGCTTCCACAAGCGACCGTCAACCTGGTAAACTGACCTCCAGCTTTATACCTCTAAGCCTTGTCTTATGATTGTTATATTTTACTCTGACTGTAACTCTTGATATATTTTGACTGTATATTTCTTGTAATTACCTAGTGCGCCCTTAAGGCAATTAAATCATAAATTAATTTTGGGCTGATCCTTTTACTCTGATTGCGAGTCTTAGAATACCCAGCGTGGGTAACAGGGCAGTCTCCCCAGCGGCCATTTGCTCTAGGTGCAGTTCCCTTACTGACCTGAGAGACAAAGGGGGCGCCGGAGAGCTGTGCCTGTGTAGTGACGTCACGGATTGGTGATGTGGGAGGAACCGGGGTGTCCTTCACATTGGTGGCAGCGGGTGGGATCAGAGTAATAGTGTGCGTGGGACCCCTACTCCCAGACACTAAAGACTACCTGTGGTAACTTTCACTGCTGGGGTCTGTAGGTCAGCCCAGCACTAGACGGTCAGAGTGTAGATATAATAAGTTGTGTGCAAGGTCAGGGTTACAGCTGTGTCAGTAACCAGAGGTTCCAAAGATGGCGGATGGCACCAGGAGTGCAGTGAGGGCGCAGGCCAGTGCTATGGTCTATGAGGAGATGGTGGTGGACGGTACTGTTCAAGGCGAGGGGGAGCTCAGCCCGGACTCCCCAAGGAGCCAGCCACCCGTGCTTAGTCCGGCAAGGGACTACCCACCACCACCCGCCAGGAGGTCCAGGAACTGTTCGTCAAGGAGCAGCTCTTGTGGAACTGCCCAGAGGACCTCCAGCAGTTCCTCCGTGACCGGAAACCGAAGGGGGCTTCTGCTACAGCCGCCCTGGCAGACGAATATGCCAATAACAGGGCGCCTGAGCCGAAGAAGCCTGCCAGCAGCTCCTGGAGAGGGGTAAGCCCAATCCTGCCCCTGTTTCCCCAGCCCCCAGAGTGCAAGGGGTGTACCCCCCTGCTGCCCTCTCCAGGCCAGGTGCAGAACCCAGACGTTGTCGTCACTGCAACCAGTTGGGACACTTCAAGACTGTATGTCCCCAGCGTCTTAAGGCCCCATCCCTGTCCCCGAAACCATCCACTGTTTTATGTGTGGGAGGGGGTGGTGGGAGGTCCCTGGACAATTACCAACCCATCACCATCGGCCGCTCAGCGGTCATGGGACTGCGGGACACAGGTGCTGAACAAACCCTGGTACGTCCTGAGGTGGTGTCCCCTCAAGACTTGGTACCGGGGAAAACCCTTTCCGTCTCCGGAATTGGAGGCGTGGAACCGGCGCTGCCTGTCGCCAAGGTGTTTTTGGACTGGGGCGCCGGGTGGGGAGTGCGGGAGGTGGGAGTAACGTCAAATATTCCTGCTAATGTATTACTTGGGACCGATTTGGGGCGGCTAGTGTCTCAGTATGTGGCCACTGAACCCCCAAGTTGGGCTCCCCAAGAACGTCATGACTCCACTGTGAATGTTGATGTGTTGAATGTGCCTCCAACAGCGGAGGAGGGAGTGAAACCTGAAGGTACTCCATACACTGACACCACACACACAGGGCTCACAGGGAGGACAGGTGAGGAGACTGTAGGGGAGAGCTCAGAGGTGGAGGGAGGGGCTGCTATGGGCAGTGTAGGGCCCCTAAGTGAATCCAGCCTGCTGAGTCTAGGGCCCCTGCAGGAAGAACAGGCTATAGGGGGAGGAGGCGTCCCGGGAGAGGAGTCACCAGGTAAGACCCCAGGGCAGGAGTTCCCCACACCCGGGATGTCAGGAGTGCAGGGAAGTCTGCCTGACCCGGCGACTTGGTCAGGGGCCGGGGGGAAGCAGGCGCTACCCATGGGCACAGCGGTCGTGGCCGCTGTCATCCGGAGTGGGAGCGCCGGAGCCCAAGGAGCCTCACAGAGGTCCGACGTCTTCCCCCTCTCTGACCAAGTGGCTGCCGAATCAGACAGCGGCCAGGAGACAGATCCCGGGGAGCTGACAGCGGATGTGGCAGTGTCGTCCATTCTCGCCACATCGAGTCAGGGATTTAAGGCAGCGTTGGAAGCTGGCGCTAGCCTGAAAGCTCTCAAGGAGCAGGCGGCACAGCCTCCCGGGGAGTCAGACCGCGAGCGGGTGGTCTGGGACCAGGGACGGCTGTACAGGGTATCGGTCCAGCAGGGTTCACCGGAGGCGTGGCCCAGGGACCGACAGTTGGTGGTACCCTATCCGTTCAGGGCGGAATTGTTGCGGATAGCACACGAGATTCCCATGGCTGGACACCTAGGGATTGCTAAAACCAGGGCCAGGCTAGCGCAGCATTTCTACTGGCCTGGAATGAGGACCGAGGTAATTGCCTACTGCCGTTCATGTGACACCTGTCAGAGGGTGGGGAAAGCGGGGCGGTGCCCCAAAGCCCCACTGGTAACTCTGCCCATCATTGAAGAGCCTTTCTCGAGGGTGGCTGTGGATCTCATTGGACCTCTGTCCACTCCCAGTCGCTCCGGGAAATGCTTCATATTAACGGTAGTGTACTATGCCACTCGGTACCCGGAGGCGGTAGCTTTGTCATCCATTGACAAAGTGGCCACTGCCTTACTGGAGATCTTCTCCAGAGTGGGGTTTCCCCAGGTAATGCTCACCGACCGAGGGACCCAGTTCATGTCACAGCTGATGGAGTCTCTCTGTAAGCAGATACAGGTGCAACATCTGGTAGCCAGCCCGTATCACCCAAAGACCAATGGCCTGTGTGAGCGGTTCAACGGCACCTTAAAGCAGATGCTTAAGATGTTGGTCGACTCCCACGGGAGAGATTGGGAGCGGTATCTCCCACACCTTTTATTTGCCTACCGGGAGGTTCCACAGGCCTCAACGGGGTTCTCCCCCTTTGAGCTCCTGTATGGGCGATGTGTACGGGGGCCCCTTGCTCTGGTGAAGGAAGCGTGGGAAGGAGATTTGGCCACCCCTGGAGTGTCGGCCATTGAGTATGTTGTGTGCTTCCGGGACAGAATGACGGCCTTGACACGGCTGGTGCATGACAATATGGCCCAGGCCCAAGCTGACCAGAAGCGGTGGTACGACCAGAATGCTTGTGAGAGGACCTACCAGGTGGGTCAAAAGGTGTGGGTACTGGTCCCCGTCCCACAAAACAAGCTTCAGGCGGCCTGGGAGGGTCCATACCTCGTGCACCAGCAGCTCAACGCCGTCACCTATCTGGTCACCCTGGACCACGCCCGTGGAAGGAGGAAGGCCTTCCACGTGAACATGATGAAGGCACATCATGAGCGGGAGGCTTGTGCCCACCCAGTGTGCAATCTCCCGGAGGAAGGTGAGGTAGAAACCCTCCTGGATCTGCTCACCCAAGCCAAGGCGGGTGGATCCATCGAGGATGTGGGGGCTGGCCACCAGCTCTCGGAGGACCAACGTTCCCAGCTGGGGGTCACCCTACACCCCTTTCAGGAGCTGTTCAGCAGCCTGCCCGGAAGGACTGAGGCAGCCGTCCATGATGTGGACACCGGCAATCACCCCCCAATCCGCCGTTCAGCATATCGGGTCTCTCTCGAGGTGCAGCAGCACATGCGCCAAGAGATAGACGAGATGCTGAAGCTGGGGGTGATCCAAGCGTCCAACAGCGCGTGGGCTTCGCCTGTAGTCCTCTTCCCTAAAAAGGACCGAACTATGCGGTTCTGCGTGGACTACCGGGGGCTCAACGCTGTGACGGTCACTGATGCATACCCAATGCCGCGCATCGATGACCTGCTCGACCAGCTGGCCGGGGCCAAGTACCTGACCATCATGGATCTGAGCAGGGGATATTTGCAGATTCCCCTGACCCCCAAGGCACGGGAACGCTCTGCCTTTATCACCCCATTTGGACTGTACGAGTCCACAGTGATGCCCTTCGGCATGGAGAATGCCCCTGCCACTTTTCAGCGGATGGTCAACACGCTGCTCAAGGGACTGGAAGGGTATGCGACCGCGTACCTGGATGACATTGCCATCTTCAGTCCCACTTGGGAGGATCACCTACAGCACCTGGCGCAGGTGTTAGGGAGGATCCAGAGGGCAGGGTTGACCATTAAACCGGAAAAGTGCCAGTTGGGTATGAGTGAGGTCCACTATGTGGGACACTGGGTAGGTGGGGGAGCTCTGAAGCCAGAGCCCGGTAAGGTGGATGCCATCACCTCCTGCCCCTCCCCCAGGACCAAGAAGCAGGTGATGTCCTTCTTGGGGACTGCCGGGTACTATAGGAGGTTTGTTCCACACTATAGAAAACTGGCCAAGCCCCTGACGAACCTCACCAAGAAGCTACCCGTCGCAGTCGACTGGACAGTCGCCTTCAAGACAGCTTTCCAGGCGCTCAAAACCACCCTGTCTAGCTCTCCTGTACTACAGACAGCTGACTTCACGCGGCCGTTAGTAGTACAGACCGACACCAGCGACTTGGGCCTCGGTGCTGAGCTCAGCCAGGTCGACACTACAGGACATGAACACCCCGTTTTGTACCTGAGCCGGAAGCTCCTGCCGAGGGAAGTGGCCTATTCCACGATGGAGAAGGAATGTCTGGCAATTGTATGGGCCCTGCAGCGTCTGCAGCCATACTTGTACGGACACCACTTCACCGTGGAAACAGACCACAACCCCCTCAGCTGGTTACACTCGGTCTCTGGGACGAATGGGAAGTTGCTACGCTGGAGCCTCGCTCTCCAGCAGTATCACTGCACCATTCGCCACCGAAGAGGCAGCGACCATGGTAATGCTGATGGGTTGTCCCAGCAAGGAGAAGGTGCGGAAGGGCGCATGGGGGAACACAGGAATGTGATGCCCCCTAGCGCCCTCTAAAGCAGGGAGGTGTGATGAGGGAGCGGCCGCCATCTTGGACGGGCATACTAACAGAGATTGGCGTGACTCCATTTTGTCTCCTGGTCACAGGTCTGCAGAGAGGAGTGGCTCCTGGCCCCCACCTTTACTAATGAATAAAGTTCCTTTTAGTATGGTAATGGGCTGAGCACAGTGTAGCAGGCAGATGGCATTTCAAAGCCTGAGTGAGGAAGCGTGAGGCGCTTGCCTGCGTCACCCTGCGTGGTGCGCCACATAGTATATAGCACAGGCCACGTACTATTTATCTGCTATATACTACATGCCTCCTATATACTACGTGGCCTGTGCTATACTATGTGGCTGCTATATACATACAGACATACATATTCTAGAATACCCGATGCGTTAGAATCGGGCCACCATCTAGTGTATATATATATATATATATATATATATATATATATATATATATATATATATATATATATATATATATATATATATATATATATATATATACATATACACACACACATTAGATTTGTTTTATCTGAGACGTTGCCATGCCACAGGGCATCCTCTTTTTTACATCTTCTTGTGCAGTTTCCCTTTTTGTTTAATATACATACGCACATGCATAGAATACACCCAGGAATAAGCAGAGTTTTTCAGCACTTTCCTTTTTTGTGCTGAACCGCCCCCCTCGGCTTATACTCGAGTCATTGTCCCAGTTTACGGCGGTGGCGGAGGAGCAGCGGGTCACAGAGGGTCACAGAGGCAGGAGGCGGCAGCTGGGGCTAAGACCTGTGCCCGCTGCTAAAGAGAAATAAATGTTCCCAGCACTGGCAGTAAATATTCATTTCTCTCACAGCACAGTGTCAGCCGCAGTCGCCGGGCCATCATGGGCGCCCGCTCATTAAGGTAACGAATAATCATCATCAGGACGGTGGGGGGCGCTTATCACACAGGACCGTGGGGGGCACTTACTTATCACACAGGACGGGGGGGGGGGGGGGGGCACTTATCACACAGGACCGTGGGGGGGGGGCACTTACTTATCACACAGGACCGGGGGGGGGGGGCACTTACTTATCACACAGGACCGTGGGGGGCACTTACTTATCACACAGGACCGTGGGGGGCACTTACTTATCACACAGGACCGTGGGGGGCACTTACTTATCACACAGGACCGTGGGGGGCACTTACTTGTCACACAGGACCGTGGGGGGCACTTACTTATCACACAGGACCGTGGGGGGCACTTACTTATCACACAGGACCGTGGGGGGCACTTACTTATCACACAGGACCGTGGGGGGCACTTACTTATCACACAGGACCGTGGGGAGCACTTACTTATCACACAGGACCGTGGGGGGCACTTACTTATCACACAGGACCGTGGGGGGCACTTACTTATCACACAGGACCGTGGGGGGCACTGTCATGATTCCCCAATGGCATGGGAACATCAGAAGCACAAAAATAACAGACTAGCTCTCGGGTGATGGAAACTCAAGCTGACCGTGACCTAAATCTACCACACAACTAACAGTAGCCAGGGAGCATTCCTACGGCTGCCTAAATGCCACGCGCCAGCCGGAGAACTAACTACGCCTGGAAGAGGAAGGAACAGACCTGGCTTACCTCTAGAGAAATTCCCCAAAGATGATAGTAGCCCCCACATATATTAACGGTGAGTTCAGAGGAAAAGACATACACAGTATGAAGGTAGATTTAGCAAAGCGAGGTCCACTTACTAGATAGAGGAAGGATACAAAAGAGGACTTCACGGTCAGCTGAAAAACCCTTTCAAAAACCCATCCTGAGATTACTTTAAGACTCCTGTGTCAACTCATGACACAGGAGTGGCAATTTCAGTCCACAAGAGCTTCCAGTAACAGGAAATGACAAACTGTAAACTGGACAAAAAATACAAAACAATAAGGACAAGAGTCCACTTAGCTGATCAGCAGACTGGTAGCAGGAACATGCAACTGAAAGACTCAGGTTACAATGATGACCGGCAAGGAAGTGACTGGAGAGCAAGGCTAAATAGGGAACTCCCACAACTGATGGAAACAGGTGAGCTGAGGGAGAAAAGCACACACAAGCCTCCAGTACCACCAGCCACCACCAGGGGAGCCCAAAAAGCGGATCACAACAGTACCCCCCCCTTAAGGAGGGGGCACCGAACCCTCACAAGAACCGCCAGGGCGACCTGGATGAGCCCTATGAAAGGCACGAACCAAATCCGAGGCATGAACATCAGAGGCAGTTACCCAAGAATTATCTTCCTGACCATAGCCCTTCCACTTAACCAGATACTGGAGTCTCCGCCTGGAAATACGGGAGTCCAAGATCTTCTCTATAACGTACTCCAATTCACCCTCAACCAGCACAGGAGCAGGAGGCTCAGCAGAAGGAACCACTGGCACCTCGTATCTCCGCAACAACGACCGATGGAACACATTATGGATAGCGAAAGATGCCGGGAGGTCCAAACGAAAGGAAACAGGGTTAATAATCTCCAAAATCCTATAGGGACCGATGAACCTAGGCTTAAATTTAGGAGAAGAAACCCTCATTGGGACAAAATGGGAAGACAACCACACCAAGTCCCCAACACGAAGGCGAGGACCAACCCGACGCTGGCGGTTAGCAAACCGCTGAGTCCTCTCCTGGGACAAATTCAAATTGTCCACCACTTGTCCCCAAATCCGATTCAACCGATCCACCACAGCATCTACTCCAGGACAATCCGAAGATTCCACCTGACCAGAAGAAAAACGGGGATGAAACCCCGAATTGCAAAAGAAAGGGGAAACCAAAGTGGCAGAACTAGCCCGATTATTAAGAGCAAACTCCGCCAACGGCAAAAAGGCAACCCAATCATCCTGATCTGCAGACACAAAACACCTCAAATACGTCTCCAAAGTTTGATTAGTTCGCTCCGTCTGGCCATTAGTCTGAGGATGGAAAGCAGACGAAAAAGACAAATCAATGCCCAACCTGGCACAAAATGCCCGCCAAAATCTAGAAACGAACTGGGTACCCCTATCAGAAACGATATTTTCAGGAATACCATGCAAGCGAACCACATTTTGAAAAAACAAAGGAACCAACTCAGACGAGGAAGGCAACTTCGGCAATGGCACCAAATGAACCATCTTAGAAAAACGGTCACACACCACCCAGATAACAGACATCCTCTGAGAGACAGGAAGATCAGAAATAAAGTCCATCGAGATGTGCGTCCAAGGCCTCTTCGGAATAGGCAAGGGCAACAACAACCCGCTAGCCCTAGAACAACAAGGCTTGGCCCGAGCACACACATCACAAGACTGCACAAAAACACGCACATCACGAGACAGAGATGGCCACCAGAAGGATCTAGCCACCAAATCCCTGGTACCAAAAATTCCAGGATGACCCGCCAGCGTAGAAGAATGAACCTCCGAGATGACTCTACTGGTCCAATCATCAGGAACAAACAGTCTACCAGGTGGACAGCGATCAGGTCTATCCGCCTGAAACTCTTGCAAAGCACGTCGCAGATCTGGGGAAATAGCGGATAATATCACCCCATCCTTAAGGATACCTGTAGGTTCCGAATCACCAGGGGAATCAGGCTCAAAACTCCTAGAAAGGGCATCCGCCTTCACATTCTTAGAACCTGGTAGATATGAGACCACAAAATTAAACCGAGAGAAAAACAACGACCAGCGCGCCTGTCTAGGATTCAGGCGCCTGGCAGACTCAAGATAAATCAGATTCTTGTGATCAGTCAAAACCACCACCTGATGTCTAGCACCCTCAAGCCAATGACGCCACTCCACAAATGCCCACTTCATGGCCAAAAGCTCCCGATTACCGACATCATAATTTCTTTCGGCGGCAGAAAATTTTCGAGAAAAGATCGCACAAGGTCTCATCACTGAGCAATCGGAACTTTTCTGCGACAAAACCGCCCCCGCTCCGATCTCGGAAGCATCGACCTCAACCTGAAAGGGGAGAGAGACATCGGGCTGGCGCAACACAGGGGCAGACGAAAAGCGGCGCTTAAGTTCCCGAAAGGCCTCCACAGCGGCAGAAGACCAATTGGCAACATCAGCACCCTTCTTAGTCAAATCCGTAAGAGGCTTAGCAACACCAGAAAAACCTGTTATAAATCGACGATAAAAATTAGCAAAGCCCAAGAACTTCTGAAGACCCTTTAGAGAAGTAGGCTGCGTCCAGTCACAAATAGCCCGAACCTTGACAGGGTCCATCTCAACAGAAGAAGGGGAAAAAATGTACCCCAAAAAGGAAATCTTTTGAACCCCAAAAACACACTTAGAACCCTTTACACACAGAGAATTCTCCCGCAAGACCTGAAAAACCCTCCTGACCTGCTGAACATGAGACTCCCAGTCCTCAGAAAAAATCAAAATATCGTCCAAATACACAATCATAAATTTATCCAGATATTCACGGAAAATATCATGCATAAAGGACTGAAAAACTGAAGGCGCATTAGAAAGGCCGAAAGGCATCACTAAATACTCAAAGTGGCCCTCAGGCGTATTAAATGCGGTTTTCCACTCATCCCCTTGCTTAATTCGCACCAAATTATACGCCCCACGGAGATCAATCTTGGAGAACCACTTAGCCCCCCTTATGCTAGCAAACAAATCAGTAAGCAGCGGCAACGGATACTGATATTTGACAGTAATTTTATTCAGGAGTCGATAATCAATACAAGGCCTCAGCGAGCCATCCTTTTTAGAGACAAAGAAAAACCCAGCTCCTAAAGGTGATGAAGAAGGACGAATATGTCCCTTTTCCAGGGACTCCTTAACATATTCTCGCATGGCAGCATGCTCAGGTACGGATAGGTTAAACAAACGACCCTTTGGAAATTTACTGCCTGGAATCAGATCTATGGCGCAATCACACTCTCTGTGGGGAGGGAGAGAACCAATTTTAGGCTCTTCAAAAATATCCCCAAAATCCGACAAAAATGCAGGAATCTCAGAGGGAATAGATGACGAGATAGGAACCAAAGGTATGTCCCCATGAGCCCCCCGACATCCCCAGCTTAACACAGACATGGTTTTCCAGTCCAGTACTGGGTTATGAGATTGTAACCATGGTAATCCAAGCACTAAAACATCATGTAAATTGTACAACACAAGGAAGCGAATCATCTCCTGATGGTCTGGAGTCATACGCATAGTCACTTGCGTCCAGAACTGTGGTCTATTACAAGCCAGAGGTGTAGAATCAATACCCTTCAGAGGTATAGGGACTTCCAGAGGCTCCAAATCAAACCCACAGCGCCTGGCGAAGGACCAATCCATGAGACTCAGAGCGGCGCCAGAGTCCACATAGGCATCCACGGTAATAACTGATAATGAACAAATCAGAGTTACAGACAGAAGAAATTTAGACTGTAAAGTGCCAATAGAAACAGACTTGTCAACCTTCCTAGTACGTTTAGAGCATGCTGATATAACATGCGCGGAATCACCACAGTAGAAGCACAAGCCATTTTTGCGCCTATAATTCTGCCGCTCGCCTCTTGACAGAATTCTGTCACATTGCATTTTCTCTGGCGTCCCTTCAGAAGATACCGCCAAATGGTGCACGGGTTTGCGCTCCTGCAAACGCCGATCAATCTGAATCGCCATTGTCATGGACTCATTCAGACCTGTGGGCGTAGGAAACCCCACCATGACATCCTTAACGGCATCAGAAAGGCCCTCTCTGAAATTTGCCGCTAGGGCACACTCATTCCACTGAGTAAGCACAGACCATTTACGAAATTTTTGGCAGTATATCTCAGCTTCATCTTGCCCTTGAGACAGGGCTATTAAAGCTTTTTCAGCTTGAATCTCCAAATTAGGTTCCTCATACAGCAACCCTAAAGCCAGAAAAAACGCATCCACATTGAGCAACGCAGGATCCCCTGGTGTCAATGAAAATGCCCAATTTTGAGGGTCACCTCGCAGCAAAGAAATCACAATCTTAACCTGCTGAACAGGATCTCCAGAGGAGCGAGGTCTGAGAGAAAGGAATAATTTACAATTACATTTGAAATTCAGAAACCGAGATCTATCTCCGGAAAATACCTCTGGTGTAGGAATCTTAGGTTCAGAAATAGGAGTACGTATAACAATCTTGTAAATCCTGAACCTTCGTAGCAAGATTATTAAAACCTGCAGCCAAACTCTGAGGGTCCATCCTTAAACCGGAGAGATCAGAGCCATTCAAGGGTTAGAAGGAGAGAAAGGCAAGGCTGTAAATAGAGCAGAAATACAACTGAGCCAACTAAGTAGCAAACATGAGAGGAAAAAAAAAAAAAAACAAATCTACAGACTTCTTTTACTCTCCTTTCTTCTGCCAATTACTTTAACAGCGGCCGGTCATACTGTCATGATTCCCCAATGGCATGGGAACATCAGAAACACAAAATAACAGACTAGCCCTCGGGTGATGGAAACTCAAGCTGACCGTGACCTAAATCTACCACACAACTAACAGTAGCCAGGGAGCATACCTACGGCTGCCTAAATGCCACGCGCCAGCCGGAGAACTAACTACGCCTGGAAGAGGAAGAAACAGACGTGGCTTACCTCTAGAGAAATTCCCCAAAGATGATAGTAGCCCCCACATATATTAACGGTGAGTTCAGAGGAAAAGACATACACAGTATGAAGGTAGATTTAGCAAAGCGAGGTCCACTTACTAGATAGAGGAAGGATACAAAAGAGGACTTCACGGTCAGCTGAAAAACCCTTTCAAAAACCCATCCTGAGATTACTTTAAGACTCCTGTGTCAACTCATGACACAGGAGTGGCAATTTCAGTCCACAAGAGCTTCCAGTAACAGGAAATGACAAACTGTAAACTGGACAAAAGATACAAAACAATAAGGACAAGAGTCCACTTAGCTGATCAGCAGACTAGTAGCAGGAACATGCAACTGAAAGACTCAGGTTACAATGATGACCGGCAAGGAAGTGACTGGAGAGCAAGGCTAAATAGGGAACTCCCAAAACTGATGGAAGCAGGTGAGCTGAGGCAGAAAAGCACACACAAGTCTCCAGTACCACCAGCCACCACCAGGGGAGCCAAAAAGCGGATCACAACAGGGCACTTACTTATCACACAGGACGGGGGGGGGGGCAATTACTTATCACACAGGACGGGGGGGGGGGGCACTTACTTATCACACAGAACGGGGGGGGGGCACTTACTTATCACACAGAACGGGGGGGGGGGCACTTACTTATCACACAGGACCGTGGGGGGCACTTACTTATCACACAGGACCGTGGGGGGCACTTACTTATCACACAGGACCGTGGGGGGCACTTACTTATCACACAGGACCGTGGGGGGCACTTACTTATCACACAGGACCGTGGGGGGCACTTACTTATCACACAGGACCGTGGGGGGCACTTACTTATCACACAGGACCGTGGGGGGCACTTACTTATCACACAGGACCGTGGGGGGCACTTACTTATCACACAGGACCGTGGGGGGCACTTACTTATCACACAGGACCGTGGGGGGCACTTACTTATCACACAGGACCGAGGGGGGCACTTACTTATCACACAGGACCGAGGGGGGCACTTACTTATCACACAGGACCGAGGGGGGCACTTACTTATCACACAGGACCGTGGGGGGCACTTACTTATCACACAGGACCGTGGGGGGCACTTACTTATCACACAGGACCGTGGGGGGCACTTACTTATCACACAGGACCGTGGGGGGCACTTACTTATCACACAGGACCGTGGGGGGCACTTACTTATCACACAGGACCGTGGGGGGCACTTACTTATCACACAGGACCGTGGGGGGCACTTACTTATCACACAGGACCGTGGGGGGCACTTACTTATCACACAGGACCGTGGGGGGCACTTACTTATCACACAGGACCGTGGGGGGCACTTACTTATCACACAGGACCGTGGGGGGCACTTACTTATCACACAGGACCGTGGGGGGCACTTACTTATCACACAGGACCGTGGGGGGCACTTACTTATCACACAGGACCGTGGGGGGCACTTACTTATCACACAGGACCGTGGGGGGCACTTACTTATCACACAGGACCGTGGGGGGCACTTACTTATCACACAGGACCGTGGGGGGCACTTACTTATCACACAGGACCGTGGGGGGCACTTACTTATCACACAGGACCGTGGGGGGCACTTACTTATCACACAGGACCGTGGGGGGCACTTACTTATCACACAGGACCGTGGGGGGCACTTACTTATCACACAGGACCGTGGGGGGCACTTACTTATCACACAGGACCGTGGGGGGCACTTACTTATCACACAGGACCGTGGGGGGCACTTACTTATCACACAGGACCGTGGGGGGCACTTACTTATCACACAGGACCGTGGGGGGCACTTACTTATCACACAGGACCGTGGGGGGCACTTACTTATCACACAGGACCGTGGGGGGCACTTACTTATCACACAGGACCGTGGGGGGCACTTACTTATCACACAGGACCGTGGGGGGCACTTACTTATCACACAGGACCGTGGGGGGCACTTACTTATCACACAGGACCGTGGGGGGCACTTACTTATCACACAGGACCGTGGGGGGCACTTACTTATCACACAGGACCGTGGGGGGCACTTACTTATCACACAGGACCGTGGGGGGCACTTACTTATCACACAGGACCGTGGGGGGCACTTACTTATCACACAGGACCGTGGGGGGCACTTACTTATCACACAGGACCGTGGGGGGCACTTACTTATCACACAGGACCGTGGGGGGCACTTACTTATCACACAGGACCGTGGGGGGCACTTACTTATCACACAGGACCGTGGGGGGCACTTACTTATCACACAGGACCGTGGGGGGCACTTACTTATCACACAGGACCGTGGGGGGCACTTACTTATCACACAGGACCGTGGGGGGCACTTACTTATCACACAGGACCGTGGGGGGCACTTACTTATCACACAGGACCGTGGGGGGCACTTACTTATCACACAGGACCGTGGGGGGCACTTACTTATCACACAGGACCGTGGGGGGCACTTACTTATCACACAGGACCGTGGGGGGCACTTACTTATCACACAGGACCGTGGGGGGCACTTACTTATCACACAGGACCGTGGGGGGCACTTACTTATCACACAGGACCGTGGGGGGCACTTACTTATCACACAGGACCGTGGGGGGCACTTACTTATCACACAGGACCGTGGGGGGCACTTACTTATCACACAGGACCGTGGGGGGCACTTACTTATCACACAGGACCGTGGGGGGCACTTACTTATCACACAGGACCGTGGGGGGCACTTACTTATCACACAGGACCGTGGGGGGCACTTACTTATCACACAGGACCGTGGGGGGCACTTACTTATCACACAGGACCGTGGGGGGCACTTACTTATCACACAGGACCGTGGGGGGCACTTACTTATCACACAGGACCGTGGGGGGCACTTACTTATCACACAGGACCGTGGGGGGCACTTACTTATCACACAGGACCGTGGGGGGCACTTACTTATCACACAGGACCGTGGGGGGGCACTTACTTATCACACAGGACCGTGGGGGGCACTTACTTATCACACAGGACCGTGGGGGGCACTTACTTATCACACAGGACCGTGGGGGGCACTTACTTATCACACAGGACCGTGGGGGGCACTTACTTATCACACAGGACCGTGGGGGGCACTTACTTATCACACAGGACCGTGGGGGGCACTTACTTATCACACAGGACCGTGGGGGGCACTTACTTATCACACAGGACCGTGGGGGGCACTTACTTATCACACAGGACCGTGGGGGGCACTTACTTATCACACAGGACCGTGGGGGGCACTTACTTATCACACAGGACCGTGGGGGGCACTTACTTATCACACAGGACCGTGGGGGGCACTTACTTATCACACAGGACCGTGGGGGGCACTTACTTATCACACAGGACCGTGGGGGGCACTTACTTATCACACAGGACCGTGGGGGGCAATTACTTATCACACAGGACCGTGGGGGGCAATTACTTATCACACAGGACGGGGGGGGGGCACTTACTTATCACACAGGACGGGGGGGGGGCACTTACTTATCACACAGGACCGTGGGGGGCACTTACTTATCACACAGGACCGTGGGGGGCACTTACTTATCACACAGGACCGTGGGGGGCACTTACTTATCACACAGGACCGTGGGGGGCACTTACTTATCACACAGGACCGTGGGGGGCACTTACTTATCACACAGGACCGTGGGGGGCACTTACTTATCACACAGGACCGAGGGGGGCACTTACTTATCACACAGGACCGTGGGGGGCACTTACTTATCACACAGGACCGTGGGGGGCACTTACTTATCACACAGGACCGTGGGGGGCACTTACTTATCACACAGGACCGTGGGGGGCACTTACTTATCACACAGGACCGTGGGGGGCACTTACTTATCACACAGGACCGTGGGGGGCACTTATCACACAGGACCGTGGGGGGCACTTACTTATCACACAGGACCGTGGGGGGCACTTACTTATCACACAGGACCGTGGGGGGCACTTATCACACAGGACCGTGGGGGGCACTTACTTATCACACAGGACCGTGGGGGGCACTTACTTATCACACAGGACGGGGGGGGGGCACTTACTTATCACACAGGACCGTGGGGGGCACTTACTTATCACACAGGACGGGGGGGGGGGGGGGCACTTACTTATCACACAGGACCGTGGGGGGCACTTACTTATCACACAGGACCGTGGGGGGCACTTACTTATCACACAGGACTGTGGGGGGCACTTACTTATCACACAGGACCGTGGGGGGCACTTACTTATCACACAGGACGGGGGGGGGGCACTTACTTATCACACAGGACCGTGGGGGGCACTTATCACACAGGACCGTGGGGGGCACTTACTTATCACACAGGACCGTGGGGGGCACTTACTTATCACACAGGACCGTGGGGGGCACTTACTTATCACACAGGACCGTGGGGGGCACTTACTTATCACACAGGACCGTGGGGGGCACTTACTTATCACACAGGACCGTGGGGGGCACTTACTTATCACACAGGACCGTGGGGGGCACTTACTTATCACACAGGACCGTGGGGGGCACTTACTTATCACACAGGACCGTGGGGGGCACTTACTTATCACACAGGACGGGGGGGGGCACTTACTTATCACACAGGACCGTGGGGGGCACTTACTTATCACACAGGACGGGGGGGGGGCACTTACTTATCACACAGGACCGTGGGGGGCACTTATCACACAGGACCGTGGGGGGCACTTACTTATCACACAGGACCGTGGGGGGCACTTACTTATCACACAGGACCGTGGGGGGCACTTACTTATCACACAGGACCGTGGGGGGCACTTACTTATCACACAGGACCGTGGGGGGCACTTACTTATCACACAGGACCGTGGGGGGCACTTACTTATCACACAGGACCGTGGGGGGCACTTACTTATCACACAGGACCGTGGGGGGCAATTACTTATCACACAGGACCGTGGGGGGCACTTACTTATCACACAGGACCGTGGGGGGCACTTACTTATCACACAGGACCGTGGGGGGCACTTACTTATCACACAGGACCGTGGGGGGCACTTACTTATCACACAGGACCGTGGGGGGCACTTACTTATCACACAGGACCGTGGGGGGCACTTACTTATCACACAGGACCGTGGGGGGCACTTACTTATCACACAGGACCGTGGGGGGCAATTACTTATCACACAGGACCGTGGGGGGCAATTACTTATCACACAGGACGGGGGGGGGGCACTTACTTATCACACAGGACCGTGGGGGGCACTTACTTATCACACAGATGTCGGTTTCCCCTCGGTCTCACGGTAAAGGCTGCACTGTAGGTAAATGCTAACCTGCATGGGCTCCTTCCAGGTGTGACGTCATTTCCGGGGGCGTGTTCTGAGAAGGCCCCTACAGCCTAGGCTCAAAGTCCACTGCCCACTGCTACTTCCGGCTTCCGGACACGTGATTCAGATACTCCATCAGAAAGAAAAGTAACAATTAGACATGCGCAGACAGACGATCTCCAACGTGGTAGTGACGTCACTTAGACGCTACATAATGAAGAAATAACACCTCCTGTATATGATATATATATACACCTCCTCCTCCTGTATATGATATATATACACCTCCTCCTCCTCCTGTATATGATGTATATATACACCTCCTCCTCCTGTATATGATATATACACCTCCTCCTCCTGTATATGATATATATATATACACCTCCTCCTCCTGTATATGATATATATATATACACCTCCTCCTCCTGTATATGATATATATATATATATACACCTCCTCCTCCTGTATATATATATATATATATATATACCCCTCCTCCTCCTGTATATATATATATATATATATATATATATACACCTCCTCCTCCTGTATATGATATATATATATACACCTCCTCCTCCTGTATATGATATATATATATATATATATATACACCTCCTCCTCCTGTATATGATATATATATATACACCTCCTCCTCCTGTATATGATATATATATATACACCTCCTCCTCCTGTATATGATATATATATATACACCTCCTCCTGTATATGATATATATATACACCTCCTCCTCCTCCTGTATATGATATATATATACACCTCCTCCTCCTGTATATGATATATATACACCTCCTCCTCCTCCTGTATATGATGTATATATACACCTCCTCCTCCTGTATATGATATATACACCTCCTCCTCCTGTATATGATATATATATATACACCTCCTCCTCCTGTATATGATATATATATATACACCTCCTCCTCCTGTATATGATATATATATATATATACACCTCCTCCTCCTGTATATATATATATATATATATATACCCCTCCTCCTCCTGTATATATATATATATATATATATATATATATACACCTCCTCCTCCTGTATATGATATATATATATACACCTCCTCCTCCTGTATATGATATATATATATATATATATATACACCTCCTCCTCCTGTATATGATATATATATATACACCTCCTCCTCCTGTATATGATATATATATATACACCTCCTCCTCCTGTATATGATATATATATATACACCTCCTCCTGTATATGATATATATATACACCTCCTCCTCCTGTATATGATATATATATATACACCTCCTCCTCCTGTATATGATATATATATATACACCTCCTCCTCCTGTATATGATATATATATACACCTCCTCCTCCTGTATATGATATATATATATATATATATACACCTCCTCCTCCTGTATATGATATATATATATACACCTCCTCCTCCTGTATATGATATATATATATACACCTCCTCCTCCTGTATATGATATATATATACACCTCCTCCTCCTGTATATGATATATATATACACCTCCTCCTCCTGTATATGATATATATATACACCTCCTCCTCCTGTATATGATATATATATACACCTCCTCCTCCTGTATATGATATATATATATATACACCTCCTCCTCCTGTATATGATATATATATACACCTCCTCCTCCTGTATATGATATATATATACACCTCCTCCTCCTGTATATGATATATATATATATACACCTCCTCCTCCTGTATATGATATATATACACCTCCTCCTCCTCCTGTATATGATATATATATACACCTCCTCCTCCTGTATATGATATATATATACACCTCCTCCTCCTGTATATGATATATATATACACCTCCTCCTGTATATGATATATATATATACACCTCCTCCTCCTGTATATGATATATATATACACCTCCTCCTCCTGTATATGATATATATATACACCTCCTCCTCCTGTATATGATATATATATATATACACCTCCTCCTCCTGTATATGATATATATACACCTCCTCCTCCTCCTGTATATGATGTATATATACACCTCCTCCTCCTGTATATGATATATATATACACCTCCTCCTCCTGTATATGATATATATATATACACCTCCTCCTCCTGTATATGATATATATATACACCTCCTCCTCCTGTATATGATATATATATATATACACCTCCTCCTCCTGTATATGATATATATATACACCTCCTCCTCCTGTATATGATATATATATATACACCTCCTCCTGTATATGATATATATATACACCTCCTCCTCCTGTATATGATATATATATATATACACCTCCTCCTCCTGTATATGATATATATATACACCTCCTCCTCCTGTATATGATATATATATACACCTCCTCCTGTATATGATATATATATATACACCTCCTCCTCCTGTATATGATATATATACCTCCTCCTCCTGTATATGATATATATATATACCTCCTCCTCCTGTATATGATATATATATACACCTCCTCCTCCTGTATATGATATATATATACACCTCCTCCTCCTGTATATGATATATATATATACACCTCCTCCTCCTGTATATGATATATATATATACACCTCCTCCTCCTGTATATGATATATATATATATATACACCTCCTCCTCCTGTATATTATATATATACCTCCTCCTCCTGTATATGATATATATATATATATACACCTCCTCCTCCTGTATATGATATATATATATACACCTCCTCCTCCTGTATATGATATATATATATACACCTCCTCCTCCTGTATATGATATATATATACACCTCCTCCTCCTGTATATGATATATATATATACACCTCCTCCTCCTGTATATGATATATATACACCTCCTCCTCCTGTATATGATATATATATATATACCTCCTCCTCCTGTATATGATATATATATATATACCTCCTCCTCCTGTATATGATATATATATACACCTCCTCCTCCTGTATATGATATATATACACCTCCTCCTCCTGTATATGATATATATATATACACCTCCTCCTGTATATGATATATATATATACACCTCCTCCTCCTGTATATGATATATATACACCTCCTCCTCCTGTATATGATATATATATATATACACCTCCTCCTCCTGTATATGATCTATATATACACCTCCTCCTCCTGTATATGATATATATATATATACCTCCTCCTCCTGTATATGATATATATATATACACCTCCTCCTCCTGTATATGATATATATACACCTCCTCCTCCTGTATATGATATATATATATATATACACCTCCTCCTCCTGTATATGATCTATATATATATACCTCCTCCTCCTGTATATGATATATATATATATACCTCCTCCTCCTGTATACGATATATATATACACCTCCTCCTCCTGTATATGATATATATATACATCTCCTCCTCCTGTATATGATATATATATACACCTCCTCCTCCTGTATATGATATATATATATATACACCTCCTCCTCCTGTATATGATCTATATATATATACCTCCTCCTCCTGTATATGATATATATATACACCTCCTCCTCCTGTATATGATATATATATACATCTCCTCCTCCTGTATATGATATATATATATACACCTCCTCCTCCTGTATATGATATATATATATACACCTCCTCCTCCTGTATATGATCTATATATATATACCTCCTCCTCCTGTATATGATATATATATATATATATATATATATATACCTCCTCCTCCTGTATATGATATATATATACATCTCCTCCTCCTGTATATGATATATATATATATATATATATATATACCTCCTCCTCCTGTATATGATATATACACCTCCTCCTCCTGTATATGATATATATACACCTCCTCCTCCTGTATATGATCTATATATATATATACCTCCTCCTCCTGTATATGATATATATATACACCTCCTCCTCCTGTATGATATATATATATATACACCTCCTCCTCCTGTATATGATATATATATACACCTCCTCCTCCTGTATATGATATATATATACACCTCCTCCTCCTGTATATGATATATATATATACACCTCCTCCTCCTGTATATGATATATATATATACACCTCCTCCTCCTGTATATGATATATATATATACACCTCCTCCTCCTGTATATGATATATATACACCTCCTCCTCCTGTATATATTATATATATATATACACCTCCTCCTCCTGTATATGATATATATATATATACACCTCCTCCTCCTGTATGATATATATATACCACCTCCTCCTCCTGTATATGATATATATATACACCTCCTCCTCCTGTATATGATATATATATACACCTCCTCCTCCTGTATATGATATATATATACACCTCCTCCTCCTGTATATGATATATATATACACCTCCTCCTCCTGTATATGATCTATATATATACACCTCCTCCTCCTGTATATGATATATATATACACCTCCTCCTCCTGTATATGATATATATATATGCCTCCTCCTCCTGTATGATATATATACACCTCCTCCTCCTGTATATGATATATATATATATATACACCTCCTCCTCCTGTGTATGATATATATATACACCTCCTCCTGTATATGATATATATATACACCTCCTCCTCCTGTATATGATATATATACATCTCCTCCTCCTGTATATGGTATATATATATATATACACCTCCTCCTCCTGTATATGATATATATATACACCTCCTCCTCCTGTATATGATATATATATACACCTCCTCCTCCTGTATATGATATATATATATATACCTCCTCCTCCTGTATATGATATATATATACACCTCCTCCTCCTGTATATGATATATATATACACCTCCTCCTCCTGTATATGATATATATATACACCTCCTCCTCCTGTATATGATATATATATACACCTCCTCCTCCTGTATATGATATATATATATATACCTCCTCCTCCTGTATATGATATATATATACACCTCCTCCTCCTGTATATGATATATATATACACCTCCTCCTCCTGTATATGATATATATATACACCTCCTCCTCCTGTATATGATATATATATATATATACCTCCTCCTCCTGTATATGATATATATATACACCTCCTCCTCCTGTATATGATATATATATACACCTCCTCCTCCTGTATATGATATATATATACCTCATCCTCCTGTATATGATATATATATACACCTCCTCCTCCTGTATATGATATATATATATACACCTCCTCCTCCTGTATATGATATATATATATATATATATACACCTCCTCCTCCTGTGTATGATATATATATATACACCTCCTCCTCCTGTATATGATATATATATACACCTCCTCCTCCTGTATATGATATATATATACCTCTTCCTCCCGTATATGATATATATACTGTATATACACACACACCGAGATTGAAGACGTGCGTGAGGAGATATATATACAAATATATATATATACAGTACAGACCAAAAGTTTGGACACACCTTCTCATTTAAAGATTTTTCTGCATTTTCATGACTATGAAAATTGTACATTCACACTGAAGGCATCAAAACTATGAATTAACACATGTGGAATTATATACTTAACAAAAAAGTGTGAAACACCTGAAATTATGTCTTATATTCTACGTTCTTCAAAGTAGCCACCTTTTGCTTTGATGACTGCTTTGCACACTCTTGGCATTCTCTTGATGAGCTTCAAGAGGTAGTCACCGGGAATGGTTTTCACTTCACAGGTGTGCCCTGTCAGGTTTAATAAGTGGGGTTTCTTGCCTTATAAATGGGGTTGGGACCATCAGTTGTGTTGTGCAGAAGTCTGGTGGATACACAGCTGATAGTCCTACTGAATAGACTGTTAGAATTTGTGTTATGGCAAGAAAAAAGCAGCTAAGTAAAGAAAAACGAGTGGCCATCATTACTTTAAGAAATGAACGTCAGTCAGTCCGAAAAATTGGGAAAACTTTGAAAGTGTCCCCAAGTGCAGTGGCAAAAACCATCAAGAGCTACAAAGAAACTGGCTCACATGAGGACCGCCCCAGGAAAGGAAGACCAAGAGTCACCTCTGCTTCTGAGGATAAGTGTATCCGAGTCACCAGCCTCAGAAATCGCAGGTTATCAGCAGCTCAGATTAGAGACAAAGTCAATGCCACACAGAGTTCTAGCAGCAGACACATCTCTACAACAACTGTTAAGAGGAGACTTTGTGCAGCAGGCCTTCATGGTAAAATAGCTGCTAGGAAACCACTGCTAAGGACAGACAACAAGCAGAAGAGACTTGTTTGGGCTAAAGAACACAAGGAATGGACATTAGACCAGGGGAAATCTGTGCTTTGGTCTGATGAGTCCAAATTTGAGATCTTTGGTCCAACCACCGTGTCTTTGTGTGACGCAGAAAAGGTGTACGGATGGACTCTACATGCCTGGTTCCCACCGTGAAGCATGGAGGAGGAGGTGTGATGGTGGGGGGGCTTCGCTGGAGACATTGTTGGGGATTTATTCAAAATTGAAGGCATACTGAACCAGCATGGCTACCACAGCATCTTGCAGCGGCATGCTATTCCATCCGGTTTGCGTTTAGTTGGACCATCATTTATTTTTCAACAGGACAATGACCCCAAACACACCTCCAGGCTGTGTAAGGGCTATTTGACTAAGAAGGAGAGTGATGGGGTGCTACACCAGATGACCTGGCCTCCACAGTCACCAGACCTGAATCCAATCGAGATGGTTTGGGGTGAGCTGGACCGCAGAGTGAAGGCAAAAGGGCCAACAAGTGCTAAGCATCTCTGGGAACTCCTTCAAGATTGTTGGAAGACCATTCCCGGTGACTACCTCTTGAAGCTCATCAAGAGAATGCCAAGAGTGTGCAAAGCAGTCATCAAAGCAAAAGGTGGCTACTTTGAAGAACCTAGAATATAAGACATAATTTCAGTTGTTTCACACTTTTTTGTTAAGTATATAATTCCACATGTGGTAATTCATTGTTTTGATGCTGTGAGATCTTTTGGAACATCTGGAGTGGTCCCGCAGATCCACGATAACGAACCTCCCAAGGGTGAGCTGACCAGGTAGACCACCCCATATACAGGGAGCGTTAGGGGCAGACCCAAGGGAGACTATTGCCGCATACGCTGGAACCCGGAGACAGGTAGTAGGAGGTACAAAATAGAGAAGCTGGGCGTAGGATGGACAGAGCAGGGTAAGATGAAGTACAGTTTGGTAAGAGCAGAGTACAGGCGAGACCAAAGGAGCACTAGGAAGGGGAAGACACAAAGGAAGCAGTACAGGACAGAGACACCAGACTACAGAGTACGGAGCGGACACTGGGAGGACTGGACGAGGAGACAAGGAAGCCTGGGAAAGGCAGAGAAGCTGAACTGGCTGGACAGAGCGGAGACTCAGAACAGGCAGTGCAAAGACAAAGGTGGACCTGAGTCACAGAAGCACAAATTAGTTAAACAAACTCATAAATAAATAGATAGTCGTGTAACCATCAAAATCATTAACACCTATACATATGATACACAGACAACAAATACTTGAAAAATATATATATTTTATTATTTACATCAAAATAACAGTAGCTAAAAATAAGGGAACAGACCACCAGGTGACAATAGAGTGCGAAATATCATGTACGGGGGATGGGCACATAAAATGCAAATGTCCAATGGATGATTTAAATTAATAATAAATAAATACTATATTATCATTACATTGTATATAACAATCCGGACATAGATTTAATTATAAAAATAATAATAATAAGGCTAATAAATACTGCTAGCTAACATTATCAATTTTATACATACATGCAAGATAAAATGAGTTGTGCAAGGAATTCCCAAATAAATTAAATAAATAAATTCAGATTAAATATTAAATATCCTGCAATATTGCATGTAATAAATAATACCAGCTCACATTAAAAATCTCATAAATATGAGTCACATAAATATCCAAAGTAAAGTGAGCATTGTGCAAGGCTAATAATATGCCACAGTATAATTAATGCGCATAACACAAGAATTTCAGGTACACCATAGCCTGACCAAGTAACCAAGCATGTTGCATCAAATGTCCATATCCTGCAGTATTACATAGCCCTAATGATGCATACCCCGATGATATGTCCGCACGGCTCGACGCGCGTTTCACTTATGGCTTTGACGAGGGAGACTAAGGAGGAGCCCGTCGTATTGCAATTTATATAAGGGAGGTCCAATCAAGTGCGTGCATCGTATAAATCAACAAGTGACCGGCAAGATTAACTTACCATGCATGGTAAAGCCGCCATCCACTTCCGGAAATCAGGGACGCGTCTCCATGGAGCGCATCACCTGACCGGAAGTGACGACATGCAGTGTTACGGAGCTGAAAGATCAGAGCCCGGTGTTCATGAAATGTAAAAAAAAGTGCGAAAAATAAGTAAATAATCAGGTAAAGCATGACCAACCCCCATGAAATTGTGAAGGAAGAAATTAAGAATCTCCATTTTGTGCTTTTCGACTCCATTTTGTAGTTTTGATATAAATTTTGTTAGTAGGCTAAAGTTTACAGCTGTTATGAGACCTTGATTGTTGCAACCTGGGTAGAACATGAGACTGAGGGTGCATTGTTCTACAAAACTTTGACGCACAGACTGTTCCTGCATTCTTATAGGTTAAGAACTGTGAGCGTGTTCTTATGCTGATTGGTTGAAGTATAATTTCTATGACTATGATAAGTCATACAGAATAAACGGGGGCTAGAGAGATCAGCTTGATCCCCCCCAGAGACACACGTCTCCGTCTGGTCATTTTCAGTTGCCGGCAACACCTTGTATATTAATTTGGAAATCACTGGGTTAACCGTGAAGGATCACTTTAGATCCTCCCTCAACAGTTGGCGCCCAAAAACGTGGGGCACCAAACAGGAACGCCTCTGCCCCCCGGAGGACAACAAGACAAAGGACCCTCGGACCGGATGCAGGCACTGGAAAATTGGGACTGATCATCCCCCACAACAACCACGGTAAGTTGGCAGTTATACTGTCCAGACTGACCGTTTGGTGTGGTTTTCCTGTGTTTGTTGCTGCAAAGAGGATCTGAGGTTTGTCCCCGGAGGTGGGATGATTCTTCGGTGGAATCATATAGAGGTGTAGTTCCGTTGGGAGCCCAGTGCTCGAACCGTACCTCATAAGGGACGGACACCCCGGATTGACCAGTGATGTAATTCTCTTTACAGTCAAAATATCCTAAATTCCTGATCACTGTTAGAATCAGGCGCGGTGAGGTGATCGAAGATTGGGTAGGATGCGTAACTCAGGAATATATAGATATATATGTGTATTTCCAGAGGTGTCCGGAGGGTTTAGTCTGAGACGCCCTCCTCCTTTCGCTGAGTACCACGATTTTGGGTGTCCCAGCGGGGGACAGGTAAACCCTAGTGGAATAGACTATACGGCCGCTCTAGTACTATGCACGACTAAGTAAGGGTATTTAGCTCTAAAGGAGAATCATGTTTCCATTATGGAAGAAAAAGACGACTTTGAATTTGTGTGATGAAGATTTGATATTGTTATCCCAAAGATGGGGAAAGAAATCTGTCAGGAATGCAGGGAAAATATTCTCAATCTGGCATATGAATTGTGTGATGAAGGTTTTGTAGAAATTAATTAAGTCTGAGAACTGCTGTATTCCGTTTCTGTGTTTATCTCTAAAATATCCGATGGGAGGGGTCGAGCAGCTGCGCTGTTGCTTTCTCCCTTCTGCACTGAGGAATGCTGTGATTTTCTTATCTATGCTGTTTCTGGTAGGGAGGGGGCACGCATGTGCCTGCGCTCTTGAGTTTCTATGTATTTTCTTGGTGTAGATTACGTGCTGGTAGATCTGTGTTTTGTTTAAAGCGACAATATTGTTTTGAAATACAAAGAAATATTGTAAATTGAAAGTGAAATCTAGTGTCTAGTTTTAGAAGGAAACTTGTAACCCTTAATCCCAAAGCACCAATATATACTGGGTGCTGGGTGGATTTGTGATGTATGCGGAGTTACTAATTCTCAGTGTAGAGAGGTCTGTTACAATTGTGGAGCGAGGAGATCCGGGGTTGTAGCCCCCACCTTTCCCTTGCTAAACGCTGACGGCACCTATTATCGGCCACCGCCAGCACCAGCTCCTGTTATGCCTAGTATTGCTAGTGGTTATGAGTATCCGCCCCCACCTACCTTAGTCACTCGGTCAGAGACAGGATATACAGAGGAGATAGAAGATTTCCAGGAAATGTATTCTAATGTTATTCCTGGACCCCACCGTCATGATGTGCTCTTTAGGATAGGGACAGGGGATCTCACAAAACAATATGTTGGGGCCATAGTAAATGCCGCAGATAACCAGCTCCGACATGCTGGAGGACTGGCTGCAGTGATTTCACAGAAAGGTGGACCCATGATACAGGAAGAATCTAATTCATATATACAAACTTATGGCTAGGTAGAAACAGGACAGGTCGCAGCAACCAGAGCAGGACAGTTTCCGTGTCAATATGTAATACATGCAGTGGGACCACGATATGATCCTACAAACATTCCCAGGTCCCAACAGTTACTTACTGAGGCTGTCCAGAACGCAATCCTGTATGCGTCCTCCGTTCCTCCCGGTACGATGCCTCAACGTACAATGGCCATACCATTAATCTCTGCCGGTATCTTCCAATATCCCAGGAAGGATGCCGCCATGGTTATAGTATCAGCAATAGAGCGCTGTATACAGGAAAACCCCATAAAATTGGAGGAGGTCCGATTCAGGCAATACAATCTCTAACTGTAACAGAGCCTTCTGCCCCGCTTCCGCAGCAGATGCCTCTTGTACCACCACCTCCTCCTGCCCCCGAGTCAGTGATATCAGAGTTTGAAGAAGATGATGTGAAAACTACTCCTGACAGGCTAAAGTATACCCCCTTTTCTTCATCCCAAATAAATACCCTTTGTAACCAATTACCCAATCCAGAAACCTCCCCCATGGCCTTCTATAGACAAATAGCAGCGAATCGAGAGATTTATTCCACTCCCCGGAGAGATCTGTTACACTTACTCCAAGTGAGGGCTGGGGAGGGATATTTTCCAATTATTGAGGGTGGCATAATGTATAATGTGAACCTGGATGGGGGAACATATGAGAGTGGGGTTGATTTCTGTAATGCTTTAAAAGTTTGGGCACAAGATCGGTTAGCGGACCAAGCTACCTCCCTCACAGATGTCACACAGGACAAGGGGGAGACTGCCGAGAAGTTTTATGGTAGTGTTTAAAGATTTGGGATTCTCATTGTAAAGTAAAGCCCATTCACACCTTTTTGTAGTAGCTTTAATGTCCGGCCTTAAATCTGAATTGAAAGAGGCAATAATGTCAGTTAAATCTGATATCGAGACTTCCACTCCAGATGATGCATTGAAAATAGTAAAGAGTTTTCAAAATAATTTAGCCCAGCAGGAAAGGCAAGGGTTAAACCAGTAGACACAGCAATTCCCGCTCTAGCCCCCACTGCAGTACAAGGACGATCAGTGGCCTATGTAACAGACGTCAGCTCCTGCCCTCCCCACCTTACACAAATCCAATATATTTTTTAACCCTATGTCTGGGAATCTCACTCCCCAGCCCCGCCATGCAAATTCTCAGATCAAGAGCTTGTTTTAATTAGAGTAGATGACAGACCCAATAAACATACTCTTACAAAACCCTGTGGGTCCTTTCTTTGAGGTTGCTGTTCAGTTCCTAATCTCTCCCTTATGTCCGGTAAATTTACTGGGGGCAGATTTATTATCACAGTTCCGCTCCAGAATACAATTCCAAGATGATGGTCAGATGGTCCTTGCGTTATATAACTCCTATGCAGATGAACACAATGAGATCTGTATCCTACATGCCCTTCCTACGGTTATGATGGTCCTGATAGACCCAGATTCTCCCCCAATAATGCCTGTAGAACCAGTAAAAGTGTTTCTCAAACCTGGTGCCCCTTTTTCTAAAGTCCATCAATACCCTTTGAAATATGATCAGGAGCGGGGTCTCAAGGGGCAAATACAAACGTTATTCGATAATGGTGCCCTGATATCCCGTGTTTCCCCATGTAACACGCCTTTGTTTCCCATTAAGAAAAAGACCCCACCCGGCCAACCCCCTGTGTACCGGCTGGTACAAGATCTATGGGCAGTTAATGCAGATACTGTTCTGGAAACTCCGGTGCCTAATCCACATATTCTCTTGTCCCAGATATCTCAGGATGCTGCTTGGTTCACAGTTATCAACCTCACCAATGCCTTCTTCAGCATTCCATTACACCCAGATTGCCAGTTCTGTTTGCATTCACTTATCATGGATGACAATTGACGTGGACAGTTATGCCACAGGGGGCCCAAAATAGTCCCAATCAGTTTGCAAAAAAAAATATGGGCGAGTGTCTTTTACCCTGGCAGTTAGAACACCCCTATGTTACGTTGTTTCAGTATGTGGCTGATCTTTTGTTGTGTGCACAAACAGAGCAGGAAGCCATTGTTGCCACTGTTAGCCTTCTCAAGTATCTGGCAGATCTGAACTGTCGGGTTTCGGCCTCGAAACTTCGGTTCTGCCTTGGTCAAGTGATATTTTTGGGTCACTGTCTCCTTCAGGGTGTCAGACACCTCACAAAAGAAAGAAAAATAGCCGTCAGCTCCCTTCCTTTTCCGAAAGATGAGACTGAACTCCAGCGTTTTCTTGGACTATGTAATTATTGTCGTCAGTGGATACCGGACGCATCCCGCATAATGCAACCTCTCTACAATGCCCTGAAAGATGGTTCAAGATATGCTGATGAGTTTGGCAGATTCCACCCGGATATGCTGTTACTACGGAAGATACTGTAGTGCACGGAGCTGCACTCCCTCACTGTCAGCACAAGAAGTAGAACTTCAGGCTCTGTCTACTGCATGTGTTCTGGCCAAAGACAGGCGGGCTAATATATACACGGACTCACAGTATGCATTTGGTATTGCTCATGATTTCGGAGCCCTGTGGGCCAATCGAGGGTTTATTACCACCGCCGGGACTCCAGTGAAGAATGCTGAAGCTGTTAAAACCCTCATGGACTCAATCAAATTACCTACCCAGGTGGCCATTATCAAAATTAAGGTGCACGGTCCTAGGAAAAGTCCACAGACTGTTGGTAACGCCTTTGTGGATATGCAAGCAAAAGCTGCTGCTTTCCTACCCGTTGAACTGAACATACCAACTATGGTGACCACACGCTCTCAGCGTAAACAGTTACAAGAAACACTGACTCTACAGTAACCTGATGATCCACGACAGACTGAAGTTTTCTGCCGGACCCCGCGAGACCGCTTAATGACAATGCAGAGAATGTCCCCAAAGGAAGAAGTGAAGCAGTGGAAGGCTGATGGAGCACGTATGGACAATGGTCTCTGGAAAAAGGATCAACTTGTGTGTCTCCCTAAGCGGATGTACCCTGCTATTGCCACGTGGGCACATGGGCCCACACATCGAGGAAAAAACCAGGCCCTAGCCCTGGTACAAAAATTCTACTGGGCTCCAGGTATTTCTACAGTCCTGACAGCACACAACCGTGCATGTAATATCTGTCAGACCTGCAATCCCGGTCAACTTCAATGTGTACCCTCGAAGCACCTTGCTAAGCCTGACTATCCTTTCCAAAAGCTCCAAGTGGACCACATCACGTTGCCTAAGTCTGGTAGGTATGAATATTGTCTGGTGGTTGTCGACATGTTCTCCAGTTGGCCTGAAGCATTCCCGGTTATCAACATTACTGCAAAGACTACAGCGAAGAAACTGGTGATGGAAGTTATATGCAGATATGGTGTTCCAGAAGTTGTTGAAAGTGACCAAGGCCCGGCCTTTTCTTCTCATGTGTATCAGGAGGTTCTGACAATGCTTGGATCCACTGTAGCCCTCCATACTCTGTACTATCCACAATCCAGTGGGAGAGTTGAGAGGCTGAACAGTACACTGAAGGGACAATTGACCAAAATGATGCAGGAGACTACGGCTCCATGGCCAGAGCTCCTACCCATTGTACTGTACCATATTCGTACTACCCCTAAGGCAAAACATGGCCTGTCCCCATATGAGATATTGTTTGGTGCTAGGCCCCCAGTTGTAAATTTCCAGTCTCAGTAGTTGTCAGAAGAAACTGACCGTGCTGTACAATATGTTATTCAGCTTAGTAAAAATCTTGCTAACACCCATGTTTTAGTTTCTTCTTCCCTTCCAGATTCAGCAGAAACCGACATTTGTTACAACTTAAAGTCTGGTGGTTTCATGGTTGTGAAAAGCCATGTCAGAAAACACAGACTAGAACCCTTGTATGACGGTCCCTACCAAGTCCTCAGTATCACTCCTATGTCAGTAAAGCTGGAAGGAAGGCCGACGTGGATCCACGTATCGTACTGCAAGCTGGTCAAACAGACTAGTGGCAAATAAGGGGACATAATGTTTTGGTTTTTCGTATTTCCATATAATAATATTGGTAACCGTATGGGACAGCCTAAATTCCCCAATATCCTTGAATAATAAGTTTGTACAATATCATGAAAGATTAGTAGTACAGATGGGTATAGCCAATAAAATTGTCAGTTCTATTTCCATTTACCCTATGATTACACAAATGTGAGATACATTGGTTAGGGCCACAGATTATCTAGATGATCACATTTGGGATATATTGGATATACTTAATACTACTGTTGCTGTCCAAAACCAACTTATCATAGTCACTAATCAATATACTGTATTACTTAACAGCAGCACAGGGTGGTATGTGTCAGGTTATTGGACCCGCATGCTGTCATTATATAGATCCCAATAGCACTATGAAGTTAAAGTTAGAGGATATTCAAAGACTCAGAGATCAATATGATAAAGACAATGATCGTAATAAGGACAGTTGGTGGGCAGACACCTTCTCCTTTCTTAATCCAGCAAACTGGTTTAAGGGATTTGGAGGCTGGATAGCTGGAATCTTGCAAAGTTTGTTACACATCGCTGCCTTTATCCTTGTCATGTATGTAACACTAAAACTTGTTCTTTGGTGTATTTCTGTGTGTATTAGGAAATTCTGCACTAAGACAACTAATGATGAAACCAAAAGCGTTGCCACCTCTGCTCTTCTCTACACCGATTTCACAAAGTTACCTGATGAAGATGTTGAAGCCAAGCGCATGGCTACTTTCAAAAGATCCCCACCACTGTTATCAATAATTGTTATTTGTAAATTCTAGTATACAGGGGGGACGGGTACGCCGCAACAGCCATGGCTGGTAACATGGCACCAGTCATGTGAAGACCAGTACCCCTCGAGCTTAGAGCTTGGGATAGTACCTCTGATGCTGGACATTAATTAACAAAATTTATCTAGGGGGGAATGTGAAGGAAGAAATTAAGAAAGGTTCTCCATTTTGTGCTTTTCGACTCCATTTTGTTGTTTTTATATAAATTTTCTTAGTAGGCTAAAGTTTACAGCTGTTATGAGACCTTGATGAGACCTTGATTGTTGCAATCTAAACAGAATATGAGACTGAGGGTGTATTGTTCTATGAAGCTTTGACGCACAGACTGTTCCTGCATTCTTATAGGTTAAGAACTGTGAGCATGTTCTTATGCTGATTGGTTGAAGTATAATTTCTATGACTATGATAAGTCATACAGAATAAACGGGGGCCAGAGATCAGCTTGATCCCCCCCAAACAGAGACACACGTCTCCATCTGGTCATTTTCAGTTGCCGGCAACAACTTGTATATTAATTTGGAAATCACTGGGTTAACCGTGAAGGATCACTTTAGATCCTCCCTCAACAAAATAATAAGCTATTTATATTGAAAACAATACTATATACTTACTATTAAAAAATAAATTAATATATAAATAATTACGATACAACAAACAAAATATAATAATAGAAAAAGATGCAGGGTGATAGTACAATTGTGATAATAAAGAAAAAATTTAAAAAAAAAAAAATAAATTATATATATATATATATATATATATATATATATATATATATATACATCCTATTATACTATATGTGTAGGACATACAACCATATATAAATATGCAATAATCAATATATAAAATAAAGTAAAATATGTAGTATTTATATATAGATCAATCAACGGGTATATGTAGTCCACTTTAAAAGAACTCTTGTCAAGCAGCGAAATATCTAAAAACAAAACAAATAAAAAAGACAACAAACAGGTTAAAAGCACGGACGAGAAACTAATTAAAGAAAAGGCAAAAAGCTAAGAGCTTCATTTAGCTCTTAGAAACAGTATCTGACTTGGATATCCACTGAACTTCTCTCTGGGCCAAACGTTTTTTCCAATCACCACCCCGATTCCCTATATTAATTTTATCAATCCCACTTACCTTTAGTAAAGATGAGTCACATCCATGAAAAAGCCTAAAGTGGAGGGGTATGGTCTTCAACTCCGCAACATTAGTGATTTCCTCCGCAGCTTTGATGTCTAACACATGCTCACGGACTCTTCTCCTCAATTCACGTAACGTTAAGCCAACGTAAAGTTTTTTTACAGGGACAACTAGCACAATACATTACTCCCATGGTTTTACAATTGAAGCTATGGGTGATCTTATATGTCCTTGTATCGGAGGAGTCTACAAACTCTTTTGCTGTGTTGATGTTTGGGCACGCCACACAGGATCCACATGGTTTACATCCCCATATAGGCTTTGCAGAGTTGAAAATAGTTTTTTCTTTTGGTCCTTCCAGATTACTTTGGACCAATATATTCTTGAGGTTACGTGACCGTCTATAGGTAATCGCTGGGTGTTTGGAGGTGTAATTGTTAAGAGTCCTATCCAATTTCAAAATATCCCAATATTTGTTGAGTGCTTTCCACATTTCACCATTCCTGGCATTAAACGTTGATATGAATCTTACCACATCATCATCATTCCTTCTTTTTGGTTGGTAAAGCAATTCTGACCTTTTTGAAAATTTAGCTTTTGTATCGTCTTTTCAGGGTTTCCACGCTCCAAAAAGCGTTCCTTGAGTTTCTGGGCTTGATTCTGAAAGACTGTATCATTTGAACATATTCTTCGCATTCTCAAGAACTGTCCTGTAGGGATACTTCGGATCAAATTGCTGGGATGGGAGGAACTGGCGTGTAGCAGGGTATTGACCGCAGTGTATTTCCGATGAACATCTGTCAAAATTTGACCATCATTGTTAACATTAAACAAAACATCCAGGAATTCAATATTCTGCCTCCCTTATATAAATTGCAATACGACGGGCTCCTCCTTAGTCTCCCTCGTCAAAGCCATAAGTGAAACGCGCGTCGAGCCGTGCGGACATATCATCGGGGTATGCATCATTAGGGCTATGTAATACTGCAGGATATGGACATTTGATGCAACATGCTTGGTTACTTGGTCAGGCTATGGTGTACCTGAAATTCTTGTGTTATGCGCATTAATTATACTGTGGCATATTATTAGCCTTGCACAATGCTCACTTTACTTTGGATATTTATGTGACTCATATTTATGAGATTTTTAATGTGAGCTGGTATTATTTATTACATGCAATATTGCAGGATATTTAATATTTAATCTGAATTTATTTATTTAATTTATTTGGGAATTCCTTGCACAACTCATTTTATCTTGCATGTATGTATAAAATTGATAATGTTAGCTAGCAGTATTTATTAGCCTTATTATTATTATTTTTATAATTAAATCTATGTCCGGATTGTTATATACAATGTAATGATAATATAGTATTTATTTATTATTAATTTAAATCATCCATTGGACATTTGCATTTTATGTGCCCATCCCCCGTACATGATATTTCGCACTCTATTGTCACCTGGTGGTCTGTTCCCTTATTTTTAGCTACTGTTATTTTGATGTAAATAATAAAATATATATATTTTTCAAGTATTTGTTGTCTGTGTATCATATCTATAGGTGTTACAGAAGCACAAATGACAGACAGGCAAGGAGCAGAGGAAGGAATCGCCTTAAATACATGGAGTGCTGAAGGACTTCCGGGTCACGGTCCTCCAGGATTACAGAGAGGAGATACAGAGCGCCTGTAAATCAGAAAGAGGAAGTGCTGGAGTGGGCGGTGCGCACGCGCACCCGACGAGTACCAGGGAGCAGAGAAGAATGAAGAAGAGGACGCGCGCCTGCAGGAGGAGCGCGCCGCAGCAGGTAAGTATGAGCGGGGGGAGCGGCGGTGGTCCCGGCAGCAGGCATGGCTGCAGAAGGAGTGGCCGTGACAGTACCCCTCCCCTTTCTCCCCTCCTTTCTAAGACAAGACAGAAACCTGGATAAAATCTGAGGAGCTTGTATGTTCTCATGGGGCTCCCAAGACCTCTCTTTAGGACCAAAACCCTTCCAATCAATCAAAAAGAGAGTTTTACCTCGAGACTTTTTCATGGCAAGAATGTCTTTAACCTCAAAGACATCTGGGTGGGAGATAGGTAAAGGAGTGTGAGCAGGAGAAACATGGTACTGATTGAAGATGACTGGTTTCAAAAGGGAAACGTGAAAAGAGTTAGGTATGCGAAGAGAAGCGGGCAATTTCAGTTTGTAAGCAACATCATTGATACGAGACAAAACCTCAAAAGGACCTACGTACCGTGGACCCAATTTATACGACGGAATCTTTAAACGAATAAACCTGGAGGACAGCCACACCTTATCACCTGGCCGGTATAAGGGAGGATCCAGACGTCTCTTTTCGGCATGTCTCTTACTCCTGGTCTGTGCCCGTTCCAAGGCAATTTTGATCTCCTGCCAGACCCTGGAGAACTCCGCGGACAGAAGATCAGCCGCAGGCACACCCGAGACAGGAAGTACCGGTAAAGGGATACCAGGATGTTGCCCATAGACGATGAAAATGGAGATTTGGAAGAAGACTCATTGATGTGGTTATTGTACTGAACTCAGCCCACGGAAGCAAATCAGACCAGTCATTTTGATGACCGTTGGAAAAATGACGGAGAGAAGTCATCAGTATTTGGTTTGTGCGCTCTGCTTGTCCATTGGTCTGAGGATGATAAGCTGCAGAGAAATCCAAGGTAACATTCATCAGTTTGCATAGAGCTCGCCAAAAACGAGAGGTGAACTGGACTCCTCTATCAGAGACTATGTGCAATGGAAAACCGTGAATCCAGAAGATATGAGCAATGAAGATTCTCGCCAATTCAGGAGCGGAAGGTAATCCTGGCAAAGGGACAAAATGAGCCATCTTGGAGAATCGATCCACGACTACAAAAATGACTATATGACCAGAAGACCGAGGAAGGTCGGTAATAAAATCCATAGCGATATGCTGCCAAGGAGCTGAAGGAACTGGAAGCGGATGTAGGAGACCGGAGGGCAGATGTCTGGGGATCTTGTTTCTTGCACAGGAAGGACATGAGGCGACAAAACTTTGAACATCCGGAAGAAGAGACGGCCACCAATAGTGGCACGTGATGAGAGCGAGTGTCTTCTTGTATCCTACATGGCCTGCTAGTTTTGAGACATGGCCCCGACGTAGGACTCGAGACCTTTCGTTCACCTGGACAAAGGTTTTACCTGGTGGTAAAGAAGATATGCTGACCAGAGCCACAAGAATAATTTTGCTGGGATCCACGATGTGTGCTGGCTCCTCCTCAACATCGGATGCGAGAAATGACCTGGACAAAGCATCGGCTTTGAAGTTCTTGTTTCCAGGACGAAAATGTAATTTGAAGTCAAAACGGGCAAAGAACAACGACCATCTGGCTGGTCGAGGATTCAATCTTTGCGCCGAGCGGATATATTCCAAATTCTTATGATCTGTGAAGATCTTAAAAGGGTGAAAAGCTCCCTCCAACAGATAACGCCACTACTCCAGCGCCAATTTTATGGCCAATAGTTCCTTGTCACCGATGGCGTAGTTCCTCTCCAAGGCGGAGAAGATTTTGGAAAAGAAACCACAAGTAGCCAGATGTCCGGAAGAGGATCTTTGGGAAAGTACCGCCACCAGCACCAATGGCAGAAGCGTCTACCTCAAGAATGAAGGGCTTGTTGACCTCAGGCCAACGGAGTACAGGAGCCGAAGCAAATGCATGTTTCAGAGAGCGAAAAGCATCTTCAGCTTCAGAAGACCAGATGTGGGGGTTGGACCCCTTGCGAGTCAAAGCAGAAATTGAGGTGACCAGAGTGGAGAAATGTGGGATAAACTGCCGGTAGTAATTTGCGAACCCGAGGAAGCGTTGGATAGCTTTTACTCCCTGAGGACATGACCAGTTAAGCACAGCAGAGACTTTTTCCGGGTCCATTTGCAAGCCAGAGTCAGAAATGATATAGCCAAGAAATGGTAGCAAAAACTGCTAAAAAACGCACTTCTCGAGTTTGTCATAAAGACGGTTCTCTCTAAGACGAGACAACACTTGGCACACATCCCTTCTGTGGGAAGCAAGATCTGAGGAGAACACTAAAATGTCATCTAAGTATACCACCTGCAGGAGGAGCACGCAGCGGGTAAGTACGAGAGGGGGGAGCGGCGGTGGTCCAAGCAGCAGGTACGGCCGCAGAAGGAGTGGCCGTGACAGATGCCTTCAGTGTGAATTTACAATTTTTTTAAAAAAATCTTTAAATGAGAAGGTGTGTCCAAACTTTTGGTCTGTACTGTGTGTATATATATATATATATATATATATATATATATATATATATATATATATATATATATACACATACATATATTATATATGCTATACAGCTCTGGTAAAAATGAAGAGACCACTGCAAAATGTTCAGTTTTTCTGATTTTTCTCTTTATGTTTTTGAGTAAAATGTAAATTGTTCTTTTATTCTATAAACTACTGACAAAATGTCTCGGAAGTTCCAAGCAATACATTTTGTATTTATCTTCTGAAAATGAGAAATGGTCAAAATAACAAAAAAATGCATTGCTTGTAGACTTCAGATAATGCAAAAAAAAAAAAAAAAATGAGTTCATAATCATTTAGAAAGAACAATACTAATGTTTTACCTCAGGAAGAGTTCAGAAATCAATATTGTGTGGAATAACCATGATGACTGTTAATCCCAGCTTTCCTGCATCTTGGCAGCTTTCCACCAGTCTCTCACACTGCTCCTGGGTGACCTTATGCCGCTCCTGGTACAATAATGTCAGCCGTTCTTCTTTGTTTGATGGCTTGTGACAATCCATCTTCCATCTTGATTACATTCCAGAGGTTTTCAATGGGGTTCAGGTCTGGAGATTGGGCGGCCATGACAGGGATTTGATGTGGTGGTCCTTCATCCACACCTTGATTGACCTAGCTGTGTGGCATGGTGCATTGTGCTGCTGGAAAAAAACAGTCCTCAGAGTTGGGGAACATTGCCTGAGCAGAAGGAATCACCTGTTTTTCCAGGATAACTTGTATGCGGCTTGATTCATACGTCCTTCATAAAGAACAACCTGCCCAATTCCAGCCTTGCTGAAGCATCCCCAGATCATCACCGATCCTCCACCAAATTTCACAGTGGTTGCAAGACACTGTGGCTTGTACGCCTCTCCAGGTCTCCGTCTAACCATTAGATGACCAGGTGTTGATCTGGGGATGCTTCAGCAAGGCTGGAATTGGGCAGGTTGTTCTTTGCGAAAGACGTATGAATCAAGCCGCATACAAGGTTATCCTGGAAAAACAGTTGATTCCTTCTGCTCAGGCAATGTTCCCCAACTCTGAGGACTGGTTTTTCCAGCAGGACAATGCGCCATGCCACACTGCCCGCATAAACACTTTCTAAAACCTGGAGCACCTATTCTGCTGTTGAGATGTTTAAATCCACCAAAGCTGTGTAATGGAACAAGACTCTTGATTAAGAACCTGTTTACACATGTAATTGAAGGAACCATTTTGACAGGATGTGCCAAAGGAGAGGACCTTTTCATTCCAAGAATTCCACTCATTCCATCTGATTTGCCTTCTGATTTTAAACGACTCCAGTTTCCAGTTCCAGTGGCATTTGCAGTGTCCATTAACAGGGGTCAGGGACAGTCCTTGAAAGTAGTAGGGATCGATTTGCAATCTCCATGCATTTCTCATGGTCAACATTACGTGGCCTGTTCAAGAGTTGGAACTGCCAAAAATCTGTTCATCTTTGCACCGGAAGGAAAAACCATAAATGTTGTTTATCAAAAGGCGCTTGAAGGAGTTGAAAATAAAATAGTATCAATACTTGGATAATCATTTAGTTAATTTGAGTTGCAAACCTGTAGTGTTGAGTATATGATGTGAAATGTTTTTATGTGCAATATAATAATTATAATTTGTTATAACAAACCACAGTTAGTTCCTATGCCTGGGCAACGCCAGTCTCTTCAACTAGTGATATGCAGTATATATACAGTAGGGGAAATAAGTATTTGATCCCTTGCTGATTTTGTAACTTTGCCCACTGACAAAGAGATGAACAGTCTATAATTTTAAGGTTAGGTTAATTTTAACATTGAGAGATAGAATATCAAAAATAAAATTCAGAAAATCACATTGTATGCATTTCTTTGCATTTTGCAGTGAGAAATAAGTATTTGATTCCCTACCAACCATTAAGAGTTCTGTCTCCTACAGACCAGTTAGACGCTCCTAATTAACTCATTACCTGCATTAACCCCTTAACCCCAGAGCTTTTTTCAGATTTGAGTTTTTGTTTTTTCGCTCCCCTCCTTCCCAGAGCCATAACTTTTTTATTATTCTATCAATATGGACATGTGAGGGCCTATTTTTTGCAGGACAAGTTGCACTTTTGAACGGCACCATTGGTTTTACCATGTCACGTACTAGAACAGGAAAAAAATTTCACCCGCGATGAAATTGCAAAAAAGTGCAATCCCACACTTATTTTTTGTTTGACTATTTTACTAGGTTTGCTAAATGTTAAAACTGACCCACCATTATGATTCTCCAGGTCATTACGAGTTCATAGACACCAAACATGTCTGGGTTATTTTTTATCTAAATGGTGAAAACAAATTCCAAGCTTTGTTAAAAAAAATGCGCCATTTTCTGAATTATCTCTATATCAAACTTGAAAAATGTGAATTTGAACAAACCAGGACTCGATTCCTGGGATATATCATCTCCCCAGAAGGTCTGAGCATGGATCCCAGTAAGATCAATGCGGTAGTTGACTGGCCTACCCCAAGAAATATAAACGACGTTCAGAACTTTATAGGATTTGCTAATTTTTACAGAATATTAAAAACTTTTAAAAAATAATCTTACCAATTACTTCGCTCATAAAAAAAGATCTTTTCCTGGTCCCCAGAGGCACAAGTGGCATTTGACAAACTAAAGACTCTTTTTACTTGTGCATCATTACTTGTCCATCCAAACCCTGAACTGCCGTTTGTTGTCGGAGTAGACGCCTCAGACTCTGCGGTGGAGCCGTTTTATCACAAAGAGTTGGAGACAAGATGCAGCTTCATCCTTGTGAATTTCTTTCTCATACCATGTCAGCTGCAGAAAAGAAATATGACATTGGGAATAAGGAACTGTTGGCCATTAAAGTGGCCTTCTCCGATTGGAGACATCTTTTAGAAGGGGCCAATCATCCGGCGACTGTCCTTACTGACCACAAAAATGTAGAATTTATCGGTACAGCTAAGAGGTTGTCTGCAAGATGAGCACGTTGAGCCTTATTTTACTCCAGGTTTAATTTGATCATTTCTTTTCGGCCTGGTTCAAGAAATAGCAAGGCTGGTGCTCTGTCCAGTATATTTACCGAACCACAGGAGAGGTCTAGCACTGACTGTACCATTCTAACCCCAAAGTTTTTTGGGGGGAGAATACTGGATGCCACCAATATCTCACGGTTCACGGGGAGGAGGATACCTGTATCATCCCCACCGCTCACACCAATTTGACATGAACCGGGGTTGTTTGGTTGCCCCTGGTTCTTTCTGAAGGGGATTTATCTATATCCCACTTCCCAGTTCCGATTTGGTGCCCCCCTTACCCTCAGGTCTGTCAGGGTACTGCACCTAGGGTAATTAGTCGCCAGAAAGGCTGCCTGTTATGTACTGGCTATTGGGCACGCTGCAGCGAGGGCGATATAACTGCTCCCACTCAGGCGGGAACAATAATTATCAACGCCGCCGGTCACTACAAAGCCTCCCAATTGCACAGGACAAATCTGCTGCCACCAGCTCCGATTTCTTAAATATTAATGGGTCCGGAGCCAACCCAAATTAGTGGCATAATTCAATTCAGAGGACGTGACCGTACATTATAGAGCAAGGAGAGACAAGCTAGTAATTTTATATTTTACTCCAAAAAAGATAGTGTGGTCCTAACTGGTCCTCCTCCGGGATGCCAGTAGAGCCCCCCTGACGCAGAGTACAAAACTGAGGATGGAGCCCGTAAACACAAAATAACGGGGACTCCCCAGAAGATTGCTGACGGTGATTATTTATAGCAAACTCAGCCAAAGGAAGGAACGTCGACCACTCCTCCTGATTGTCAGAAACAAAACAGCGTAAGTACTGCTCCAAATTCTGGTTCATACGCTCGGTCTGACCATTTGACGGAGGATGAAACGCAGAAGAATGCGACAACTTGATCCCCAGCCGTGAGCAAAAAGCTTTCCAAAATATTGCCACAAACTGAGTACCCCTATCAGACACGATGTCAGACGGGACCCCGTGAAGTCTGACCACCTCCTGCACAAATACCTGAGCCAGAGTCTTAGCATTAGGCAACGAAGGCAAAGACACAAAGTGCGACATCATTGAGAACCGATCAACAACCACCAGAATGACCGTGTTCCCAGCTGAGGAGTGCAAGTCAGTGATAAAATCCATGGAGATTTCTGTCCATGGCCTACTGGGTACCCCGAGAGGATGTAGTGTGCCAGCAGGACGAGAGCGGGACGTCTTAGCCCTAGCGCACGTGGTGCATACTGATACGTAAGAGACCACGTCCTGTCTGATTTTGGGCCACCAAAACCGACGTGACACCAACTCCAAGGTACCCCTAACCCCTAGATGGCCAGCGAGGTCAGCATCATGATGCTCACCCAACACCTTTAGGCGAAGATGGAGCGGTACAAACGATTTGTTAATGGGAGGCTCTGGTGGTACCTCCACCTGAGCCTCGGCAATCTCAGCCTCAACCTCGGTCGTGAGAGCCGAGACCACTACACCCTTTTGGCGGATGGGTACCGGATCTTCCCGAGGTTCTCCCCCCGGAAAACACCTGGACAAAGCATCCGCCTTAGTGTTCTTAGACCCAGGTCGGTACGTAACAAAAAAGTTGAACCGCGTGAAAAACAATGCCCAGCGAGCCTGCCTGGGGGACAGACGCTTGGCTGACTCCAAATACAGCAGATTTTTATGGTCGGTGATAACTGTAACCTGATGGACCGACCCCTCCAAAAAGTGTTGCCATGCCTCACAAGCCAACTTGATAGCCAACAACTCCCTGTTGTCGATATTGTAGTTATGTTCGGCAGACGACAGCTTCTTGGAAAAGTAGGCGCATGGACGCAACTCGCCCAAGGATGAGCCTTGTGACAGTACCGCCCCCACTCCAACCTCAGACGCATCGACTTCCACGGTAAACGGTTTTGATACGTCCGGTTGCACCAGAATGGGGACCGAAGCAAAAATGTTCTTCAGAAATTCAAATGCGCGCACAGCAGCCTGAAGCCAGGCAGAGAAATTGGTACCCTTTTTCGTCATGTCAGTAAGCGGTTTAGCAATGGTTGAAAAATCTTTGATAAACTTTCTATAATAGTTGGAAAACCCAAGGAACCGCTGAAGTGCTTTTAGGTTATCAGGCCGTTCCCAATGCAGCACCGCTTGCACCTTAGCGGCGTCCATTTTAAACCCTGAAGCAGACACAATATAACCCAAGAAAGGCAACTCCTGAACCAAAAATACACATTTCTCAAGTTTTGCATAGAGCTTATTTTCCCTGAAAAGCTGTAACACCTGCCTCACATGCTCTAAATGAGAATCACGGTCGCATGAATAAATGTCATCTAGGTACACGATAACGAATTTCCCCAGAACATGCGAGAATACATCATTTATGAAATGTTGAAAAACTGCAGGCGTGTTTGTCAACCCAAATGGCATCACCGAATTTTCAAAGTGACCCTCAGGAGTATTAAAAGCCGTCTTCCACTCATCACCTTGACGGACTCTTATGAGGTTGTACGCCCCCCTGACGTCAAGCTTGGAAAACCACTTAGTACCTGCCACCTGGTTGAACAAATCAGGTATCAGTGGCATAGGGTATGAATCACGAACCGTAATCTGGTTTAACTCCCTGAAATCCAGACACGGGCATAGTCTGCCATCTTTCTTTTTAATGAAGAAGAACCCCGCTGCCACCGGCGAGGACGAAGGCCTGATGTGCCCTTTGCTCAGACTCTCAGCAATGTAATCTTTTAAAGCTTGCCTCTCAGGACCGGAGATGTTGAACATCCATGCTTTCGGCAATTTAGCCCCTGGTTTAAACCTAATAGTACAGTCATAGGGGCGATGTGGTGGCAATTCTGAGCAACCCTTCTCTGAGAACACATCCGCGAAATCAAGCAGTGACTCAGGAATGCTTGGAGTCACAGCGGACACACATGTGGCCAGGCAATTCTCCTGGCAGAATCCGCTCCACTGGATTATGTCCTGAGTTTTCCAGTCAATAACCGGGTTGTGCATAGATAACCATGGAAAACCCAGAACCATTTGTGCAGGAAGATTCCTGAGCACCTTACATGTAACCTGCTCCGAATGTAGGACCCCAATGTGGAGTTTCACCTCAGCCACAAACTCAGTAATCTCCCCCTGTGGGAGAGGGGCAGCATTGATGGTGACCACCCGGATAGGATGAGGCAATTTTTCAACCGTGAACCCGGCCCTGCTCGCAAACTCCTCATCAATGAGATTAGTTGCCGAACTACCATATTTTTCTGACCATAAGACGCACTTTTTTCCTCCAAATTTGGGAGGAAAGTGTGGGTGCGTCTTATGGCAGGGATGTAGCATGCGGGTATGGGGGCAGCAGCAAGTGGGATCGCACTGTTATCCCACTTCAGGAGGCAGAAAAATGTCCCCACTGCCGGGAATCAGCTGCTGGGGAAACCATGTGGTCCCGACGATTAAGTGCAGTGAATATTCATTAGCTACACCCCGCCCACCTATCAGCTGAGTGGTGAGCTGGGAGCAGCAAATGAACACTGCACTTAAGCAGCGACACACATGGATTCCCCAGCACTGACTCCTGCAGCAGCTGGGGAGATCCGTGTGTCCGGGGGAGGAGGAGGCAGCAGCAGGGTCCGGGGGAGAGGAGATCGCTGCATACCTGCCTGGTTGTGCTGGAGCTGAGTGCTGTGCAGTGTGCACAAGAGGACCTGTGATGATGTCAGAATTGGGCGGGCTGGAGCATCACATGGCAGCACAGAGCCCTCCCTCTTCTTGACATCATCACAGGTCCTTCAGACTCCAACACTAGAATCTGCAGGCTTCCATTACCTGTGCTGTGGAAAGGCAACAAGAGGGAGGGCTCCGTGTGCAGTCATGAGATGCTTTTACCTCACCACAGTGTGGCTGGCTGCCACAATTAAGAGGTCAGTCTTTCCAAAACACAATAAAGCACTCTGCCACTCCTTTAGTGAACTATAACTCCCAGCATGTCATAGGATCTGCAGGACATGCTGGGAGTTATAGTTCTTCCATGGGATTTTAAAGCAGCACTCCAGTGTTATTTTGCAGTGCTGGAGTGGTGCTTTCACTATAAGCCCTGTGCCCCCATTCTTATACTCACCCTCCAGCATCTTCATATAGTACTTCACAGACACCACACTGGTCCTGCAGCTTCCAACATAAAAACATCCTATTATATATAATAACACCACATATAATAGTATGTTATTAAATATTTTACCACATTTTTTTGCTTCAAATATTTTTTTCTCTATTTTCCACCTCTAAAACCTGGGTGCGCCTTATAGTTCGGTGCGTCTTATAGTCCGAAAAATACGGTACTATCCACAAAAACAGTGATTGGCAGCTCTCTGCCAGCGACCATAACTCTGGCAGGGAGCATACATTGAGAGACCACCATGGAGGATATGCATAAGCTCAGATTGGCCTCCTCCACACCCTCTGAGCTTAGTAGTTTTCTGCCGTTGCGCTTTTTTTTAGAAAACAGAGGACAAGCAATAACATAATGCCCCTTTTTACCACAGCAAAAACAGAGTCCCTGCTTCCTGAGCGAGGGGGGCTTGATGACGCGACACCCCTGCGATTTGCATAGGCTCTGTGGGCTCACCTGCAGCAACCTCACGTGCACCTACAACCTCCCCCATAGGTGGCGTCTCTAGCGCCCCGATGCAAACGGCAATAAATGCGGACAACAAGACTCATGGCAGACTCTAGAGAAGCAGGAGTCTCATACATCAGGAGGGCTTGTTAAACCCTTCTCGAAACCCCATGTACAAACTGACTCCGCAGCGCAGGGTCATTCCATTGTGTGTCCACCGCCCAGCGGCGAAATTCAGAACAGTAATCCTCCGCCATTCGCTCCCCCTGGCGGAGAGCACGTATTTTAGATTCTGCTAGAGCCAATCTGTCAGGATCATCATATATGAGTCCAAGAGCAGAAAAAAAAACTCTACTGAGTTAAATGCAGCTGAATCAGAAGGTAATGAAAACTCCCATGCTTGGGGGTCTCCGTTCAGTAATGACAAAACCAAGCCCACACGCTGAGCCTCATTACCTGAGGAAAGTGAGCGCATACGAAAATATAATTTGCAAGCCTCACGAAAAACAACAAATTTACTGCGTTCCCCAGCAAACCTCTCAGGTAAAGGGATTTTTGGCTCTGCAACTTTACCTGCAGTTTCCACTTGCACATTAGATACCACAAGACCCTGTTGCTGAACTGCCCCCTTCAATTCAGTGACCTGTAAAAACAGCGCCCTCAACTGGCGGTTTATGGAAGTCATGGGATCCATGACAAACAAAAAAAATATATATATATTTTTTTTCTCTTTTGGGCCGATTATAATGTCACGGGGGAACTGGGTAGACTAAGGTAGGTTACCCAGGCCCCTGCGATATCCCTCAGGCTAGGGAAACCCTGTCTGTCCCTTTCCCAGAAGTTACACTAAAGGTGTGCATGTCTGGGCCGCCAGGCCTGACCCTGACTCCTGTTTCAGCCCTAAGCTGAAACCACCACCCGCCACCCAGTGAAGAGACCACACACCAATCCCCACAGAAAGAACAGACAGGGAAAACTAATAAACGCACCATGCCGCAGACACACAGGAATACACTATAATGTGCACAGGGCAAAACAAATACAAATAGGAAGGAGGAATATGACAAAGGATTATACACCACCAGATACGATATTCCTGCAACAAGACCACCACTCCAGACCGGAATCACCAGACAAAGCACAAGCTATAATCGGCGACGCCCAAAGTCCAGCACGACTATTTAAAGGCCGTGGGCGTGACCCAGCCTCCAACCTGATTACCAGCTAGATTAACCCCGAGCAAGCTGGATAAAATCTAGCTGATGCCACTGAGCGTGTAGTGGACGTAAGTGGAATTACTGCTGTCTGTCGGACGCCCTAGTGTGAACAGCGTCCGACATGACAGATAGGCAGTGTTTACAGAAGTATAAAAAGATATTATAAAGAAGACAAATATCGTATGTACAATACAATTACAAATAAAATGGGATTAACATTGAAAAATCACTTACATTTCGTTATGTCATCTCATCTGATGGCTGACCATGTGCTGTGGGGGAAAGAAGAGCATATGTCCAGATGCATCACCCCTGTCTCTCAGCAGGACCCCAAAGACACGTGAAGACTGCTGCTTCACTCACTTATTTCCTAGCCTAAAACCCAGGCACTCCCCCTGTGGTGACCTCACTTAGAGGCTGAAACCTCCCCTTTACTTAGAGTTATGATAACCATTTTTATGCCTAGCTCACTCTATGAATTTTGTATTTGAAATCCACAATGATCAGGAGGTGCACCACGTCAGGGCAATTCTTTTAAGTGTAAATACGGCATAGTTTCATAATCCGCTTACTGAGAAACCCACTCCTTGCACTCGTTGGGTTTAGCTTCCAGCAATTTCAGGGGGTTATGTATCTCTCGATGGACATCCAGAATACATAATCCTTATATCTCTAGCCCTGATTGGTGCCAATATTTATAACCTTCAAAAAACACTAGAAGCCCATGCTTCTGTACCAGTATTAACCAGTACCAGGTGGGAGAGGGGAATGAGGGATTTTCACAGAGTCTAACTGTGCAGTGTAAAGCCATATAGATTCTTGAGGGAGGGGGAAGAAGTATAGGATTTCACACACAGGCAGAGGGAGGAAGGGGGGGTCGAATCTGCAGAGGGTGTCTGTCCTCCGCTCTTGGATGTAGCAGAGCTCAGTGTGCGTGATAATAGACAATGAAATACCTCATGTTCCTGAAACCTCCTGTTATGGAAATATTTGGGTTGGATAAATATACCCCTGTGTGTGCTGTGGCCGCTCCCAATAAGACTGAGTATTTTGAGCGCTCAAGGAAGAATGAGACTGCACAACATCATTGTGTCAATAACATTCCATCAATACTGGTACTTTATTGTACATACATAGTTTTATATTTTCACATAGAAAGGAGTGGTTAGGGGTTGTCAGGGGTGGTTAGTTAATTACCATATTGTCTAGCTCCTCTGTCATTGATTATCTAAACATATATGGAATATTGTGATTAATGCTCATATGACTGCTGATTAAGCTGATTAAGCAACTAGAATTGAGCTCTCTGCATGTAGGACAGAGTTGAGACATCTGACACTGTTGGTCTGCCGTTTCAGCAAGATTCAGCTATATTCTAGGCATTATTTCAGACATCTGACCCAACTTCCGCTTTTTGGGATGGAAAACCCCATATGATCTGTCTGGCTTATATCAGTTTGTGTCAGCCATTTTAAACCATTTATTATAATGTATATATTAGCTGTGAGCATATGAGTATATATGATTATAGAGGGGTATACATGCAAGTGAGATCTACATGATATATATATTTCTATCACAAGCCCCCCTTAGATATCACTTGCCCTAATCCTAGCCTCCTGTCCCAAAGCGCTGCAACTCTTTTGTGCTGTCGGCGAACTGACACAAGCCTAATGCCTGTGCCCCACTCCGTACAGACTTTTCGCAAATGGGCGGTCAGGAGATCTGTCCCTAATGGGGGTTTGTTGCAATCAGTCTCTTAGTCAATAGCAGGTGTAGTGCGCGATGTGTAGTCTTTATCAGGTAGGTCATCTATTCGGTCAGGCCGCAACATCATTCTGGCTTGGATGTCATCTTCTGGTAGGGGAGCTTTCTTGCAATGCGATGAGTGGATCCAAGTGGGTCTTCCCTCCAGTTTCACAGAGTTTGGTGTCATCAGCAGCACTTGAACAGGACCATCAAATCTGGGATCGAGTGGTGTTCTCCTTACAAACTTTTTCACCAACACCCAGTCTCCTGGCTTCTAGGAGTGCATACCGGACACTGAATCTGGATCTGGCAATGAAGAAAAAAAAACTCGAGAATGGATGTTAGCAAGTTTCTTGGTGATTTCAATTACATAAGCAGACAAAGTATCATATTGCATAATCAGCTGCTGAGGGAAAGGATACCCCTAACCTGGGACTAGACCCAAATAAAACTTCATACGGTGACAGCTTTGCTGGGCCTCTGGAAGTATGCCTTACACTAAGTAGTGTGATTGGGAGTGTGTAGGCCTAAGTCTGACCCTACTGCTGACTAGATCTCTCATGTGAGGTTTGCTGTGAATGTGGGTCCCTGGTCACTCTCTATCACTTCTGGGACCCCATAGCTGCATATCTCGTCTCTGAGAGTAGCTTCTTTGCAGTAGTCTCTGCTGACTGGTTCCTCACTCACTGGAAAGCTTCTGGCCATCCTGAGAACACGTCCACGACCACAAGGGCATATTCGAATCCTTCACTTGGCGGAATTTGGATGTGGTCTATCTGGATCCTCTGGGAGGGGTACGGTGGTCTGGCAAGATGATGTATGGGAACTTTCTCCATTCTTCCAGGGTTGCATTGGCCACAGGTCAGACAGCTGTTTATGAACTTGGATGTTAGGGTGGAGATTTCTGGAGCGAACCAGTAAGCACCAATCGGATCATTCATCTGTGTCTTTAATCTGTGTGTGGGCCCATGTGCCCACTGGACCACCATAGGGTACATGCTTTGGGGTAAACAGGGTTTGTAGTCCATTGAGTATACCCTTCCTTCTTCATGTGTTGCTCACTTCCGCATCCAGCATTCCTTCTTGTCCTTTGGCGCTTGCTCTTGCAGCTTTTTTGAGCAGATCCCAGGATGTCATCTTGTCAGATTTCCTGTCTTCAGCCGTCCTGTAGTAGCCATCCGGCTCTACGCCCTCTTCCACTTTTCCATATTGTCTTCCTTTGACTGCTTCTTTGGTTGCCATATCCGCCATGTTGTTGCCTCGTGCCTCTACTGTGTTTAGTTTTCCATGCGCTTTGACTTTTAGTACTGCCACCACTTTTGGAAGTTGAAGTGCGTTCAGCAGGTCCTTAATGGCTCCATGATGCTTCACGGTTGTTCTACTTGCTGTGATGAAGTCCCTTGCAGCCCAGATGGGTCCAAAGTCGTGTGCTATGCCATGCAAGTACCTTGAATCGGTATACATTTTCTCAGTCTTGTCTTCTGCCATCTGGTAGGCCTTCATCAGCGCTATCAGTTCTGCTTCCTGGGCTGACAGACAGGGCGGCAGACTTCTGGACCACAGGATCTCTTGATTGCTGGTCACTGCACATCCCGTGTGGAATCTTCCTTCATCATCTGCAAATCTGGAGCCATCCACAGAGAGGATCAACTCTGGGTTGGTCAGTGGCTCTTCTGCCACCTTGGGTAGTCCTGCTGTTTCCTGTTGCATGATGCTGAAGCAATCATGGTCATCCGTCCGGAGCAAATTCAGATCCCATGCAGACTTTTTATCTGAGGGTCCATATCTGTATCCCCCCTTGGGAGTGGGAGTAGAGTGGACGGGTTGAGGACTGTGCATCTGGAGATGGTGACATTGTTGGGCAGGAGTAGAGAGCACTGGAGGCGAAGATGCCTGGAGGTGGAGAGATGTTTTAGCTGGGTTTGGTTGAGGATTGCTGAGATGTCATGCAGAGCCAGGATTTCCAATGGTTTTTCCACTGATGTCAGTAGTCCTGTCCAGGAAGGGCGTGTGCTGCAACTGCTGCTCTCATGCGGGAGGAAGAGGCTTCCCTTGCAACTGGATCCAGGCAAGCTGAAAAGTAGTCCGAAAGTCTCTGCTTTCCCCCCTGAAGCTGTGTCAGGACTCCAGTAGCAAGGCCTTCTTTTCTCATCAAGTAGAGACGGAATGGCTTCTCGTAGTCAGATGGGCCTAGTGCTGGCGCTGAGACTACTGTGCCTTTTAACTTCTTGAACGAGCTGAAGGCTGCATCAGTCAGGAGGAACGGGGCCAAGGAAGGCCTGTAGAACCATCTTCTCCACTGTGGTCTTCCGGTCATCTGTCAGGTGTTTCGCCTGGTGAGCAATACAGTGTCTCTGGAACGTAACTTGCTTCAGACACCACTGGACTTTGTTCTTTGAGATCTTGCAGTGCTGCTCCGCCAGGTAGAGTAGGAGATACAAGGAATGGGCTTTACACGTGTCAAAGTCAACTGCACAAAGGAGTAGATCGTCCACGTATTGTAGCAGGGTTACTTCTGCATGTTCTGTGACCCAGTTGGTGAGGACTGTGGACATTGCTTTGGTGAACTGTGAAGGGCTGTTCCGGGCCCACTGTGGCATCACTGTCCATGTGTGGTGTCCCCCCTGGTGCATTAAGGCAAACAGGAACTGGTCTTCCGGATGAAGGGGAACACTGGAGAAAACATTAGCCAGGTTGTTCACTGTGAACACTTTTGCTGTGGCAGGCACATTTGAGTGCAGAGTGTACCATATACCATTCTGAACTTGGCTGGCTCTCCTTTTACAGTCTTTTTCTTGATGGGGAAAAGCGGGGTATTGCAAGGCGATGTGCGAGGAACAATGATTCCTATTTCCAGGTAGACCTTCAGTTGGTCAGAGGCAGCTTGACTCTAGGCCTGGCCTGGGCCTTACGAGGGTACGGGGTACATGGCTTGAGTGACACCCGTACTGGGGCAACTTGAGGTTTTCTCACGTGCTGGGGTCCCTTAGACCATAGACTTTCTGGTACTACGTCCAGTACCTCCTTGAGTAGGCCTCATCGGTTGCTTAAAGTTCTTGTAGGGCCGCCAGCATGATTCTTCTTTGGTCAGGGATGAAGAAAGTGTCACTGTCCCATCTTCGTGGAACACTGTGGTTGCCTTCAGCTTCTGCAGTAGGTTCGCTCCCAGCAGGTTGAGTGGAAGTTCCTTGACACCACAAACTGGGACAGGATAGAGTGTCCTGGCTGAGTGCACACGCTCAGTGAATTTGTAAGCTGAGAATGTCTGACTTGACCATCAATGCCCATGCGAGACACAGAGGATTCCAATAGGCAGGTGGGATCAGCGAGTTCCACAGGTGTCATCACACTTCTGGCTGCACCACTTTGGATCTGACAACGCCATCCACTTTAAGGGTAATTTGAGGTATTGGTCCTGCAGATGAAGTTTTACATGTCAGGAGCGTAGTGTCTTGAGGACCTGGCTTGCTTGCCTCTGTCCTATGGACTGGGTACTTTACTGCTTTCTGCACTTCTTCCTTGACCTGTTTCTCTGGACCAACTCTTGGATTGCATGGGTCCAGTCTCTCCGGGGGCGTGGGTGCCCTGCACTGGTTCTGGAAATGGCCAAACTTGCCACAGATGTAACTCTTGACACTTCTTCTGTCTTCGTAGGGTGGTTGCGCTTCCAGGTCAGTGGTCACCATGAGAGGGGCTGTCTTCTGCACCCCTGGTTGGGACTCAATCCCTTTGGCTACTGTGGACAACGGCATGATGGGTACTGTAGCGGCAGCGGGGTCCGGCCTGCTGATTGAAGCTGCGGTGGTAAGACGGGGCCTGCAGGTGCATTCGTGGCGAGGCCCGGGGTGCCATGAGACCGGCGGCTGCATCCAACCCAAGGTCTTGGGGCATTACAGGGGCTGTGGCTGCATCTGCCATCACTTCTTCCTCCTGCTCCGACATAGCTTCTCCCCTTTGCTAACCTTATTGAGGTCGGTGTCTCCTCTCTGGAGTCTGCAGCGGTTCTTCCAGTGTGTTGATCGGCACTTTGCAGCGTCTTCACCTCTGGCTTCCCTTCCGGCGTTCTCAGCAGCACGGCAACCTTTTCCTTCTTTGTGCTCTTTTGTGGTGCTATAATGGTGGCAATTTTGGTGACAATCGGCAATAAACAGTCTCCTAGGCGCACATAAAACATTTTTTCTGGGTCAGTCCACTGCTATTGACCTGTTCCTAGGCCTAGCCACTATCAGTGGTTTCCTGATTGGCTGTCTCAGTCCATGCCCAAAGACCTGTGTATCTGGTCATGAATGGTGAAGCCCAAGTTTTGGAATACTTGCATTACTCTGCAATGAAACTTCTTTACAGACTCTGTCTTATCTTGGCTCATGTCATGGCTTGTCCTGCCAATCTGCCTTTGGCCCACTCTCTGAGCTGTTCAATTAGCTGTGGCCCTGACTCCCAAGCGTGTACGTCTGATTCTGCTGGAAGTTTGAATTGTTCCTTCATGATTGGCCAGAGTGCATCACCTGCTTCTATTTTCATTCATGGCCCAGAGATCATTCCAGGTGGCTGCATATTTTCACTGGTTCTGCTACATTCTTCGGTAAAATGGCATGGGATGCATCCCTGGGTCTGGAAGATTGTCACCTGACTTGAAGTGCAGTGCACATAGTGTAATGGTGGTGCCTCTATCTGCCCCTGCATTCTTGGTGCCTGTGGGTTTCTTTTCTAGTACTGGACAGCATGTATGATGTTCCCTCTTCATCTTCATCAGAGGAATAGTTGTGATAGCTTGTACTGGGGTCATACACTGACTGATTTTGGACTTAGAAGTTGCTTTTTTATGTGAGGATGTCTCCCCCCTTGCTGAAGCTATGATGGATTAGGCTTATAGTTCTATGTTGGTGTGAATGTAGGCAGCTCTGACTGGTGCTGAAGTTGTACATTATCAATACATGGTGATATCAAAGTTCATGTAAAACCTTAAGGGTTACAATATTGTTGACTGTGAAATGAGGTAACGGAGGATCTGTCAGTGAGCTCGTTCTGATATCATTCCTCCCCCCTCTGCACCCAGGGCTGAGCTGTCTGCTGCCTGATATGTCTGGGGGCTGCCCACTGCATTGTGTTTAGGGGGATTTTCACTTTCTTTCCCCGATATCACAAATGGCAATGTCTGGTTTGTGCCAGGGGCATAGAGGGAAACTTTGTGCTGTAAGCACCATATTGTTTGAATTGGGCGTTGGCCCAGCCGGCAACAAGGAGGAAAAAAAAGAGGAAGAAGAGGGAGGGGTTGATGAGTGGGACAAAGGAAGAGAGAGAGAGAGAGATAGAAAGGTGTGGTAAAGAGAAACGGGGAGAATCAGGGTGTGCAGAAGGAGGTGGAGAAAGGAGGAGGGATGGGTGTGGAGAAGGAAAAGAAGGAGGAGATAGGTGTGGTGGGGGAGTGGAGAAGGAGGGAGGAGAAGATGGAGGGTGAGGAGAAGGAGGGAGGAGAAGAGAGATAGAGAGGAGAATAGAGGAGTGGGGAGAGAGAAAAGTGTGGAGAAAAAGGAGAGCGGGAGAGAAGAAGTGATGGCAGATGCAGCCACAGCCCCTGTAATGCCCCAAGACCTTGGGTTGGATGCAGCCGCCGGTCTCATGGCACCCCGGGCCTCGCCACGAATGCACCTGCAGGCCCCGTCTTACCACCGCAGCTTCAATCAGCAGGCCGGACCCCGCTGCCGCTACAGTACCCATCATGCCGTTGTCCACAGTAGCCAAAGGGATTGAGTCCCAACCAGGGGTGCAGAAGACAGCCCCTCTCATGGTGACCACTGACCTGGAAGCGCAACCACCCTACAAAGACAGAAGAAGTGTCAAGAGTTACATCTGTGGCAAGTTTGGCCATTTCCAGAACCAGTGCAGGGCACCCACGCCCCCGAAGAGACTGGACCCATGCAATCCAAGAGTTGGTCCAGAGAAACAGGTCAAGGAAGAAGTGCAGAAAGCAGTAAAGTACCCAGTCCATAGGACAGAGGCAAGCAAGCCAGGTCCTCAAGACACTACGCTCCTGACATGTAAAACTTCATCTGCAGGACCAATACCTCAAATTACCCTTAAAGTGGATGGCGTTGTCAGATCCAAAGTGGTGCAGCCAGAAGTGTGATGACACCTGTGGAACTCGCTGATCCCACCTGCCTATTGGAATCCTCTGTGTCTCGCATGGGCATTGATGGTCAAGTCAGACATTCTCAGCTTACAAATTCACTGAGCGTGTGCACTCAGCCAGGACACTCTATCCTGTCCCAGTTTGTGGTGTCAAGGAACTTCCACTCAACCTGCTGGGAGCGAACCTACTGCAGAAGCTGAAGGCAACCACAGTGTTCCACGAAGATGGGACAGTGACACTTTCTTCATCCCTGACCCAAGAAGAATCATGCTGGCGGCCCTACAAGAACTTTAAGCAACCGATGAGGCCTACTGAAGGAGGTACTGGACGTAGTACCAGAAAGTCTATGGTCTAAGGGACCCCGGCACGTGAGAAAACCTCAAGTTGCCCCAGTACGGGTGTCACTCAAGCCATGTACCCCGTACCCTCGTAAGGCCCAGGCCAGGCCTAGAGTCAAGCTGCCTCTGACCAACTGAAGGTCTACCTGGAAATAGGAATCATTGTTCCTCGCACATCGCCTTGCAATACCCCGCTTTTCCCCGTCAAGAAAAAGACTGTAAAAGGAGAGCCAGCCAAGTTCAGAATGGTATATGGTACACTCTGCGCTCAAATGTGCCTGCCACAGCAAAAGTGTTCACAGTGAACAACCTGGCTAATGTTTTCTCCAGTGTTCCCCTTCATCCGGAAGACCAGTTCCTGTTTGCCTTAATGCACCAGGGGGGACACCACACATGGACAGTGATGCCACAGTGGGCCCGGAACAGCCCTTCACAGTTCACCAAAGCAATGTCCACAGTCCTCACCAACTGGGTCACAGAACATGCAGAAGTAACCCTGCTACAATACGTGGACGATCTACTCCTTTGTGCAGTTGACTTTGACACGTGTAAAGCCCATTCCTTGTATCTCCTACTCTACCTGGCGGAGCAGCACTGCAAGATCTCAAAGAACAAAGTCCAGTGGTGTCTGAAGCAAGTTACGTTCCAGAGACACTGTATTGCTCACCAGGCGAAACACCTGACAGATGACCGGAAGACCACAGTGGAGAAGATGGTTCTACAGGCCTTCCTTGGCCCCGTTCCTCCTGACTGATGCAGCCTTCAGCTCGTTCAAGAAGTTAAAAGGCACAGTAGTCTCAGCGCTAGCACTAGGCCCATCTGACTACGAGAAGCCATTCCGTCTCTACTTGATGAGAAAAGAAGGCCTTGCTACTGGAGTCCTGACACAGCTTCAGGGGGGAAAGCAGAGACTTTCGGACTACTTTTCAGCTTGCCTGGATCCAGTTGCAAGGGAAGCCTCTTCCTCCCGCATGAGAGCAGCAGTTGCAGCACACGCCCTTCCTGGACAGGACTACTGACATCAGTGGAAAAACCATTGGAAATCCTGGCTCTGCATGACATCTCAGTAATCGTCAACCAAACCCAGGTAAAACATCTCTCCACCGCCAGGCATCTTCGCCTTCAGTGCTCTCTACTCCTGCCCAACAATGTCACCATCTCCAGATGCACAGTCCTCAACCCGTCCACTCTACTCCCACTCCCAAGGGGGGATACAGATATGGACCCTCAGATAAAAAGTCTGCATGGGATCTGAATTTGCTCCGGACGGATGACCATGATTGCTTCAGCATCATGCAACAGGAAACAGCAGGACTACCCAAGGTGGCAGAAGAGCCACTGACCAACCCAGAGTTGATCCTCTCTGTGGATGGCTCCAGATTTGCAGATGATGAAGGAAGATTCCACACGGGATGTGCAGTGACCAGCAATCAAGAGATCCTGTGGTCCAGAAGTCTGCCGCCCTGTCTGTCAGCCCAGGAAGCAGAACTGATAGCGCTGATGAAGGCCTACCAGATGGCAGAAGACAAGACTGAGAAAATGTATACCGATTCAAGGTACTTGCATGGCATAGCACACGACTTCGGACCCATCTGGGCTGCAAGGGACTTCATCACAGCAAGTAGAACAACCGTGAAGCATCATGGAGCCATTAAGGACCTGCTGAACGCACTTCAACTTCCAAAAGTGGTGGCAGTACTAAAAGTCAAAGCGCATGGAAAACTAAACACAGTAGAGGCACGAAGCAACAACATGGCGGATATGGCAACCAAAGAAGCAGTCAAAGGAAGACAATATGGAAAAGTGGAAGAGGGCGTAGAGCCGGACGGCTACTACAGGACGGCTGAAGACAGGAAATCTGACAAGATGACATCCTGGGATCTGCTCAAAAAAGCTGCAAGAGCAAGCGCCAAAGGACAAGAAGGAATGCTGGATGCGGAAGTGAGCAACACATGAAGAAGGAAGGGTATACTCAATGGACTACAAACCCTGTTTACCCCAAAGCATGTACCCTATGGTGGTCCAGTGGGCACATGGGCCCACACACAGATTAAAGACACAGATGAATGATCCGATTGGTGCTTACTGGTTCGCTCCAGAAATCTCCACCTTAACAGCCAAGTTCATAAACAGCTGTCTGACCTGTGGCCAATGCAACCCTGGAAGAATGGAGAAAGTTCCCATACATCATCTTGCCAGACCACCGTACCCCTCCCAGAGGATCCAGATAGACCACATCCAAATTCCGCCAAGTGAAGGATTCGAATATGCCCTTGTGGTCGTGGACGTGTTCTCAGGATGGCCAGAAGCTTTCCAGTGAGTGAGGAACCAGTCAGCAGAGACTACTGCAAAGAAGCTACTCTCAGAGACGAGATATGCAGCTATGGGGTCCCAGAAGTGATAGAGAGTGACCAGGGACCCACATTCACAGCAAACCTCACATGAGAGATCTAGTCAGCAGTAGGGTCAGACTTAGGCCTACACACTCCCAATCACACTACTTAGTGTAAGGCATACTTCCAGAGGCCCAGCAAAGCTGTCACCGTATGAAGTTTTATTTGGGTCTAGTCCCAGGTTAGGGGTATCCTTTCCCTCAGCAGCTGATTATGTAATATGATACTTTGTCTGCTTATGTAATTGAAATCACCAAGAAACTTGCTAACATCCATTCTCGAGTTTTTTTCTTCATTGCCAGATCCAGATTCAGTGTCCGGTATGCACTCCTAGAAGCCAGGAGACTGGGTGTTGGTGAAAAAGTTTGTAAGGAGAACACCACTCGATCCCAGATTTGATGGTCCTGTTCAAGTGCTGCTGATGACACCAAACTCTGTGAAACTGGAGGGAAGACCCACTTGGATCCACTCATCGCATTGCAAGAAAGCTCCCCTACCAGAAGATGACATCCAAGCCAGAATGATGTTGCGGCCTGACCGAATAGATGACCTACCTGATAAAGACTACACATCGCGCACTACACCTGCTATTGACTAAGAGACTGATTGCAACGAACCCCCATTAGGGACAGATCTCCTGACCGCCCATTTGCGAAAAGTCTGTACGGAGTGGGGCACAGGCATTAGGCTTGTGTCCGTTCACCGACAGCACAAAAGAGTTACAGCGCTTTGGGACAGGAGGCTAGGATTAGGGCAAGTGATATCTAAGGGGGGCTTGTGATAGAAATATATATATCATGTAGATCTCACTTGCATGTATACCCCTCTATAATCATATATACTCATATGCTCACAGCTAATATATACATTATAATAAATGGTTTAAAATGGCTGACACAAACTGATATAAGCCAGACAGATCATATGGGGTTTTCCATCCCAAAAAGCGGAAGTTGGGTCAGATGTCTGAAATAATGCCTAGAATATAGCTGAATCTTGCTGAAACGGCAGACCAACAGTGTCAGATGTCTCAACTCTGTCCTACATGCAGAGAGCTCAATTCTAGTTGCTTAATCAGCTTAATCAGCAGTCATATGAGCATTAATCACAATATTCCATATATGTTTAGATAACCAATGACAGAGGAGCTAGACAATATGGTAATTAACTAACCACCCCTGACAACCCCTAACCACTCCTTTCTATGTGAAAATATAAAACTATGTATGTACAATAAAGTACCAGTATTGATGGAATGTTATTGACACAATGATGTGCAGTCTCATTCTTCCTTGAGCGCTCAAAATACTCAGTCTTATTGGGAGCGGCCACAGCACACACAGGGATATATTTATCCAACCCAAATATTTCCATAACACTCCCCCTTTTGGACTGCGTTATGGAGGCAGGACCTCTCGGTACCCCTCTATGTGCATCTCTGCAAGTTCTCCCCAGTGGGACAACCCAGCTGCCTTGCTATGCTCTAGCCTCATGGAGTTCCCGCCTACCCAATGCCCCAAGCAGTGGACCTCTTGATGGTCAGACCGGCTTGGTGAATTTGCCTGAGCATCTCCTGAAGATGCTGCAGGTGTTCGTCCCAGGAGGAACTGAAGATGGCAATGTCATTCAAGTATGCCACCGCATACTTCTCCAGTCCCTGAAGCAGGTGGTTGACCATCTGCTGGAAAGTGACAGGGGCATTCTTCATGCCAAAGGGCATGACCGTGGACTCGTATAGTCTGAAGGGTGTGATAAAGGCGGACTTTTCCTGTGCCTCGGGGCTCAGGGGAATCTGCCAGTATTCCCGACTCAGATCCATTATGGTCAGATATTTTGCGCCAGCTAACCGCTCAAGCAGCTCCTTGATGCGTGGCATTAGGTGCGCATCAGAGGCTGTGATGGCGTTTAGCCCCCTGTAGTTCACGCAGAACTGGGTGGTCCGATCCTTCTTTGGCACGAGAACTACAGGTGAGGCCCATGCGCTCTTTGACTGTTAAATCACTCCCAGATGTAACATCTCATCAATCTGCTGGCGCATAACCTGCTGCACCTCCTCGGAGATCCGATTGGGTGCTCGCCGCAGTGGGGCATGATTCCCTGTGTCAACCTCGTTGACCGCTAACTCAATCCTTCCAGGTCGATTGGAAAACATGGCCCGGGAGGGTTCCAGCATGGTCCGCAACTGCGACCGCTGGGGTTCAGTTAACAAGGCGCTTACCTCCACATCCTTTATGGACCCACTGGCCTTGGCTTGGGCCAGCATGTCCAGGAGGGGGTCTTCCTCCTCGTCTTTGGGCAGGGTGCAGACCGGTAGGACATAGGCTTCACGTTCGTGATGAGCCTTCATCATATTGATGTGAAAGGCCTTTCGCCTACCCCGAGCATGGTCCAGTGTGACCACGTAGGCGACTGGGTTGAGCTGTTGATGGACGACGTACGGGCCGTCCCAGGCAGCCCGAAGCTTATCCTTTGGTACGTGGACCAGCACTCACACCTTTTGACCCACCTGGTAGGTTCGCTCCCGGGTATTCTGGTCGTACCAGTGCTTCTGATCAACCTGAGTCTGCATTATGTTGTCATGCACCAACTTCATCAAAGTCTGCATTTTGTCACGGAAGTGCATGACATACTCCACTATGGACACTTCAGAAGAGTTCGGCTCCTCTTCCCAGGATTCCCTTACCAACCCAAGGGGTCCCCGGACTCACCTGCCGTACAGGAGATTGAAGGGGGAGAACCCAGTCGAGGCCTGCGGAAACTCTAGGTAAGCGAATAGCAGGTGTGGGAGGTACCGCTCCCAGTCACGTCCTTGGGTCTCAACCAGCATGCGTAGCATCTGTTTGAGGGTACTGTTGAAGGGCTTACGCAAACCATTGGTCTGTGGGTGATATGCACTCGACACCAGACGCTTCACCTGCATTCTCTTACAGAGAGCCTCCATTAGACAAGATGTGAATTGGGTCCCTTGATCGGTAAGCATCTCCCTGGGAAATCCTACCCTTGAAAAGATGGCCAACAGTGCATCTGCCACCTTATCTGCCCTAGTTGAGGACAGAGCCACTGCCTCTGGGTACCGGGTAGCGTAGTCTACCACAGTGAGGACGTATTGCTTTCCAGATATGCTGGGGATGGCCAGCGGGCCCATAATGTCCACCGTGATCCTCTGGAAAGGCTCCTCTATTACTGGCAAAGGGAACAGGGGAGCCTTAAGAGCAGGCCCCGCCTTCCCCACTCTTTGACAGGTGACACAGGAGCGGGAGTAGTTTGTCACATCTGTCCCCATCTTGGCCAATAGAAGTGTTGAGACAGCCGGGCCTTAGTTTTGCTGATCCCCAAATGTCCAGCGAGTGGGATCTCATGGGCAATCTGCAACAACTCGCCCCTGAATTGGTGCAGGATGACCAGCTGCCTTTCCCTCAACCACTCCTTTTGGGATTTTCCGGGTACTGTCTCCCTGTACTGTCTCCCCATACAACCTCCCTCATTCCCAGAACACCCTCTTCTTATCAGTCACAGAGGAGGGCATCTCGGCAAGGTGTCTCAAATTCTCAAAGCTCGCATCTGAGTGCAGTGCGGCATGGAACTCCTGGCTACAGGCAGCCAGAAGCGACTTCAGGGTCCCTTCCCCACAGGAACCCTCTGGGACCTGCTCTGGGTCCATCTCTGGTTCAGTCACGCCTGTGACTGAGGAGGGTCTAGAAGGCAGAACATATCTGCGTTCTGGGCACTCTGACTGCGGGTGACAGCAGCTATGTAGGCTGTCTCCCCGGGGATTTCCACAGACCCATCAGCCGGCAATACTATGGGTACTACCTCCCCATCCACCCCCAACCTCCCAAAAGCAGTACTACTTATGGGGCAGTTAGCTTCCTCTGTGGCACTGATCAGTTGCACGGCATCATCTTCCTCACGGTTCCCATGCATCTCCCCATTTCCCTGAGCACCACCACTTGCTCCTGTTAGGGGTTCCTCAGCCATCCCACCCCTCAGAGTTACGTGGCTGAGCACTCCTGCACCTGTGAAAACATCATTCTTAGGAAATAAATGGTTAGCAGGTAAAACATGCATATTTTCATCATCAGCATCATCAGTATTATCCTCAGCATTTTCAGAAAAATGGTTATCAGGTACATCATTAACCGGTAAAGCATTGTCAGGTAACACATGCAATTTCCCATCGCTATCATCAGCATTCGATCGGAGAGGGGAGTCAGGGACATAATTGTTATGGACCTGGTGGTTAGGTGCACCTGGAATGACCTGATGGTTAAACTAGAAGACAGGACAAGCTCTGGGAAGTGGGAACTCGATTCATTACTTAAATTTAAGAGGGGACTGGATACCTTTCTTGAAAAGTATAATGTTACAGGGTATATACACTAGATTCCTTGATAAGGCGTTGATCCAGGGAACTATTCTGATTACCGTATGTGGGGTCGGGAAGGAATTTTTTTCCCCATGGTGGAGCTTACTCTTACCACATGGTTTTTTTTTGCCTTCCTCTGGATCAACATGTTAGGGCATGTAAGGCTATGGATTGAACTAGATGGACTTAAAGTCTTCCTTCAACCTTAATAACTATGTAACTATCTAGCGGATCTAAGGAACTCTAAATTGCGATGGTCAGTTAGCACTATGATCTGTTGTGCAGCTCCTTGCAGATGATGCCTCCATTCTTTGAAAGCCGCAATAATAGCCAGCAATTCCTTGTCTCCCACGTCGTAATTCTTCTCTGCTGAGGTTAGTCTACGGGAAAAGAAAGCACAAGGATGTAGCAGACCCTTCTCTCCAGTTCTTTGGGAGAGAATAGCCCCCAAAGCATTATCAGAAGCGTCCACCTCCACAATGAAAGAAAGTGTTGGATCTGGGTGTATCAACAGCGGTGCTGATGTGAAACAGATCTTAAGCCGATCAAAAGCTTCTTGAGCCTGTGATGACCACTTAAAGGGCTTTTCCTTCTTTGTCAAGTGCAGCGCCCCCACCGCCGCAGGGCCGAGGGGTACCCGGTACCGGGCCTCTGAGTCTCTGCTCTGGGGCTGTCACGGCGGCTAGGCCCCGGTCCGTGACCCTGCCGTGGGGCGCACAATGATAGATGCGATGTGTGGTGATAATGGTGCAGTTGTGGGGTGCAGGTCGCGGTAAATAACGAGGACACCAGGTTGCAGTCTCTTTACCTCTTTACTGAAGATCTCTGGGTCCTCAGTCCGGAACACGGTTCACCAGGCTGCGCAAGTCCGGCCGGTCCAATGGCACCTCCAGAGTTCTCTTCACAGGTGGAAATCTGTGCCTTCCCTCTAGCGCTATGTGTTGTGGTCCTTCCCTGCTGTGCTTACAGAAAGTCCCCACAACTGTTGTGTCTGTTTCTTAAGTTCCCTCACAACTCGATTAGATGATGTTCTGCTAATCCTCCGTCCCTCCCTGATGTTCTGGTTGGGACGGCACCCGTTTGACGGGTAGGCTCGGAGCTCTTCCGGGACCCTAGAGTCGCCCCTCTCCACAAGTTGCCCCCCAAGACTGCATAGGTGATTTAAGTTAGACAGCCCGCCTTAGACTGACTGTCCTGCCGCTGTTTAGAGTATTGCTTGAAGCTGAATATTGTGATACTCTCTCGGCGTTCCGGCCACCGGTTGTGCGCCTCAGTAGGATGTTGTCTCGGTCTTACAGCACGACTCCTACTGGTATTCTCCTATTGCTTTGATCTCGTTTCTCACTCAGCACAATCTATCTCGCTTCTGATCCTTCCTTGGGCACCGCCGCTATCCTGAGCAGGCACGGTCCCGTTACGTTCGTTCCAATTGCCAAGCCTCTGTCAGGATCCCACCCCTGACAGAGACCCTACTGTGTCTTCCCCCACAACACCCTCTGCCACAAGGTGTTGCCTGGTTCCAACCCAGTCAGCTTTCTCATCTAACTTCCTGCCTGACCCCCAGTTTACCCACTATGGTGGGGAGTGGCCTAGTGAATAGAACCCTTAGCTCCCCCCGGAGGCCCGACTATGAAATGTATTGGTGTCTGTGATACCTGATCAGATGAACTCCTTCAGTGCCATCAGACGTACCATAGCTCCCCTTAGTGGCGGAGCCACAGTACTGCAACGACCAGGACTCTGGGGCGCTGCACTCCCCCCTGGTTAAACACAGTACTCCGGGACTGAGAAGAAAACAACAATACAGGTTAGCAAAAAGACATACAATTTTTGTGAGTGCAATAACAGTAGGCATATTTAAACAGAGCTTCCCTTTATGGGAGGTGAGGACGCTTGAACGTTACAAACATAGTTAACATTATAAATTACAGGCTATAAATAACTCCTGTCACCCAACCGGGTATTCTACTTAGTGCAAACTTCTGAATAATAAGTTAACATTGTCCTTAAGGATGTACACTCTGAATCCGCTAAAGACCTTCTTATAATCACATTATAAGGCAATTTAACTTTTACATTCTCCTTCTTTAAATCTGCAGGACCGCCTGTCCTATCGGCACCAGACCTACTGCCTCTCCTTTCTCACAGGACCGCTCCTTTCAGCCCGAGCCTTCTGTCTTTTCAACTACTATACACAGTATAGAACATAACATTACTTTCAGTTTAAGAGCACTGAGCCATCTCTATATGGCTCCTATGAGGACTCAGGGTTTACCTTCTATCCTCATTGTCTATCAACATTATCAAACACTTTCTATAGAACAGTTAACTTTCTCATTATTCTTCTTGCTGACATGTATACTGGACACTACGGCTACCCCTACGGGTCCACTGCATCCTTCTTCTAGCTTTCTCTTCCTTCCGGGGAACATCATCAGCATTTCTTTACAATTAACTAGTTGAATACATATAACTTTTTCACACAAACATTATCATCACGTTCCCTTTATCAAAACATTATTGCTATCTCTCGGTCTTAAAGCAATATTACTCTTAAGTGCAACACATGAACATCCCCTTTAAGAGGGGACCAAGTCTCTATGAGGTAGCATATCTTCTCAAGCTACCAGTCCGTACTCAGCAAAGGTTCCAGTGTGGTATCTTCGCAAAGAGTCCTTTTTGAAGTAAAACCAGTAGGGAGCACCTTTAATAAGGTGCAAACTATTTACAAAAAGTTTGTATCATGCACTGTTCATGATTGTGGCAGTTCTAGAAACTTGTGCAAAACTTAGAAAAATAAACAAAAACAATAGGGATCCCGGGTCAACAAAGGGATCCCCTTTAAAAGTTAACCCTGAACGGGTTTAGCAGCAAAACAGGAAACAGTAACTATATACATATTTTAAAGCATTTCTGCTTACTCATCTTTCGGTACAGAAGGTGGTTTCCTCCCGGGCCTCACCAGACCAACGGGTCGCGCCGATTCAAGGAGCGGGTCCCGCCCCAGCAACGACAGGATCCCTCGCCGTGATGTTCTTCTTACTGATGAACCAGCACGCCCCCAAGGTGCATGGTGGGTCCGGGTTCCCCGCTGCTCCGCAGGGACAGATTCTGTGGCTTTTGCAGCAGGGGGTTCATCCTCTGATGCCCCAGCAGCGGCTTGGAGTGCGACGCACCGCTGGGCGCCCCGAGCTACCCAGCCGGCCTCACCGGTTTCCCTCCTCCACCTGGTGTAGGTTACAGCGTCACCTGGCTCCAGGTCGCGGGCGAACCTTCCTCCGCAGGGCTCTACTTCCTCCCGGTCCACACGGACTTGCAAGGGCTCCCCGATCTCCTGTATAACTCCCCTTCCATGTCGGGAGTTGAAGGAGACCACTACACCCCAGTGGGACGGTGGGACCTCTGCGACGCTGGTCAGATCAACCTGGGTTGCCGGTTGTGGTCGGTCTCGCCATGCAGCCATCAAGCGCCGCAGGTGTTCGGCCTCTGGCATGATCTTCAGGCCCTGCGTCCGCAGCGCAGCTTCAGCCGCGGCCGGGTTGGGAGGAGCGGGGGACACCACCGATAGGTGGACCTCCGTGGGTTGGCCCAGCCGCGCAAGCACACGAGCATCCGCCTCCAGGCGGTGCGCTATGTGCCGGGCTTCGGCTGCGGCCACACACTCCTCGGACATCCGCCAGTTGGGTCGACCCATCGGGGGTTCCGTAAGGGCCAGTCCCCGCAACGATGGCGTCTCCGAGGCTGTGTCTGGTGATGCGGCTCCATGCCGAGTCAGGTCATCCCCACGCGGTGCTTCCGGCGTCGCCATCTTTATCTCCTCTCCAGTGTCTTCTTCCCGCGGTCTCTTTCGTGGGCGGCCCCGTCTCCATGGTCTCCACCCTCCAAACAGGATCAGGAGGCGGACCTCGGCTGTTGACGGACACGTCCTCAGGACACAGAAATATTTAGACTGGGCGGCCATTGTCCTTCGCGCCCTTCAGCTTGTCTACGCCTACTCCACGCCCCTCTTCTTCTCCTGCGCTCTCCTCAGCGCTGCAATGGCGGCGGATTTTGGCGGTAAATTGCAACACACAGTCTTTACAATAAAGCACAGTCCAAGCACAGTAAATCACAGTTCCAAGGCACACATGACCTGATTCTTCAGGCTTAAGTAGATCCTGTTCGTGACGCCAAATTGCAGCGCCCCCACCGCCGCAGGGCCGAGGGGTACCCAGTACCGGGCCTCTGAGTCTCTGCTCTGGGGCTGTCACGGCGGCTAGGCCCCGGTCCGTGACCCTGCCGTGGGGCGCACAATGATAGATGCGATGTGTGGTGATAATGGTGCAGTTGTGGGGTGCAGGTCGCGGTAAATAACGAGGACACCAGGTTGCAGTCTCTTTACCTCTTTACTGAAGATCTCTGGGTCCTCAGTCCGGAACACGGTTCACCAGGCTGCGCAAGTCCGGCCGGTCCAATGGCACCTCCAGAGTTCTCTTCACAGGTGGAAATCTGTGCCTTCCCTCTAGCGCTATGTGTTGTGGTCCTTCCCTGCTGTGCTTACAGAAAGTCCCCACAACTGTTGTGTCTGTTTCTTAAGTTCCCTCACAACTCGATTAGATGATGTTCTGCTAATCCTCCGTCCCTCCCTGATGTTCTGGTTGGGACGGCTGTTATGGATCCCAATGGCTAGGGGATCGCACTGGACAAGCAAAAATAACTCAAATAACGGACGAGCTCTAGGATGATGGAACCTGGGCTGACCGCTGCCCTACTCCTGACAAACACAACTAGAAATAGCCAGGGAGCGTGCCTACGTTGATTCTAGACGCCTCGCGCCAGCCTAAGAGCTAACTAGTACTGCAGAGGAAATAAAGACCTATCTTGCCTCCAGAGAAATAAACCCCAAAGGTATAGTTGCCCCCCACATGTATTGACGGTGAAAATGAGAGGAAGGCACGCACATAGATATGAAAATAGAGTTAGCAAAACGAGGCCCGCTATAACTAGAAAGCAGAAGGATACAAAAGGGGTCTGAGCGGTCAGCAAAAAACCCTAATCAAAAACCATCCTGAGATTACAAGCACCCATGTGCCAACTCATGGCACATGGGGAGCACCTCAGCCCACCAGAGCTTCCAACTAGCATAGAGTAATATTTAGCAAGCTGGACAAAAAACAAAACAACTGAAAAGCATAACTTAGCTTATCCTGAGAGATCTGGAAGCAGGTAGTCAGAACCAAACTGAGCACATCTGAGTACATTGATAGCGGCAAGGGAATGACAGGAAAGCCAGGTTAAATAGGAAACACCCAGCCTCTGATGGACAGGTGGAAACCAGAGACCGCAACCCACCAAAGTCACCCAGTACCAGTTGTAACCACCAGAGGGAGCCCAAAAACAGAATCCACAACAGTACCCCCCCCTTGAGGAGGGGTCACCGAACCCTCACGAGAACCCCCAGGGCGATCAGGATGAGCTCTATGGAAGGCGCGGACCAAATCAGTCGCATGAACATCAGAGGCGACCACCCAGGAATTATCTTCCTGACCATAACCCTTCCACTTAACCAAATACTGGAGTTTACGTCTGGAAACACGAGAATCCAAGATCTTCTCAACAACATACTCCAATTCTCCCTCCACCAGCACCGGAGCAGGAGGCTCAACCGAAGGAACAACGGGCACCTCATACCTCCGCAATAACGACCGATGGAACACGTTATGAATAGCAAACGATGCTGGGAGATCCAAACGAAAAGATACAGGGTTAAGAATCTCCAAGATCTTATAAGGACCGATGAACCGAGGCTTGAACTTGGGAGAAGAGACCTTCATAGGGACAAAACGAGAAGACAACCACACCAAGTCCCCAACACGAAGTCGGGGACCCACGCGGCGACGGCGATTAGCAAACTGCTGAGCCTTCTCCTGAGACAACTTCAAATTGTCCACCACCTGATTCCAAATCTGATGTAGCCTGTCCACCACCACGTCCACTCCAGGACAATCCGAAGGCTCCACCTGACCAGAGGAAAAACGAGGATGAAACCCCGAATTACAAAAGAAAGGAGAAACCAAAGTAGCAGAACTAGCCCGATTATTAAGGGCAAATTCGGCCAGTGGCAAAAAGGCAACCCAGTCATCTTGATCAGCAGAAACAAAACACCTTAAATAAGTTTCCAAGGTCTGATTAGTTCGCTCCGTCTGGCCATTCGTCTGAGGATGGAATGCAGACGAGAAAGACAAATCAATGCCCATCTTAGCACAAAACGTCCGCCAAAATCTAGACACAAACTGGGATCCCCTGTCAGAAACGATATTCTCCGGAATCCCATGCAAACGAACCACGTTCTGAAAAAATAAAGGGACCAACTCAGAGGAAGAAGGCAACTTAGGCAAGGGTACCAAATGAACCATCTTAGAAAAGCGGTCACACACAACCCAGATAACGGACATTTTCTGTGAGACAGGGAGATCTGAAATAAAATCCATGGAAATGTGCATCCAAGGCCTCTTCGAGATAGGCAAGGATAACAACAACCCACTGGCCCGAGAACAGCAAGGCTTAGCCCGAGCACACACCTCACAAGACTGCACAAAGGTGCGCACATCCCTTGACAAGGAAGGCCACCAAAAAGACCTGGCCACCAAGTCTCTAGTACCAAATATTCCCGGATGACCAGCCAACACAGAAGAATGGACCTTGGAGATGACTCTACTGGTCCAATCATCCGGAACAAACAGTCTTTCTGGTGGACAACGATCAGGTTTATCCGCCTGAAACTCCTGCAATGCACGTCGCAAGTCTGGGGAGACGGCGGACAATATTACCCCATCCCTAAGGATACCAGTAGGCCCAGAGTCTCCAGGAGAGTCAGGCACAAAACTCCTGGAAAGAGCATCTGCCTTCACATTCTTTGAACCTGGCAGGTATGAAACCACAAAATTGAAACGAGAAAAAAACAACGACCAACGAGCCTGTCTAGGATTCAGACGCCTGGCAGACTCAAGGTAAATCAGATTTTTGTGATCAGTCAAGACCACCACACGATGTCTAGCACCCTCAAGCCAATGACGCCACTCCTCAAATGCCCACTTCATGGCCAAAAGCTCCCGATTACCCACATCATAATTCCGCTCGGCGGGCGAGAATTTTCTAGAAAAGAACGCACATGGCTTCATCACCGAGCCATCGGAACTTCTCTGTGACAAAACCGCCCCCGCTCCAATCTCGGAAGCATCAACCTCAACCTGAAAAGGAAGTGAAACATCTGGTTGACATAACACAGGAGCAGAAGAAAACCGGCGCTTAAGTTCCTGAAAGGCCTCCACAGCCGTAGGAGACCAATTAGCAACATCAGCACCCTTTTTAGTCAAATCAGTCAAAGGTTTAACAACACTGGAAAAATTAGCAATGAACCGACGATAAAAATTAGCAAAACCCAAGAACCTCTGAAGACTCTTAACAGATGTAGGTTGTGTCCAGTCACAAATCGCCTGAACCTTGACGGGATCCATCTCAATAGTAGAAGGAGAAAAAATGTACCCCAAAAAAGAAATCTTCTGGACTCCGAAGAGACATTTCGAGCCCTTCACAAACAGAGAATTGGCCCGCAGGACTTGAAACACCTTCCTGACCTGTAGAACATGAGACTCCCAGTCATCAGAAAACACCAAAATATCATCCAAATACACAATCATAAACCTATCCAGATATTCACGGAAAATATTGTGCATAAAGGACTGAAAGACTGAAGGAACATTAGAAAGACCAAAAGGCATTACCAAATACTCAAAATGGCCCTCAGGCGTATTAAATGCGGTTTTCCACTCATCACCCTGCTTTATCCGCACAAGATTATACGCACCGCGAAGATCTATCTTAGTGAACCACCTAGCCCCCTTAATGCGAGCAAACAAATCAGTCAATAATGGCAATGGATACTGATATTTGACTGTAATCTTATTCAGAAGGCGATAATCTATACAAGGCCTCAGGGAACCATCTTTTTTAGCCACGAAAAAAACCCCTGCTCCCAGAGGGGACAAAGATGGACGAATATGTCCCTTTTCCAAGGACTCCTTAATATAATTCCGCATAGCAGTATGCTCTGGCACTGACAGATTAAATAAACGACCCTTAGGGAACTTACTGCCAGGAATTAATTCTATAGCACAGTCACAATCCCTATGAGGAGGGAGCGAATTGAGCTTAGGCTCCTCAAAAACATCCCGATAGTCAGACAAAAACGCAGGGACCTCAGAAGGAGTAGATGAAGCGATTGAAATCAGAGGTGCATCATCATGAACCCCCTGACATCCCCAGCTTAACACAGACATTGTTTTCCAATCCAGGACTGGATTATGAGTCTGTAACCATGGCAGACCAAGCACTAGTACATCATGTAAATTATACAGTACAAGGAAGCGAATCACCTCCTGATGAACGGGAGTCATGCGCATGGTCACTTGTGTCCAGTACTGCGGTTTATTCATAGCCAATGGTGTAGAGTCAATTCCCTTCAAAGGAATAGGAACTTCCAGAGGCTCCAGACTAAAACCGCAGCGTTTGGCAAATGACCAATCCATAAGACTCAGGGCAGCGCCCGAATCCACATAGGCCTCGACGGAAATGGATGACAGTGAACAAATCAGAGTTACAGACAAAATGAACTTAGACTGTAGAGTACTAATGGCAAAAGATTTATCAACCTTTTTTGTGCGTTTAGAGCATGCTGATATAACATGAGCTGAATCACCACAATAAAAACACAATCCATTTTTCCGCCTATAATTTTGCCGTTCACTTCTGGACTGAATTCTATCACATTGCATAGTCTCAGGTGCCTGTTCAGAAGACACCGCCAACTGGTGCACAGGTTTGCGCTCCCGCAGACGCCGATCAATCTGAATGGCCATAGTCATAGACTCATTCAGACCTGTAGGCGCAGGGAACCCCACCATAATATCCTTAATGGCCTCAGAAAGACCATCTCTGAAGTTTGCAGCCAGGGCGCACTCATTCCACTGAGTAAGCACCGACCATTTCCGAAATTTTTGACAATATACTTCCGCTTCATCTTGCCCCTGAGAGAGGGCTAATAAAGCCTTTTCAGCCTGAATCTCCAGGTTAGGTTCCTCATAGTGCAATCCCAGTGCCAGAAAAAACGCATCCACACTGAGCAATGCAGGATCCCCTGGTGCCAATGCAAATGCCCAATTCTGAGGGTCGCCCCGCAGGAAAGATATTACAATCTTGACCTGCTGAGCAGGGTCTCCAGAGGAGCGAGATTTCAAAGAAAGAAACAATTTGCAATTGTTCCTGAACTTCAGGAAGGTAGATCTATCTCCAGAAAACAACTCCGGAATAGGAATTCTAGGTTCAGACATAGGAGTGTAAACAACAAAATCCTGTATGTTTTGAACTTTTGCAGCAAGATTATTCAGGCTGGAAGCCAAACTCTGGACATCCATGTTAAACAGCTAAGGTCAGAGCCATTCAAGGGTTAAGAGGAGGTAAGAAGCAGCTAGACAGCAATTAAGGGCTAGGCAGCAAAACTCTGAGGGGAAAAAAAAAATAAAAAATTTCCCTTCAACACCACTTCTTCTCCTGCTTCAGCCCAAACAATTAACACTTTGTGGCCGGCTATACTGTTTGTGGATCCCAATGGCTAGGGGATCGCACTGGACAAGCAAAAATAACTCAAATAACGGACGAGCTCTAGGATGATGGAACCTGGGCTGACCGCTGCCCTACTCCTGACAAACACAACTAGAAATAGCCAGGGAGCGTGCCTACGTTGATTCTAGACGCCTCGCGCCAGCCTAAGAGCTAACTAGTACTGCAGAGGAAATAAAGACCTATCTTGCCTCCAGAGAAATAAACCCCAAAGGTATAGTTGCCCCCCACATGTATTGACGGTGAAAATGAGAGGAAGGCACGCACATAGATATGAAAATAGAGTTAGCAAAACGAGGCCCGCTATAACTAGAAAGCAGAAGGATACAAAAGGGGTCTGAGCGGTCAGCAAAAAACCCTAATCAAAAACCATCCTGAGATTACAAGCACCCATGTGCCAACTCATGGCACATGGGGAGCACCTCAGCCCACCAGAGCTTCCAACTAGCATAGAGTAATATTTAGCAAGCTGGACAAAAAACAAAACAACTGAAAAGCATAACTTAGCTTATCCTGAGAGATCTGGAAGCAGGTAGTCAGAACCAAACTGAGCACATCTGAGTACATTGATAGCCGGCAAGGGAATGACAGGAAAGCCAGGTTAAATAGGAAACACCCAGCCTCTGATGGACAGGTGGAAACCAGAGACCGCAACCCACCAAAGTCACCCAGTACCAGTTGTAACCACCAGAGGGAGCCCAAAAACAGAATCCACAACAGACGGCACCCGTTTGACGGGTAGGCTCGGAGCTCTTCCGGGACCCTAGAGTCGCCCCTCTCCACAAGTTGCCCCCCAAGACTGCATAGGTGATTTAAGTTAGACAGCCCGCCTTAGACTGACTGTCCTGCCGCTGTTTAGAGTATTGCTTGAAGCTGAATATTGTGATACTCTCTCGGCGTTTCGGCCACCGGTTGTGCGCCTCAGTAGGATGTTGCCTCGGTCTTACAGCACGACTCCTACTGGTATTCTCCTATTGCTTTGATCTCGTTTCTCACTCAGCACAATCTATCTCGCTTCTGATCCTTCCTTGGGCACCGCCGCTATCCTGAGCAGGCACGGTCCCGTTACGTTCGTTCCAATTGCCAAGCCTCTGTCAGGATCCCACCCCTGACAGAGACCGTACTGTGTCTTCCCCCACAACACCCTCTGCCACAAGGTGTTGCCTGGTTCCAACCCAGTCAGCTTTCTCATCTAACTTCCTGCCTGACCCCCAGTTTACCCACTATGGTGGGGAGTGGCCTAGTGAATAGAACCCTTAGCTCCCCCCGGAGGCCCGACTATGAAATGTATTGGTGTCTGTGATACCTGATCAGATGAACTCCTTCAGTGCCATCAGACGTACCATAGCTCCCCTTAGTGGCGGAGCCACAGTACTGCAACGACCAGGACTCTGGGGCGCTGCACCAAGGAAGTAATGGGACGGACAATATCAGAAAATTTTCGAATGAAGCGTCTGTAGAAATTTGCAAAACCAATAAAACATTGGACCTCCTTAACGTTCTTGGATACCGGCCAGTCAAGGATAGCCTGAATCTTACCAGATTCCATGTTCAGCCCCTGGGGAGAGATGATATAACCTAAGAACTGTATCTCAGAACGATGGAACTCGCATTTCTCCGGCTTAATATACAGATGGTTCTCTTTCAGACGTCTTAAAACAGTTTTGACATGTTCTTCATGTCCCTGTAGAGAGTCAGAAAAGATTAGTATATCGTCCAAATAGATCACTACAAACTGGTCCAACAAATCTCTGAAAATGTCATTAGCAAGGTGTTGAAATGTTGCAGGGGCGTTACAAAGCCCGAAGGGCATCACAAGAGTCATCAAGGGCATCAAAGTGTCCATACCGGCATCTGAATGCTGTCTTCCACTCATCCCCTGGATGAATACGCACCAAATTATAAGCCCCACAAAGATCCAGTTTAAAGAACACCTTGGCATGGCAGACTCTTTCCAGTAATTCAGGAATCAGAGGCAAAGGGTAACGGTTTCGTACGGTTACCTTATTGAGTTCCCGATAGTCAACACAGGGTCTCAGGGTCCCATCCTTCTTCTTTACAAAAAAGATAGGTGCCCCTGCTGGTGAGGAAGAAGGACGTATGAAGCCTTTGGCCAGATTTTCATCAATATACTCCTTTAAGGCTTGAAGCTCAGGTGCCGCCAAAGGGTATACGTTACCAAAAGGAATAGCTGCCCCAGGAAGCAACTCAATGGGACAGTCATAATGCCTGTGTGGAGGAAGCTGATCTGCATTCTTCTTGTCACAGATGTCAGAGAACTCTTTATATGCTGGAGGTAAAGAAAATACCTGTACATGTGGTTCCGTAGCCGTGGACTCAGGGACAGCTTCTGTTGACGCTGAGTTGCTCCTTGTTGGAAAGATAATCTCCTTGGTCTCCCAGTTGATAATTGGGTTCTGAGAACGCAACCAAGGAATGCCTAAAATCACAGGAAAATGAGGAGAAGAAATTAGCAAGAAATAAAGTTGCTCCTGATGATTAGGCTCCAACAAAATTTCAAGGGGTACGGTCTCCTGATTAAAGGTGACCCATCCACTGTTTCCATGGTAATTGGAGAGGCTCTTTGCCAAATTTTAATACCATGTTCCTTGGCAAATGCGATATCCATGAAATTGCCACCTGCACCAGAGTCAATCATAGCTGCACTGGAAATCCACTGTCCTGAACACAGGATCTTAATAGAGAGAGAACAGTGAGAGTTCTTTTCCTTCAGCTCCTTGGGGGGTGAAGTCATAGAAAGTGAATGGAATACAGCGTTTAAAGGCAGGCTACATTCAGAGATGTCAGATTCATCATCACAGTTGTCATACTCCCCTACTGCTGCTAGCACCTTGTTAGGCCGCTTGGGACACTTGGGACAGTTGATTAAAAAGTGGTTAGACTGGCCGCAGTAGAAACATAGACTTTCACGAAGGCGATGCTCCCGGCGCTCATTGATCTCGTGCCTCTGAACGGAATCAATTTGCATGGGCACCTCCTCCACCTCCCGAGATGTTTTACCTGCAGGCTCTTTGGAAGGAAGGGAAAAGTTAGAAATACGGTTATATGCAAACTTCTCCTGCCTACGCTCAGTAAGGCGAATGTCTATGCGCACACAATGCTGTATAAATGTCTCTAGTTCTTGTGGTGACTCGGAGCGGGCTAGTTCATGTTTTACAATACTAGACAGACCCCTTTTAAAAATAGGCAATTGTGCATAACTGTCCCAATTGGTATCTACCGCTAATCTCCTGAATTCAGTGGCATACTCAATAACAGAACGTTTAGCCTGGCGTAAAGACAACAAAGCAGATTCAGGAGTTGCACGGCGATTAGGGTCATCAAACATTAATGCCATAGCGGCCAAGAAATCATCCAAGTCATTTAACCGTGGGTCACGAGACTCAATCATCGGATTTGCCCAGGCGAGCGCTCGTGAGGTCAGTAGCATTATTACACACAATACTTTGGATCTATCAGTGGGAAAACAGTCAGCATGCACATCAAAATATAGCGTACATTGATTCACAAAGCCACGAAATTTGTCGCGATCACCATTAAATCTGTTCAGAGTCCTGACACCCTCCTTTATTGAAGGGGTCTTGATAATTGGCAATAATTTCCATCTGTTGCCTATTCTTTGCACAACAGCATGTGAAATTGATTGTCAAGTAGGGATGCTTCCTAAGTGGACAGTTTGAATTCACAGACGTTTGATTTACTTGGAGTTATATTCTGTATATGGGTGTATGACCAGCAGAATCAACATCAGTCCTGAGACTGCAGCGCTCACAAAGGTCACAACATATGTTATGCTGAGAAAGGCAGTTTCCTGGCTCCAGTCACCCTAGGGGGCCTTGCTGACAAACTTCACACCTTCTGACTCCTTTAAACAGACAAGCCAATTGCAGAGACACTGTATATTTATGCTGAGAAAGAAAGATTACACAAAGTGTTTAAAAGAAATAATGTATTCATTGGTAAATAGCCAGGATCAAGTCCCAAACCAAGGATTATAATATTAACCCAAGAGGCTGGTCTAGAAATCTGACCTCCAAGCTAACTTTATAACTTAGGCCTTTACACATAGAAAGATGTTCACAGTGAGACACAGCCAAGCTGGTGTGATCCGTTCCATATTTCCCCCTCCCTCAGGGGCAGAGTGCTAGAATGCAAAGTTCGATATTTCTGTAAGTTTTATCCCTTTATTTTATCACTGTTTTTGTATATTTCTATGTCACTTTTTATTCCCATATTTTATACTCTTTATTGCAAACACTGTACCTTTTCTATTAAAGTTTAAAACTTTAATAAGTTTGAATTTTGTATGCTCTAAAGAATCCAGAGCCTTAGAGTGTGTGATCCTGCTGAGTGGCAGACAAATTGAGTAATATTTCCGGGACTCATCGCCCGTGTGTTCGGAGAGTGGTGGCAGCGTATATCAGTGGGGTGTGTCTGGGTGTGAATTAGGCTCCCATTGCAGCATAGGACAGAGGTTGAATGCTGGACTGAGAGGAGAGGAGATAGATTAATCCTTGCAGGCGCAACCCCAAATCATGTGCTGAGAAGCGGGTACATGACAAATTGGTGGCAGAGCGGTGGGATAGAAGTAATTTCTATTAGAGCATTAGTGCATGGCGTAAGCAATTACTCCCTGTACTAAAGAATTGGTATCCTTGCGAGGAGTGCACCAGTTCTACAAGGTTCAACTCAGTGCTTACTCAGACATACTTGCAAACAGTTTCCCCTCCCCGTTTTTCTTTTCTATCTTTTATTTGGCAAAGGCTGTTCATCGATATGGCAGCCCAGTACAAGAAGCAGAGCAAAGACCGGGTTCTGACCGACCTGTGTGAGCAGAGAGGAATAGAGACGGCCGACAGATCCAAGGAGCTGCTGATACGCGCCTTGGTCGAGCAGGACATAGAACAAAGTACTGGAGCATCTGGGCAAGGAGAGAGTTTGCCTCGGAGAGACCCAGCAATGCCAGCTCTTGCACCGGAGATACCTTCTAGAAATGCCAGTAATGCCAGTGCTGAGGAGCCTATGAACTCTACTTTACAAATGGCCTTACAACAGCTGGGAACAAGTGATCCCAATCTGCGCCTGCAGCTTATTCTACAGCACCGACAGGCTGCTGCTGCAGAACGCCGGGACCGGGCCGAGAGTCTGCAGAACGTCAGGAGGAGAGAGCTTTCAAGCTTCAGATGGCTCAAATAGAAAGGGGTATCAGTCCTCACCTAGCCCCCTTCCAAGACATAAATCCAAGGAAGCCACACCTGGAAAACTTCCCTGTGATGGAGAAGGATATGGACTTACTTTTCCTTGGGGGGGGGGGGGGGGGGGGTGTTGAAAAAACCTGCAGGCAATACCATCTTCCCCATGAGCAGTGGGCACAGTATCTAACTCCAGGGTTGAGAGGCAAAGCTGTTGTGAATTTGGATTCTGGGCTCCCCCGGTGGCCGCTTGTGGAATTGGACTTGTCATCCTCTTTCCTGTTTCACCTGGTTCCATCAGTAGTGGGTGTCGCTATTTAAGCTCATTTCTCTGGTGGTTTCTTGCCGGTCAACAATGTTATCTGATGCCTCTCAGTGCTTGTTCCTGCTTCTAGACTACTACTAGATAAGTTGGACTTTTGTCCATGTTTTGTTTTGCCTATTTGTTCCAGTTCACAGCTGAAGTTTTGTTACTGTGTCTGGAAAGCTCTCGTTGATCAGGGATTGCTACTCTGGCGTTATGAGTTAATGCCAGAGTTTAAGGTAATCTCTGGATGGTGTTTTGTTAGTGTTTTTCTGCTGACCATGAAAGTATACTATCTGTCTTCTGCTATCTAGTAAGCGGACCTCAAATTTGCTAAGACTATTTTCCTGCTGCGTTTGTTGTTTCATCTGAACTCACCGTCATTATATGTGGGGGGCTACTGTCTTCTTTGGAATATTTCTCTAGAGGTGAGCCAGGTCTTATATTTCCCTCTGCTAGCTATTTAGGTCTTAGGCCAGAGCTGGGCATCTAGCGATAAATAGGAAATGCTACCTGGCTATTTCTAGTTGCGCGGCAGGCTTAGTTCATGGTCAGTATAGTTCCATCTTCCGAGAGCTTGTCCCTCTATAGGCTTGCTATGATCTCTGCCTGCAGAGATCATGACAGTTTGACCGGACCAATAAAGTGTTAAAGACCCAGGTTGAGAAAGGAGAGTTATAAGAAGTCTGCTGGAATTTTTTTTTTTTTTTCCTCCAGTCTGCCTTGCTGCAGTCTTTTTTCTCTCTCTCCTCCTAATCTCTGTATGGCTCTGTGTGCACCTGACAATAATGGATCTCCAGAGTGTAACTGCGGGTTTGAATAATCTCATCACGAAAGTACAAAATTTACAAGATTTTGTGGTACATGCTCCGGTATCTGAGCCGAGAATTCCTTTGCCGGAGTTCTTCACAGGGAATAGAGCTAGCTTCCAGAATTTCCGAAATAATTGTAAGCTTTATTTGTCCCTGAAGTCTCGTTCAGCTGGAGACCCTGCTCAGCAGGTTAGGATTGTGATTTCCTTGCTCAGGGGTGACCCTCAAGATTGGGCCTTCTCATTGCCAGCAGGGGATCCTGCGTTACGCGATGTGGATGCGTTTTTTCTGGCCTTGGGCTTGCTTTATGAGGAACCTCATTTGGAACTTCAGGCAGAAAAAACTTTGATGGCACTATCTCAGGGGCAAGACGAAGCTGAAGTTTTCTGCCAAAAATTCCGTAAATGGTCTGTGCTTACTCAGTGGAATGAGTGCGCCTTGGCGGCAACTTTCAGAGAAGGTCTCTCTGATGCCGTTAAGGATGTTATGGTGGGGTTCCCTGTGCCTGCAGGTCTGAATGAGTCCATGACAATGGCTATTCAGATTGATAGGCGTCTGCGGGAGCGCAAACCGGTGCACCATCTGGCGGTGTCTATGGAAAAGACGCCAGAAAGTATGCAGTGTGATAGAATTCTGTCCAGGAGCGAGCGACAGAATTTTAGACGGAAGAATGGATTGTGTTTCTATTGTGGGGATTCTACTCATGTTATATCAGCATGCTCTAGGCGTACAAAGAAGCTTGATAAGTCTGTTTCCATTGGCACCATTCAGTCTAAGTTTATTTTGTCTGTAACCCTGATTTGCTCTTTGTCATCCATTGCCACGGACGCCTATGTTGACTCTGGCGCCGCTCTGAGTCTTATGGATTGGTCCTTTGCCAATCGTTGTGGTTTTGATTTAGAGCCTTTGGAGACTCTTATTCCTCTGAAGGGGATTGACTCCACCCCATTGGCTAATAATAAACCACAATACTGGACACAAGTAACCATGCGTATCAATCCGGATCACCAGGAGATTATTCGTTTCCTGGTGCTGTATAATTTACATGACGATTTGGTACTGGGATTGCCATGGTTGCAGTCTCACAACCCAGTCTTGGACTGGAGAGCAATGTCTGTGTTGAGCTGGGGATGTAAGGGTATTCATGGGGACTTACCTTTGGTTTCTATTTCGTCGTCCATTCCCTCTGAAGTCCCTGAGTTCCTCTCTGATTATCAAGATGTCTTTGACGAACCCAAGCTTGGGTCGTTACCTCCGCACCGTGAGTGCGATTGTGCCATAGATTTGATACCGGGTTGTAAATATCCCAAGGGTCGTTTGTTTAATCTGTCTGTGCCGGAACATGCTGCTATGCGGGAATATATAAAGGAGTCTTTGGAAAAGGGACATATTCGTCCATCTTCTTCTCCCTTGGGAGCTGGGTTTTTCTTTGTCTCAAAAAAAGACGGCTCTTTGAGACCATGTATTGATTATCGGCTTCTGAATAAGATCACTGTTAAGTATCAATACCCATTGCCATTGCTTACTGATTTGTTTGCTCGTATAGAGGGTGCTAAGTGGTTCTCTAAAATTGATCTTCGTGGGGCGTATAATTTGGTGCGGATCAGGCAGGGGGATGAGTGGAAGACCGCATTTAATACGCCCGAGGGCCACTTTGAGTATTTGGTCATGCCTTTTGGTCTTTCTAATGCCCCTTCAGTTTTCCAGTCTTTTATGCATGATATTTTCCGCGATTTTCTGGATAAATTTATGATAATATATCTGGATGATATTCTGATTTTTTCTGATGACTGGGACTCTCATGTCCAGCAGGTCAGGAGAGTTTTTCAGGTTCTGCGGTCTAATTCTTTATGTGTGAAGGGGTCTAAGTGCGTTTTTGGGGTCCAGAAAATTTCCTTTTTGGGGTATATTTTTTCTCCCTCTTCCATTGAGATGGATCCCGTCAAGGTGCAAGCTATTTGTGACTGGACTCAGCCCTCCTCTCTTAAGGGTCTTCAGAGATTTTTGGGCTTTGCCAACTTTTACCGCCGATTTATTGCTGGTTTTTCGGATGTCGTTAAACCACTGACTGATTTGACCAGACAAGGCGCTGATGTTGCTAATTGGTCCCCTCATGCTGTAGAGGCCTTTCAGGAGCTTAAGCGCCGTTTTGCCTCTGCCCCTGTGTTGCGTCAGCCTGATGTGAATCTGCCTTTTCAGGTTGAGGTTGACGCTTCGGAGATCGGAGCTGGGGCAGTGTTGTCGCAGAAAGGTTCCGACTGCTCCGTCATTAGGCCTTGTGCCTTCTTTTCTCGCAAATTTTCGCCCGCAGAGCGGAATTATGATGTTGGGAATCGGGAGCTTTTGGCCATGAAGTGGGCGTTTGAGGAGTGGCGCCATTGGCTCGAGGGGGCTAGGCATCAGGTGGTGGTATTGACTGACCACAAAAATTTGATTTATCTTGAGACTGCCAGACGCCTGAATCCTAGACAGGCGCGCTGGTCTTTATTTTTTTCTCGCTTTAATTTTGTGGTGTCATACCTACCGGGTTCTAAGAATGTTAAGGCAGATGCCCTTTCTAGGAGTTTTGACCCGGACTCTCCTGGTAATTCTGAACCCACAGGTATTCTTAGGGAGGGAGTAATTTTGTCGGCCGTTTCTCCTGATCTGCGGCGGTCCTTGCAAGAGTTTCAGGCGGATAGACCGGATCGTTGTCCGCCTGATAGACTGTTTGTTCCGGATGATTGGACCAGCAGAGTCATCTCTGAGGTACATTCTTCTGCATTGGCAGGTCATCCCGGAATTTTTGGTACCAGGGATTTGGTGGCAAGATCCTTCTGGTGGCCTTCCCTGTCACGAGATGTGCGAGTCTTTGTGCAGTCATGTGACGTTTGTGCTCGGGCCAAGTCTTGTAGTTCTCGGGCTAGCGGACTGCTGTTGCCCTTGCCTATTCCTAAGAGGCCTTGGACACACATCTCGATGGATTTTATTTCAGATCTGCCTGTTTCCCAGAAGATGTCTGTCATCTGGGTGGTCTGTGACCGTTTCTCTAAAATGGTCCATTTGGTTCCTCTGCCCAAGTTGCCTTCTTCTTCTGAGTTGGTTCCTCTGTTTTTTCAGAATGTTGTCCGATTGCACGGTATTCCTGAGAATATTGTTTCTGACAGAGGTACCCAATTTGTGTCTAGATTTTGGCGGGCATTCTGTGCTAGGATGGGCATAGATTTGTCTTTTTCATCTGCTTTTCACCCTCAGACTAATGGCCAGACCGAGCGGACTAATCAGACCCTGGAGACATATCTGAGGTGTTTTGTCTCTGCTGACCAGGATGATTGGGTTGCTTTTTTGCCATTGGCAGAGTTCGCCCTCAATAATCGGGCCAGCTCTTCCACCTTGGTGTCCCCGTTTTTCTGTAATTCGGGGTTTCACCCTCGATTTTCCTCCGGTCAGGTGGAATCCTCGGATTGTCCTGGAGTGGATGCGGTGGTGGAGAGATTGCATCACATCTGGGGGCAGGTTATGGACAATTTGAAGTTGTCCCAGGAGAAGACTCAGCGTTTTGCCAACCGTCATCGTCGTGTTGGTTCTCGGCTTTGTGTTGGAGATTTGGTGTGGTTGTCTTCTCGTTTTGTCCCTATGAGGGTCTCTTCTCCTAAGTTTAAACCTCGGTTCATCGGCCCTTATAGAATATTGGAGATTCTTAATCCTGTTTCTTTCCGTTTGGACCTCCCTGCGTCCTTTTCCATTCATAACGTTTTTCATCGGTCGTTATTGCGCAGGTATGAGGTACCTGTGGTACCTTCAGTTGAGCCTCCTGCTCCGGTGTTGGTTGAGGGTGAGTTGGAGTACGTTGTGGAGAAAATTTTGGACTCTCGTGTTTCCAGACGGAGACTCCAGTATCTGGTCAACTGGAAGGGTTACGGCCAGGAGGATAATTCTTGGGTCAATGCATCTGATGTTCATGCTTCTGATCTTGTTCGTGCCTTCCATAGGGCTCATCCTGGTCGCCCTGGTGGATCTGGTGAGGGTTCGGTGCCCCCTCCTTGAGGGGGGGGTACTGTTGTGAATTTGGATTCTGGGCTCCCCCGGTGGCCGCTTGTGGAATTGGACTTGTCATCCTCTTTCCTGTTTCACCTGGTTCCATCAGTAGTGGGTGTCGCTATTTAAGCTCATTTCTCTGGTGGTTTCTTGCCGGTCAACAATGTTATCTGATGCCTCTCAGTGCTTGTTCCTGCTTCTAGACTACTACTAGATAAGTTGGACTTTTGTCCATGTTTTGTTTTGCCTATTTGTTCCAGTTCACAGCTGAAGTTTTGTTACTGTGTCTGGAAAGCTCTCGTTGATCAGGGATTGCTACTCTGGCGTTATGAGTTAATGCCAGAGTTTAAGGTAATCTCTGGATGGTGTTTTGTTAGTGTTTTTCTGCTGACCATGAAAGTATACTATCTGTCTTCTGCTATCTAGTAAGCGGACCTCAAATTTGCTAAGACTATTTTCCTGCTGCGTTTGTTGTTTCATCTGAACTCACCGTCATTATATGTGGGGGGCTACTGTCTTCTTTGGAATATTTCTCTAGAGGTGAGCCAGGTCTTATATTTCCCTCTGCTAGCTATTTAGGTCTTAGGCCAGAGCTGGGCATCTAGCGATAAATAGGAAATGCTACCTGGCTATTTCTAGTTGCGCGGCAGGCTTAGTTCATGGTCAGTATAGTTCCATCTTCCGAGAGCTTGTCCCTCTATAGGCTTGCTATGATCTCTGCCTGCAGAGATCATGACACAAAGCCCTGGAAGTTTTTGCTGGCCTCCCACCAGACCTAGATGGGAACTATGAGGCCATAAAAGAGGCTCTGATCAGGAAATACAACCTGACACCAGAAGTGTATTGGAGAAAGTTCCGGAACCTACAACGTGGATCAACTGACAGCTATGCGGATGTTGTGAGCACCTTTGAGGACCACGTTCCACCAGGGGACTTTCTGTTAACAGTTTTGAGGACTTAACGGATCTTATGGTCAAGGATCAATTTCTTCACATGTGCCCCACGGATGTACGACAATTTGTGTGTGATCGTGAGCCACAAACTGTGGATCAGGCTGCCATCAGTGCCCCCACCGTCTGTCCTCTTTGTGGCCTGCTCTGATGCGAGGACTAATGAGAACTGTCAATCTGTCACTGTTGGCAATAAAAATGAAAAAGTAGACGTTTGCACAGTCATAAAGAGGTGCCGGAGTAGGTTCCCACACCGTAGTATATAGCAAAAACTCGGCACTCAACTTAACGTAAGACAGGTGATTTAATGGTGTCCACAAAATAACAGAAAAGTTTCGGTCCTACATCCGGTCCTTCATCAGTCACTACTGGGTCAAAAAATAAACTAACAAATAATATAACAAATAAACAAAAGGCATATGTGCATGAAAGAACAAAAGTATATACAATGGAAAACAATGGTCAAATGAAATAACCTAAAATATAATAGAAAATAGCTATGACAAGAATTCTAGACCACAGCATAAGTAAGGAAAGTATGGAGCCTTGGAAAGTGGCAATGGACGTACCAGTTGATAAATGTGAGTGGCCCCTGCCACTCATTGGCTCTCGGCAGTTCCTATTCTCGCCCCTTCCTTATCTCTAGCCCTGTCCATCACACTGCCTGGCCGCATGGACTAGCGGTGGATTCCGCGTCCTACACAGGCACAGCACATTTGTCCTGATATTTTAAGGTTAGTTATATGCGCTCCTCTTTTCCACTCCGGAACTCCACTGCCACCTCATTCTTGTAATCATCTGCATCTGTCACCAGGTATATCGCTTCATTTGGGACTACACTGCCCACATACAGGCAGCGCTCACACACAAGTGTGGTAGGTTTCAACTTCTCAGGCCCCCTTTTTTTCCCCCCTTTTCTTCACAACCTCCACTGCCACTATTGCTCCATTTCTCTATTTTTACCGACAGATTTCATTCCACAATCAGCAATTCTGTGGGTCGACTTATCAACTGGTACGTCCATTGCCACTTTCCTAGGCTCCATACTTTCCTTACTTATGCTGTGGTCTAGAATTCTTGTCATAGCTATTTTCTATTATATTTTAGGTTATTTCATTTGACCATTGTTTTCCATTGTATATACTTTTGTTATTTCATGCACATATGCACTTTGTTTATTTGTTATATTATTTATTTTATTTTTTGACCCATGAGTGACTGATGACGGTCTGGATGTAGGACCGAAATGTTTCTGTTATTTTGTGGACACCATTAAATCACCTGTCTTACGTTGAGTGCTGAGTTTTTGCTATATACTGTTTGCAATAAAGTCACCATTGGTCTCAGAGACACTGGGGCAGAGGTGACCCTGGTGCGTCCAGCCATGATAACCCCTGCCGATATCATACCAGGAAGGACTATGTCTATAACCGGGATTGGAGGGGTCAGCCCTGCCGTGCCCATGACCCCTGTGTACCTGGACTGGGGAGAAGGGAAAGGACTGAGGGAAGTGGGAGTATCAGAGGCTATTCCCACCAATGTGCTGCTAGGCACGGACCTGGGGAGGATGGTGTCCCACTATGTTCCTCCCTTACAAGTAAATGCTACAGAGAAGGTGGAAGCAAGTGACCCACCTGAGATCCCGTGCCAGGAGGGAGAATGTACTAATGCACAGGACTGTACATACGTGGCAGCTGTGACCCAGAGTCAGGCTGCGGCTCAGACTCAGGTCCAGAGATTCGAGGATGACTCTAAGACAGAACTGCCAGAACAAGAGGCCCATACTGTGGTCCCGGAGCCTCCATACATGGCAGACCCACCAAGGTCCCTGATAACAGACACTGAAGACTCAGCTTCAGACCAGGGCCTGGCAGTCACACTAGGCCAGGGCCTGCAGGCTGACCGTCAGAGCTTCCAGGAGGCCCTGCGGACAGATGTCGGTCTGGAGGAGCTCAGAGGTCTTGCAGTCAAACCCCAAACTGCTTCTGAGAAAGAGAATATACTGGGACCAGGGCAGACTGTATACAGAGACTATCCCCACGGATACTACTGAATCTTGGGACTGTGAAAAGCGGCTGGTTGTTCCTTATCTATTTAGGGAACAATTATTGAGAATTGCTCATGAAATTCCTCTGGCCGGACACCTTGGAATACAAAAGACTAAAGCTCACCTGACACAACTTCTATTGGCCCAAGATGGGGACAGATATTGCCAATTACTGTCGATCCTGCGTAGTTTGTCACAGGGTTGGAAAGTCCGGGAATATACAGAAAGCTCCATTGATACCACTGCCTGTGATCGATGAGCCTTTCCAGCGAGTGGCTGTTGATATCATAGGGCCACTTGCAATCCCTAGCAGCTCTGGCAAAAAGTACATCCTCACAGTGGTGGACTATGCTACACGATACCCGGAAGCTGTGACACTGTCCTCCATCCGAGCAGACAAAGTGGCGGATGCTTTACTGACTGTGTTCTCTCGTGTGGGTTTCCCCAGGGAAATGTTGACCAATCAGGGAACCCAGTTCATGCCTGATCTGATGGAAAGCCTCTGTGAAAGAATACAAGTACAACATGTTGTGGCCAGCGCCTATCATCCCCAAACCAACGGACTCTGCAAGCGTTTTAATGGAACATTAAAGCAAATGCTCAAAATGCTGGTGGAGACAGAAGGGAGAGACTGGGAGCAGTACCTCCCCCATCTGTTGTTTGTCTACAGAGAGGTACCCCAGGCGTCTACTGGATTCTCCCCCTTTGAACTGCTTTATGGGAGGAGGGTCAGGGGGCCACTTGTTTGGATTAAGGACTGTTGGGAGGGCGACCACAAAACTACGGGAGTCTCAGTGGTTGAATATGTACTGAGGCTCAGAGAGAGAATGCAAAAACTGAGCAACCTGGCCCATGAGAACGTGACCCAGGCCCAAATCAACCAGAAGGTCTGGTACGACCGTAATGCCAGACTGAGGGCCTACGAGGAGGGGCAGAAGGTTTGGCGCCGACAGTTTGGCACCGACAGTTTGGCGCCCGAACGGGGACCGTGTAACCAGCCGTCTATTCGGAATCCGTATGGGGGAGCTTCCAGAGAGTTTGGACATGCAAACAACAGCTGCAGCAAGGTGAGAAAATATTGTTCTTATAATCTGTTTGTATCTGCAATCTCTCTTCCGGATTTCTCCATACCTCTGGGTAAAAGGCTGCGGACAACACGGTTCAAAGAACCCACACATCACCAGTGAGTTTTTGTGTTTTTGTCTGTTGATGTCCGTATGAGAGTTGAATAATAGAGAAATAAGATCTCATCTGTAAAATCTGTCAAAATATTAATTGGTTGTGTATTGGTGTAAGGCCTTGGTTTTTGTTGTTTGGCCTTAAAGTGTTTTCAGAGTGTCAGTGGACACTGCTGCAGTTTTATTTACAGAGCTGGGATAGACTCTCTGCAGTGTTGTGTTGTTATTTTTGTCATTTTGGATTGACAGTACATTATATAAAGCTGTATTTGGTGTAAGGCCTTGGTTTTTGTTGTTTGGCCTTAAAGTGTTTTCAGAGTGTCAGTGGACACTGCTGCAGTTTTATTCGTATAAGAATTGTGTTAATTCCAAAAGTACAAAATAGGCAGGCTGGGAGAACCTCTGAATGAGATAAGAGGTGAGTGAATAAGCACTTATGAATGAATTAGAAGAAGCACAATTTGGACCATTTTGTGAAGGTTGCGTAGGAGTTTTAGGTGTAGTGAGTCAAGGGGCAGAGCCCTACAGAATTTGTTCATGGACTCCTAATATTATTACCTTTCCAATTCTTGTGCAAGGCCCAGGACGGGTGCGTTACAGATATTTCAATTTACATCTGAGATTGAATGAATTGAGTAATGATATAGCTCGTATTATATGTGGCATGACATTGGAGAGTTTCCTGGAAGAATTTGGCCAGAAAAGGGCAGGGTGTGGCTTCTCACATTATGTAGTTATTTGCTCTCTCAGTGAAGTTCCGTGGTTTCCAGCCCCAGAGGAGGATGAGGGTTTTGAGGAGACAGAGTCCGATTCTGATTGAAATCTAAGAACTGCTGCATGCTGTTACTGTATAAGGGACCGTTTCTGTGTGTGTGAGGCACCAAGCTCTTATCAGCGCGAAATACCAGATGGGAGGAGGGAAGTGCACCCCTGCGCGACTTGATTGAGATTTCTCCCCTTTGCGCTGTGGGCCAGAGGAAGCAGGGGGCACATAGCTGCATTCTAAAGTTTCTCTGTCCTTGGTTTAGTACACACTGAGAGATTTGTGGTTAAAGCAATAAGTACAGTAGGTATTGAAGAAAAAGGGAATGCTGTACAATTGAAGTTGGAAATTGAAAGTGAAAAAGAATTGTGCCTATTACAGAGGAAAATTTGTAAGTGCTTGAAAGATTGGTAAAAGATTCTCCTGCTTCAAGTTGAGTGATTGATATAGCAAATTGAGGATCAACAGAGGAGGTAGCCAACTGCACGGCTGATGTAGTAGGTGAGAGGCCTAACACATCTGGGCCTTCCTTCTACAGTGAATTTACGGGTCAGAGGTGGCATAACCTTCCCGTCCATGGAACTGAGCTAGTGGGTCAGAGGCCTAACACATCTGGGCCTTCCTTTTCTAGCCAGTTGATCTAACGGGTGAGAGGCAGTTTTAGCCTTCTCGTTACATCCTTTAGGTTTACAGGGTGAGAGGTGGCATAACCTTCCCTCTAAATCTTGACACTCACACTGCAGGTGAGTTGTCTGAGCGGATAAGTTGAAGCCATGGGCAACTTATTCTGTGTGCAGTCAGGGGCCCCAATGGGATCCAAAACCGCTATACAGATTGTAAAAGACAGAGAAGGAAAGGAAGCAGTGAAAGATGTGAGACCAATATTGAAAAAGGCAAAAATGCCAGAGTGTGGATGTTTGAATGTACAAAAATGGCACAGATTCAGAGAAGAGAATAGAGGTTGGATAAAAGACAAGGGGAGAGAGCAACAAGTGAATAAATGGTGTCGTGTTGCAGAAGAAATGCAACAGTATGGAAGTAGAGAGACTACAGTGGGGCACAAGGTGTATTATGACTGTTTTGATGCACAGAAAATTATGACTGTTAGCGCCCCACCTCTGTGTAACCAGAGACCGAGACAAGAGAGATGGACATGTAAACATTGTGGTCAGCCAAACCCAGACTGGAGAAACACTTGTATGACCTGTGCTGCAACCCGACCTAAGCCAATTGCATTAAATCCTGTCGGGACAAGGTCACATGTAGTGACAGAGGAAGCTGACTCAGTAGCGGGAGCATTGACCTTTAGAGAGGAAGCTGACAGTGTTTCTGAGGGAGAGGAAAATGTAGAACATGTCACCCCCATAGATCATCATCCAGTCATCTCCTCCACTAGACCCAACACCAGAGAAGCATCTGCATCAAGACCTAGGAGGGTGACTAGAGTGAGACAGATACAGGAATATTATCCCTGGAGCCCCTCTGACCAGCTGGCTATGTTGAAACAGTTGCCTAATCCTGAGACCCAACCTTTACAGCGGGCATATAAGTGCACCTGGGCAGACCTAGAGAGCTTGGTGAGTTCAAAAGCAGGTGACGTCCTAGGACACATAATTAAGACACATACAGATGTGGCAAAAGATCAAGCATGGTGCATGGATGATAAATCTGCACGGTCTGGAGAGACATACTGTGAATCACTAAAACAATGGGCGACTGTAAAACAATCAGAACAATCTGTACTCCTGACTGACGTAACACAGCAAAAAGGAGAGAGTGTAGAGGTGTACTTTGGACGGTTACAGCTAAAATGGGCAGACATGGGGTACAGTCCAATAAATCCACTTGATGTTAAAATACTGGTAAATGCATTTATTGACGTATGACCAAAGGCTTACGAGACGCAGTACAGACAGCTAGACCTGAATGGAGGAATGTAGATCCAAAAGACCTCCTGAAGGTAGCTAAAGGAGTTGAACAAACCCGGACCACAAAACGATCTGTCATGTATGCTGAAACACAGGGAAAACAGTGGAGACGTAAAAAAGGGCCTAGGGACCCAGAGACAATAAAGTGTTGGAACTGTGGAGAAAATGGGCACTACGCCAACCATTGTAAAAATCCTACAAAGGAGACTAAACAGACCAACCCTCCACCTCCTTCAGACTAGGAAACTGGCAACCCAGTGACAAATGTGTGCCCTGTACTTGTCCCCTCCGGACCTGGTCCTGCCTTAATGACCACCATAACAATGCCGGGAGGGAAGGAGGCAGAATTTTTGATTGACACTGGGGCAGCCGGGACTGTGGTACACAAGAACTTGATAATGCCAGACATGATTACTAACGAGACTGTGGAATGTGTAGGGGTGGAAGGATAAGTGACAGAAGCGCTAATGACTAAACAAATGAGACTAAAATTACGGGACAGCCAAGAGGTGCTTACAAAACTTATTGTTAGTGACAATACCCCTATGAACCTGCTGGGAGCAGATGTACTGAGCGCTATCCAGGCCACCATACAGTACTCACCTGAGGGTATTACAGTCACGAGTCCCCTCTCAGACAAACACTTATGTAAGATTGCAGCAATGGTGTATATGACAAAAACAGTGAAAGTGACACATGACACCAAAATGTCTGAGAATGGGGAAATGAATCAGGTACCAGAAACAGTTTGGGCAAAGGGGAAAACTGATGTGGGTCGGCTGCCCATTCCGCCTGTCATGATTAAATTGAAAGTAGGAACCACTCCTCCTTGCTTAAAACAATACCCCTTAAGCCTGGCCAAATCAATGGCCCTGAGTAGGGATATTGAAGAGTACGTTAAGGCAGGGGTTCTGGTGCAAAAATCTTCCCCCTGCAACACCCCGTTGTATCCCATTAAGAAAAAAGGACCCAAGGGTTCCCCTAGTGCTTACAGAATGGTTCATGACTTACGGGCCATTAATGAGGTTACAGAGAGTATGACCTCAATTGTCCCTAATCCACACACCTTACTGTCACAGATTCCAGCGACATCAAAATGTTTCACAGTTATTGATTTGGCAAATGCATTCTTCTCTGTACCGCTGCATTCTGACTGTCAGTACCTTTTCTCTTTCACTCATGAAGGTAAACAATACTGTTGGACGGTCCTCCCACAAGGGGGAAAGAACTCCCCAACCATCTATTCAACAGCGATGGCAGGGATTCTTGAGCAGTGACAACTACCTCATCCACAGACTGTACTATTGCAGTACGTGGATGACCTCTTGCTCTGCTGCCCGGACCAGATGTCCTGCAAGGAAGCTACTGTTTCCTTGCTGTGTTTTTTGGCAGAGAAGGGTTGCAAGGTCTCACGTGACAAATTACAGTATTACAAACAAAAGGTGACATTTTTAGGACATTGTATTGCTGAAGGTACAAGACACCTGACTGAAGACAGAAAACAGGCAATACAAAATCTCCCTTTACCCAGGTCACACCATCATTTACGTATTATCCTAGGTTTGGTGACCTACTGTAGACCTTGGATAAGGTCTGCTTCACAAATGATGCAACCACTTTATGACTGTTTGCCATCAGATCCCTACAATCTCACTCAAGAAGCAATTGATTCCTTCTATTCTCTGAAGTTGCTCATTGTGTCAGCCCCGGCCCTAGGCATTCCCAACTATGATCGGCCATTTTTCTTGTTTTGTACAGAGCAGGGAGGACATGCTACCGCAGTACTGACGCAACAACATGGAGAAAAACAAAGACCAATAGCTTACTACTCAGCACAATTAGATCCAGTGATCAGAGGGTCTCCTACGTGTGTCCGTGCAGTAGGAGCAGCTGCACTACTAGGAAAAGCATGTGAGATCACGCTGACTTTTCCTTTGACAATTTATTCCCCGCATGACATCCATGCCATTCTTGTACAAGTTCAACCAAAACACTTGTCGATGGCTAGACAACTCAGACTTGAATGTGCTCTACTGATTCCTGAATGTGTCACCCTAAAAAGATGCAATGTTCTGAATCCAGCCACTCTCCTGCCTGTGGATTCAGAAAAGGGGGAATTGGTGACAGTCTTAGCAAGTGAAGAAGAGTACTTTGACATGACGCATGAACATGACTGCATAGAACTGATGAGTCAGGAGACAGTGGGTTTTACACATGTTCATGAGAGACCTGTTTCTAATGCAGATTTTGAGTTTTTTTGTAGATGGCTCCAGATACCACCAGGATGGGCGATTCTACACTGGACATGCAGTAGTATCCTCACATGAGGTAATCCGAGCTGAACCACTCCCTCCTCACATGTCGGCACAGGAGGCAGAGTTGAAGGCGCTCACTGAGGCGTGTAGAGCTGCTGCAGGTAAAGTTGCTAATATTTACACGGATTCGAATTGTGCATGGGGAATAGCCCATGATTATGGTCCTATCTGGAGAAGCAGAGCATTCCTAACATCAGCCGGTAAGCCCATTAAAAATGCAGAACTGGTGAAACAATTGATGGAGGCATTGATGTTACCAGTCCAGGTTGGCATCATCAAGGTGAAAGCACACACGAAAGGTAATTCTGTGGAGGTGGAGGGCAACAGAAGAGCGGACGAGGCTGCTAAAGTAGCAGCACGGCGGCCTAGGGAGCAGTGGACTGTGGCGGGGAGTCAACGTATTCCAGCCACACTGAGCCTGGATGTCCTGAAATCCCTCCAGCAACAAGCCTCCCCCTCAGAGAAGGAACAATGGGGGAGAGCAGGAGCTGAGTTGAACTCAAATGGAGTATGGGAGAATAAGGATAAATTGTGCCTACCAAGATCCCTGTTCCTAATAATGGCGCAAGCAACACATGGCCCCACTCACGCCTCCAAAAGTCACATGTGTGCCATAGTAAATGCCTTCTGGATCGCTCCTGGTTTCAGTTACGCAGCCACAAAGCTCGTACAGTCATGCCTCATCTGTGCACAGCACAACCCAGGAAAAACAGTAAAAATCCCTAAGAAAGCGACACCCAGGCCTCTCTACCCGTTTCAGAGACTGCAGATTGACTACATACAGCTACCTAAGGTAGGAGTGTGTGAAAAATGTCCTAGTATGTGTGGATCTCTTCTCTGGTTGGCCGGAAGCCTATCTGGTAAAATGTGCAAATGCTAAAGCGACTGCAGACAAACTGATGAAAGAACTGATCTGCAGGTATGGTGTCCAGAAACCATAGAGAGCAATAGGGGCACACACTTCACGGGAGAAATAATGGGGGAAGTCATGCAGGCCCTGGGAGTACAGCAAGCATATCATGCACCATACAGGCCACAAAGTAGTGGGAAAGTGGAGAGACTAAGTGGGACACTTAAACTGGAAATTCAGAGGCCATGGCAGACACAGGAAAGAGCGGGATAGAGTGCTTGTCTCTTGCACTCTTTTCAGTTAGACACACTCCAAATAGAAACACAGGCTTGTCCCCTTTTGAAATCCTGTTTGGTAGTGCCCCAAAGACTGGTCTGTACTTCCCACAGGTGCTACAAATGCAACACGGTGCAATGACAGCCTATGTCCAGGCCTTGCAGGAAAGACTTAGGGTGATTCATAAACATGTGTTTTCATCCATTCCAGATCCTAATGAAAGTGCAGATGTGCATCAGCTGAATCCGGGTGATTGGGTGGTTATACGCAGACACGTGAGAAGGAGCCTGGACCCATGATTTGATGGCCCCTTCCAAGTCCAGCTGACCACATCCACCTCAGTAAAACTCGAGGGAAAGCCCACCTGGATCCACGCCAGTCACTGCAAGAAGGTCCTGTTACAAGCAGAATGACTGTTCTCCTAATCACCTTGCTGGCAGTGACAGGATTACTGCACTTTACAAAGACACAGGATAACCTTTTAAATGTTGACTGGGACAACAAGCTTATTCGACATCATGCTCTGCTTATAAAGGACATGGAGGGGCAGAAACCAAAAGACTTGGATCTGCACACACAGCCCAGTATCTGCAAGGACTATGCCAGATTTAGCCTTACCTCTGGAGCCATGGCAGGTACTAACCCCACACTGCATACACAATGAGACATGGACTCAATCTAGGTTCTGGGGAAAAGATGTGCCCCATGATATATCTGCCTCATTGGCTATAATCGGATGGACTGCTAATCCCTGGTTCCAGTTTAACATAACACGGCCTAAAGTACAAATGTGGTGGCGGGAGTATGATTCAGACGTTGGAGATGTGGTCGCCAGGAGGAGGACTGAAATCCCTCGTTCCGACCCCATTCCCAACGATGGATTATGGTTCAGTCTTCAAAACGCTGGAACAAATACCTGTGGTGAGGACAATAATTGTTTCCGTATATAACTCATGATCAAGCACGAGTTAACAAGACAATATACCAAGATGGTGTTGAAGGCTGTAAAGCAGCTATGAGTGAAACACTAAGGAAAGAAAGGGGTAAATGTACATATGGTATGTACTTGGTGTGCCCATAAACCTATGATGAGCTGCACTCACTATTCTGCTGGTGCAGTCACTGTGTACATACATTACTGATCCTGAGTTACCTCCTGTATTATACCCCAGAGCTGCACTCACTATTCTGCTGTTTTTCAGTAGCGATTTCAACACTGAGTTCTGCATTGTGGATTGCATCTATTTTCACATATGGCAGGATGGAGCAGAGTGTTGATAATTAATTTTTAATTTTTTATGAAATAAGATTCTCATGCGGCGCACACACCAGAGACGACACCAGAGACGCTCCGTGCGGCGCAGTCTTATCCGTGAGATGAGAGCAGGGGGCGGCTGATGTTGCTGTTTGTGGTCATGGCTGACAGCTCCCACCTGCAAAGCAGAGAACAAAGAGGTTAATGAGTCCGAAAATATGAGGGTCCGCACATCCTAAGAGCCCCCCAGTACCCGCACCTGATGTCGTGTGGCAGCCAGGACTGGTCCAGACTGTACCGCAGCACGGCCAGCTTACACAGCGTCTTCAGACTAGGACCTGGAATCGACAGAAGACGTGAGCGGCCCCGGCTGGGTGGCAGCAGCTGGCCTCCAGAGCGGCAGGAGCACATTCCCAGTACACCAATGTGTCACCTCCCCTCTTAGGGTTAATAAAGGGCTGAAGCTTCCCACGATGCAGCGGGACTACTAACTCTGGAAAAGAACATCCACCACCCACCAATGCGACCAAGGACAAAGCAGTGGCAACAGGAAAGGAGGCCCAACCACCTTCCATCAGCAGCCCACTGCCTATCCCAACCCCCTACCTACAATACCACAGCCTCCCCCTACAATGGCACAGACCCTTCACAACCTCCACCTACAATGGCACAGACCCTTCACAACCTCCACCTACAATGGCACAGACCCTTCACAACCTCCACCTACAATGCCCCAGACCCTCGCTTCCCCCACAACTTACTGAAGTCTAGGATGTAGAGGTCGGAGTGATCCATCAGGTAGAACTCGTCCTGGAGGTTCTGGTCCTGGGACGGACTGCAGGAGGAATATAATAAAATGTTCATTACGTCCCCTCCAGTCACTCCCGTCCCTCCAGTTCTAACCACTCCCACCCCCCCAAAGCCTCTCTCACAATCCCCTCCTTGTGTAAGAATATAGATATATTTTTTCTTGCTAGAGTTGGAAGGGACCCCCAGGGTCGTCTTGTCCAACCCCCTGCTCAATGCAGGATTCACAAACCATCTCAGACAGATGTCTGTCCAGCCTCTGAAGACTTCCACTGAAGGACAACTCACCACTGCTCGTGGCCGCCTGTCCCACTCATTGATCATCCTCACTGTCAAACATTTTTCTAATATCTAATCTGTATCTTCTCCCTTTCAGTTTCATCCCATTGCGTCTCGTGTTTCCATGTGCAAATGAGAATAATGATGATCCCTCTACACTGTGACAGCCCTTCAGATATTTGTAGACAGCTATTAGGTCTCCTCTTATTCTTCTTTTTTGCAGCTAAACATTCCCAGATGCTTTAACCGTTCCTCGTAGGACATACTTTGCAGTCCGCTCACCATCCTGGTAGCTCTACTCTGAACTTGCTCCAGTTTTTCAATGTCTTTTTTTTTTGTAAATGTGCCCAGAACTGGACCCAGTATTCCAGACGAGGCCTGATCAAGGAGGAGTAGAGGGGGATAATTACTTCACGTGATATAGACTCTATGCTTCTCTTTATACATCCTAGAACTGTGTTTGCCTTTTTTGCTGCTGCATCACACTGTTGACTCGTGCAGTCTGTGATCTATTAGTATACCCAAGTCTTTGTCACACGTGCTGTTGCTTAGTTCTGTTCCTCCCATTCTGTAATTTTCGTCTTTTTTGGCCAGATGTAGAATCTTGCATTTCTCCCTGTTAAATACCATTCTAATAGTCACTGCCCATTGCTGACACTTACCTAGATCCTTCTGAATCATCTATCTTCTTTAGTGTTTGCTATCCCCCCTAGAATTTGCATCGTCTGCAAATTTGATTACTTTACATTCGGTTCCCTTATCTAGATCATTTATAAAAATGTTTAACACCACTGGCTCCAGGACAGAGCCTTGTGGTACCCCACTTGAAACACTTTTCTAATTGGATGTGCAACCATTTATTAGAGTATGATCACTGATCCACTTATTTATCCACCAAACTGTAGCGTTGTCAATCCCATACTTGGTCATTTTTTTAATAGTATGAGATGCTTTATTAAATGCTTTGCTGAAGTCGAGATATATTATATCTACCGCATTTCCCTGATCCACCCAGTCAGTGATTACATCATAGAAGGAAATTAGATTTGTCAGACATGACTTGTTTGCTACAAACCCATGCTGGCTCTGGTAAATTACTGTATTCTTATCCAAGTACTTACATACATGGTGTGTAACAAATTTGTTCAAAGATCATTTCTGGTATAGAAGTAAGGCTCACTGTCTTGCATATTTCTGGCTCCATCTTCTTTCCTTTTTTGAAGATAAGGACATTTGCCCTTTTCCAATCTTCTGGGACTTCTCCTGTTTTCCAGGATTTTTCAAAGATTCTGGCTAGTGGTTTTGCAATTTCCTCTGCTAACTCTTTCAGTACCCTGGGATGTAATTCATCTGGACCAGGAGATGTAAATTCATGTAAATTAGCTCAGAGTTCCCTCATCTCTCTGTTTATGGATAGTATGGATTTTTATTCCTTCGGTGGCCCCGTGAAGATCAGTTGATGTTACATTTGCTTTCTTAGAGAACATGGATGCAAAATAGGAATTTTAAAGTTCGGCTTCTCAACATCATTTTTGACTACTTCACCCGTTTCATCCTGTAAAAATCCTATAGCATCTTTGACTTTTCTCTTGCTTTTGACATACCCCTAAAATCCTTTTTTGCCGCTTTTGGTCTCCCTCACAAGCCTCACTTCATTTCTGGCTTTAGCTCTTCTAACTCTTGCCCTGCATTCCCCACAGACAGCATGATATTCTTGTTTAGATATGCCCCCTCTTTCCATTTGATATACATTTCTTTTTTCCGTTATAACAAGTGATTAAGTTCTGTGTTCATCCATCCTGGTCTCTCGCTCGGACTGCAGTAGGAATATAATAAAATGTTCATTACGTCCACTCCAGTCACTCTCGTCCCCCAATTCTCACCACTGATCCCCCCACAAAGGCCCTCTCGCAATCCCCTCCTTGTGTACGAATATCTTGGTACCTAAGAGACTCCTCAAGCTCGGCCTCCTTTACCTGGTGCCTCCAAACAGCAGGATTTTGTCTCCCACGATGCAGCAGCATTGCCGCCGCCGAGCGCAGGGGCCTTTTCCTTGCACCTCCACACGTTGCCAACGGCCGGCCTCTAAGAAGAGAGAGACCATAATGATGGAAACACGGGGTCCCGACAGCAGGATAGTCAGCACTCAGCACCTACCTGGTGTGTACCTCCACAGGTCCTGAAAGTGACGGTTCAGCCGCGCGTTGTAGCCACCAAACACATACAGCTCCCCCCGGTAGGTGACTGCAAGATAGCCGCGTTACTGGCTGCAACCACTGATACTCCAGCGACCCCCAGAGCTGCACCTCACCGAGACCCCACAGAGCCGGGCTCCACCGAGACCCCAGCAACCCACAGATCCACACTCCGACAAAACCCCAATGACCCCCAGAGCAGCGCTCCATTAAAACCCCAGTGACCCCCAGAGCACGTGTCTTCTACACTGCATTCTTGGCCGACTGTAACCTATCCACAGTCCACAGCCTACAATCTGCAGCAGTTGCTCAATCAGTAGGTGACGGCAGCTTTAGATGTTACAACAGAATATGGAGGCAGCAATACAGGTCATATGCATGTCAGTTGACCCCAGCAATAAGTGGTCGCCTGTACCCCCTAGCCCACCATATACACCGCACCCTCACGTGCCCCCCCCTCCATTATACGACACACCCTCGCATGCCCCTCTCCACTATAGACTGCACCCTCGCGTGCTCCACTATACACCGCACCCTCGCGTGCCCCTTCCACTATACACCGCACCCTCGCGTGCTCCACTATACACCGCACCCTCGCGTGCTCCACTATACACCGCACCCTCGCGTGCCCCCTCCACTATACACCGCACCCTCGCGTGCTCCACTATACACCGCACCCTCGCGTGCTCCACTATACACCGCACCCTCGCGTGCCCCCTCCACTATACAACGCACCGTCGTGTGCCCCACTCCACTATACACTACACCCTCGTGTGCCCCCCTCCACTATACGACGCACCACCCTCACGTGTCCTACTCCACTATACACCGCACCTTTACGTGCCCCACTCCACTATACACCACACCCTCGTGTGCCCCCCCTCCACTATACACCACACCCTCGCGTGCCCCACTCCACTATACACCGCACCCTCGCGTGCCCCACTCCACTATACACCGCACCCTCGCGTGCCCCCCTCTACTATAGAACGCACCCTCGCGTGCCACCACTCCACTATACACCGCACCCTCGCGTGCCCCCCCTCTACTATACAACGCACCCTCGCGTGCCCCCCTCCACTATACAACGCACCCTTGCGTGCCCCCCTCTACTATACAACGCACCCTCGCGTGCCCCCACTCCACTATACAACGCACCCTCGCGTGCCCCCCCTCCACTATACAACGCACCCTTCGCGTGCCCCTCCTCCACTATACAACGCACCCTTCGCGTGCCCCTCCTCCACTATACAACGCACCCTTCGCGTGCCCCCCTCTACTATACAACGCACCCTCGCGTGCCCCCACTCCACTATACAACGCACCCTCGCGTGCCCCCACTCCACTATACAACGCACCCTCGCGTGCCCCCCCTCCACTATACAACGCACCCTTCGCGTGCCCCTCCTCCACTATACAACGCACCCTTCGCGTGCCCCCCCTCCACTATACAACGCACCCTTCGTGTGCCTCCCCTCCACTATACACCGCACCCTCCCATGCCCCCCCTCCACTATACAACGCACCCTCGCGTGCCCCCCCTCCACTATACAACGCACCCTTCGCTTGCCCCCCCTCCACTATACAACGCACCCTCGCGTGCCCCCTCTCCACTATACACCGCACCCTCCCGTGCCCCCCCTCCACTATACAACGCACCCTCGCATGCCCCACTATATACATGTACCCTCTGTTACCTCCCAGCCCATATAACACAGCATACACCCAGCCCACCATAAACATCACATACCCCCCAGACCACCATACACCACACCCTCACTGACCCCCCTCCATATACCATACTCTCACATGCAGAGTGGCTGCGCCTCCCCTCGGGTGGGGGCGAGCATTGTGGGGCATCCAGCCAGGTCTCTGTTAGTAAGTCAAACGCTCGGATTCGGTTACAGTAGATTTCATTGTTTGAGTGGTGTTGACCAGACCGATCTGCGCGGCCGCCAAACACAAACATTTTACTCCCGATGACTGTGGCAGAGTGGAAATCTCTCCAGCGAGCTGGCACACCCTGTGGGCAAATAAGATGAAGGCATCACTACAGATTTGTATAACAAAAAGCATGACGGAGCCTTAACTACCAAGCACATCGGACTATGGTCCGCCTCGTCTCCCCATACATAGGCACTGGTAGGGGCAGTTCTAGTCTCGTCACCCCTTCCTTCTCTGGTACCACCGTCCTGGTGCCGCCGCCTCCTCTGGGCCCCACAGTCCTAGTGCCGCTGCCACCTCCCCCTACTCCAGGCCCTGCCATGCTTGTGCCACCGCCTCCCCTCCTCCAGGCCCCACCGTTCTTGTGACGCTGCCTCCCCTCCTCCAGGCCCCACCGTTCTTGTGACGCTGCCTCCCCCTCCTCCGGGCCCCGCCGCCTTCCCCTTCCCTGCTGTCCAAGTCCTTCCTCCCCCTCCACCCTAACACCTGCTTGGTATAAGGCAACAATGGCAGGGTTCTCACCTTGGCTCTCACCAGAGACCAGATCATGGATTTGGTGTCCAGTTTGTGAATCTCATCGGAGAAGCAGTCAGCCTGTGAAGAAAAGCAGAAGACTTCAGAGATCAGTCCTGACCACCATGTCCTGTGGAGGAGACAAGCAGCCTTCCCTGAGTCTCATGGCTACATTAACAAAACGAAGAAGAAAGAATTGGACTAAAACAGGCATGCAGAACCATGAAGTATGGAAAAATATAGGAAACCTTTTTATTCAACACCACAACAGTTATCATAAAAACATTTAAAACAAGTGCATACACAACACCCCTATGTAACTGCAATAGTCATATGAATGTACACAAGGAACAGTATATATGATAAATTACAAAGACATGCTCCACCAAATCGACCGTTGGACCTAGCGCCGCCTGATGACCCATATAAACAGCATGGCTACATAGGACTTATACAGTGAGCCTAATGATGAGCCAGAAGAAGAAAGAGAGGTAATGCAATGCTACCTATACTGAAACCCTCAGTTACCAGTTGGAAAGAGGGAAAGGCGCCTGCATGAAAAGGTAACTACAACGCTGACTACCCGGTGCTCCTGTATATATGAAAGGCCAAAATTGCCATGAATACTCAACTGGATCAGGACTGGAGCAAGCCGTGGCCACAAAGTGGCTGAGTAGAAAAAGTCAGGTGGAGACACATGTCAGCAGGAATCGTAAAAATGAAGAGGGGGTGTGTAAGAAGAGAACCCCACGCGTATTGCCACCACAGCGGCTTCGTCAGGGGAAGTGGGTATGATGTTGAACAACCTCAATTTTATATAAGTCTAAAGAAAGCCCTGAGTGCTTACCGGTGTGCCGTCTGGGACAGGGAGGCGTAAACGCGGCGGCGGCGATACGCGTGGGGTTCTCTTCTTACACACCCCCTCTTCATTTTTACGATTCCTGCTGACATGTGTCTCCACCTGACTTTTTCTACTCAGCCACTTTGTGGCCACGGCTTGCTCCAGTCCTGATCCAGTTGAGTATTCATGGCAATTTTGGCCTTTCATATATACAGGAGCACCGGGTAGTCAGCGTTGTAGTTACCTTTTCATGCAGGCGCCTTTCCCTCTTTCCAACTGGTAACTGAGGGTTTCAGTATAGGTAGCATTGCATTACCTCTCTTTCTTCTTCTGGCTCATCATTAGGCTCACTGTATAAGTCCTATGTAGCCATGCTGTTTATATGGGTCATCAGGCGGCGCTAGGTCCAACGGTCGATTTGGTGGAGCATGTCTTTGTAATTTATCATATATACTGTTCCTTGTGTACATTCATATGACTATTGCAGTTACATAGGGGTGTTGTGTATGCACTTGTTTTAAATGTTTTTATGATAACTGTTGTGGTGTTGAATAAAAAGGTTTCCTATATTTTTCCATACTTCATGGTTGTGCATGCCTGTTTTAGTCCAATTCTTTCTTCTTCGTTTTGTTACTCTATACATTATTGGACTAGGCACTGCACCCTTTCTCTATATTTAATATTTGGTTTACAGCCTGGTGCACCCTTATTCCTCCAGTTCATGGCTACATTACACTTGCCTTCATCCACAGATGTAAACTTCCAGAATTATTACTTTCCTGTAATCAGAAGGTGCCCATCACCGGGAGACAGCCCAAGACTGGCTGTGTTAAGTCAGCGTAATGCAACATAGGACATGCAATTCTCAGAGCCGCTGCCTGACCACAGTGACAATCAATAATGTGGGCGAGACAGGGGATGGGCAACCCTATGAGTCCTTCTCTAGAAGCTAGGAGAACCCCCCTCAATACACAACAGATGTCTCACCAGCTGCTCAAATCCCCCAAAGATATACATGGTCCTGTCCAGCACGCAGGCAGAGTGACCGTCCCGGGCCCCAGGGATGTGACCACTCACAGAGGGAGTCGTCCACTGCTCTGAGCCTGTAACAAGACTGAGTGTCAGGAATAGGCAGTGGGGGTCGGGGATGTTTTGGGAGGAGGGTCTGTCACCTGTGTGGAAGGTGTAGAGGACATTGCAGGCCCCCTCAGTGTCGTTACGGCCCCCCCAGATGTAGATAAGATCATCGACGAGAACAGCCGTGTGTCCATATCTCATGTAAGGGACCTTGGACGGGAAACATCCGGCCAGTGGAAGCTTCCGCCAGCGGAGAGACACTGTAAGAAGAGAGACCAGATGTCTGTGGCCTCAAGCGCATTGGAAGGTGGACCCATACATCAGGTTCCCCCAGACAAAACTCTCAAACCCCCTCCCGTCGGATGCCACCAGAGGAGCCTCCCACACCCATTCCTGTTGGGTGCCCATAGTGGAACCCACCCAATGACACAGTTACCGCACCTGCAACCTCCACCTCCCAAGCTGCTTACACTCCCTCTTACCAGCATTGAAGACATGCACATCGATCTGCCGGAGAGTCTCGTAGTCCTCTCCAGAGCAGTAACCACCAAAGGAGAAGACTCGATGTCCCACAGCCACCGCTGCATGATTCACCCGTCGTGGTCCCCCCTCTAAGTGCACCGTCCATCGAGGCATGCCCCCAATGCATGCCGAGGCACAAGAGAGGCAGAGGTGTCACTGCACCAGAGCCTGCGGGAAGAGAAGCACAAAGTTACAGGGGCCAGGGGGGGGGGTGACCAGCTCAGGATCAGACCCAAATTTCAGAAAATCCCATGGAATGAACAGGAGGAATGCGGAGGTGGTTTAATATCCAGCAAGACAACATCAGAAATCTCCCAACACCAGAGTCCATCAATGGGAAGGGGGAAACTGTGGGGTCCACAATTCTGAGGAGAGGGAGATTACAGTATTATTACAGGTGTGAGGACCGACAACCACTAGATCACTGCCATGACTCTGGACCTGGTTTTCTCCCGCCCCGGATCGCTGCACGACTTTACTAACTCCCCTCTCCCACTCTCGGACCACAACCTTCTTTCCTTCTCTGTCAAGAATTGTCTCCTCACCCAGGACAACCCCACTTACCACACTTATCGGAATACACGTACCATTAACACCCAGCAGCTTATGGACAGTCTCCACACATCTTTAGCCCCCATCACCTCCCTCTCCTGTCCAGACTTAGCATTGTCACACTTCAATAATACACTGAAGAATGCCCTAGATGAAGCAGCACCTTCTACACGCAGAAAAACCGGACACAGACAACGGCAGCCCTGGCACACTATGCAAACACGCTTTCTTCAACGTTGCTCAAGGTGTGCAGAGCGGCAGTGGAGAAAATCTCTCTTAGCAGAAGACTTCATGCTCAAAACCTATAAATCTGCCTGTTATATGGCCAAACAATCCTACTTCAGCACCCTCATCACCTCACAATCCAACAACCCAAAATGACTTTTTGAAACCTTAAACTCCCTCCTGAAACCTAAAGTACAGGCCCCCATCACCAATCTCAGTGGTGAGGATCTGGCCACTTATTTCCTAGAAAAAAATCAACCACATCCATCAGGATATCTCAGCCCAATCTCCTCAGTGCCTGGATCCCCTTCCCTGCCGCACCTCAAGCTCACTAGACATCTTTGAGCCTGTTTGAGAAGAAGTTTCCAAGCTCCTCGCTTCTGCTTGGCCTACAACCTGCAACAGTGACCCCATTCCTTCACATCTCCTGCAGTCTCTCTCACCAGTGGTCACCACTCACCTGACTAAAATATTTAACCTTTCTCTTTCTTCAGGTATCTTTCCCTCCTCATTTAAACATGCCATCATAACCCCTTTACTTAAAAAGCCATCCCTGGACCAGAACTGCACTGCTAACTACAGACCTGTATCTAACCTTTCCTTCATCTCTAAACTCCTGGAACGCTTGGTCCACTCCCGTCTAATCCGCTATCTCTCGGATAACTCTCTTCTCGACCCCTTACAATCTGGTTTCCGCTCTTAACACTCCACTGAAACTGCCCTCACTAAAGTCTCTAATGATCTAATAACAGCTAAATCCAAAGGTCATTGCTCTCTGGTGATTCTCCTGGATCTCTCTGCCGCATTTGACACTGTGGATCACCAGATCCTTCTCACTATGCTCCGCTCCATAGGCCTCAAGGACACAGCCCTCTCCTGGTTCTCTTCCTACCTCTCTGACCGCTCCTTCACCGTATCCTTTGCCGCCTCCTCTTCCTCTCCTCGTCCCCTTACTATCGGGGTTCCGCAGGGCTCAGTCCTAGGCCCCCTCCTCTTCGCTCTATACACGGCCCCTATTGGACAAACAATCAGTAGATTTGGGTTCCTCATGCTCTTTATGCTGATGACACCCAATTATACACTTCTTCCCCGGACATCACCCCTACCCTAATTAAAAATACCAAGGATTGTCTGTCTGCTGTCTCTAACATCATGTCCTCCCTCTAACTGAAACTAAATCTCTCCAAAACGGAACTTCTTGTGTTTCTCCCTTCTACTAACCTCACTCTTCCCAACATCGAAATTACCCTGGAGGGTTCAACCATAACTCCCAAGCAGCATGCCCGCTGTCTTGGGGTCATATTCTTGATCACTGACTCGCTCTTGTCACCTGCATCTTAAAAACATCTCCAGAATCCGACCCTTTCTCACCGTTGAAACTGCCAAGAATCTTACTTTCGCTCTTATTCATTCTCATCTGGACTACTGCAACTCTCTTCTGATCGGTCTCCCTCTTACCAAACTTTCTCCTCTCCAATCCATCTTAAATGCAGCAGCCAGAGTTATATTTCTGTCCAGCCGCTTCACCGATGCCTCCAGCTTGTGCCAGTCATTACACTGGCTACCCATTCGCTACAGGGTCCAGTATAATCTCATCTCTCTCACCCACAAAGCTCTCCACAGTTCTGCACCGCCTTATATCTCTTCTCTCATCTCTGTCTATCGCCCTACACGTGCCCTCCGTTCTACAAATGACCTAAAGGTACCTTCACACGAAACGACTTTACAACGAGAACGACAACGATCCGTGACGTTGCAGCGTCCTGGCTAGCGATATCGTTGTGTTTGACACGCAGCAGCGATCAGGATCCTGCTGTGATATCGCTGGTCGTTGAATAAAGTTCAGAACTTTATTTGGTCGTCAGATCGCCGTGTATCGTCATGTTTGACAGCAAAAGCAACGATACCAGCGATGTTTTACGCTGGTAACCAGGGTAAATATCGGGTTGCTAAGCGCAGGGCCGCGCTTAATAACCCGATGTTTACCCTGGTTACCAGCGTAAAAGTAAAAAAAACAAACAGTACATACTCACCTGCGCGTCCCCCGCCGGCCGCTTCCTGCTCTGACTGTGAAAGTGAAAGTAAAAGCACAGCGGTGACGTCACCGCTCTGCTGTTTGGGCCGGCGCTCAGTCAGTGCAGGAAGCGGACGCCGGGGGACGCGCAGGTGAGTATGTACTGTTTGTTATTTTTACTTTTACGCTGGTAACCAGAGTAAACATCGGGTTACTAAGCGCGGCCCTGCGCTTAGCAACCCGATGTTTACCCTGGTTACCCGGGGACCTCGGCATCGTTGGTCGCTGGAGAGCGGTCTGTGTGACAGCTCTCCAGCGACCAAACAGCGACGCTGCAGCGATCGGCATCGTTGTCGCTATTGCTGCAGTGTCGCTTCGTGTGAAGGTACCTTAAGACTAGCATCCCCTGTAATCCGAACCTCGCACCTCCGTCTCCAAGACTTCTCTCGTGCTGCGCCAGCTCTCTGGAATGCACTTCCCCAGACGATCAGACTGATACCTAGCCCCGACCTACTCAAGCGCGCTTTGAAAACCCATCTCTTCAAACAAGCCTACCAAATCAACTACTCAGTAAACTGACTTTGCCCTGTTCCCACCTTCCAAATATTATTCTGAATCTGCACCCTACTATTCATCTGTCTCCACACCCTCCATGCACATGATAACTGCACTTGTTACTTGACTATTGCACTTAAACACACGGGCTGATGACCGAATCATGCAGCTTTATATGAAAATCCCTATTTATTATAATTGCCAGACCTGAAATAACGAGCACTGTTCACCTATTGTGTCCCCCCATTTCCTTGTAGATTGTAAGCTTGCGAGCAGGGACCTCACCCCTAATGTCACTGTTTAAATTGTCTTAACCCGTACCGAATTTATTGTCTGTACATGTCCCCGCGTAATTGTAAAGTGCTGCAGAATATGTTGGCGCTATATAAATAAAAATGATTATTATTATTACTATTATTATGATCGGACAGAAGACCCTCTCCAACAGACTCCAGAGAGGGAACACAGAAAAGACAACAAACCACATAGGTATATATATTTATCTCATCTACTGTGTGTTAACCCTTGGGAAGCCTCCATTCCACTACCATGACTGTAAAGCTCTGCTACTCATTGGTACATACATGTCATTCACCATGTTTACTACTTGATGCTGTAAGGTCACCACTCTAAGGGTATGTGCACACGTCCGGATTTCTTGCAGAACTTTCCTGAAGAAAACCGGAAATTTTCTGCAAGAAATCTGCATTTTTTTTTTGCGTTTTTTTTAGCATTCTGCAAGCGTAATTAGCTTGCAGAATGCTAAAGTTTTCCAAGCGATCTGTGGCATCGCTTGGAAAACTGACTGACAGGTTGGTCACACTTGTCAAACATAGCGTTTGACAAGTGTGACCAACTTTTTACTATAGATGCAGCTTATGCAGCATCAATAGTAAAAGATAGAATGTTTAAAAGTAATAAAAAAAAAAAAAAATGGTTATACTCACCTGCAGACAGCCGATATCCTCAGCGGCGTCCGTTCCTATAGATGCCGGTGTGGTTCAGGACCTTCGATGACGTCGCGGCTTGTGATTGGTCGCGTGAGTGGTCACGTGACCAATCACAAGACAGCGACGTCATCACAGGTCCTGAACCACACCATCTATAGGAACGGAAGAGAAAGCATGCACCGGAGAGGCGGGAACACTTCGGGGGCCATCAGAGGGTGAGTATAGGACTTTTTTTTATTTTAATTCTTTTTTTTTGACCAATTATATGGTGCCCAGTCCGTGGAGGAGAGTCTCCTCTGCTCCACCCTGGGTACCAACCGCACATAATCTGCTTACTTCCCGCATGGTGTGCACAGCCCCGTGCGGAAAGTATACAGATCAATGCACTCCTAGGTGTACGGAATCCCCGCAATTCCGCATTTTAATGAACATGTTGCTTTTTTTTCCGCAATGCGATTTTTTCACGGAAAAAAAGGCTACATTTGCACAAGAAATGTGGAATACACTGTAAATAATAGGAGGCATATGTAAGCGTTTTTTTCGCGTTTTTATCATGTTTTTATAGCGAAAAAACGCGAAAAGAACGCGAAAAATACTGAACGTGTGCACATGGCCTAACAGTTTATGATCCATGTCGATCTGCAAGTCTGTTTGTGGTCTCTGTAGTTTATTGTCTCCTGCTGTCTTTAGTTGATTATTTACTAACAAGAAAAATTTGTGTTAGGCCATGTTCACATTTTGCGGGGTCCTCTGCGGGTTCTCCCACAGCGGATTTGATAAATCTGCAGGGTAAAACCGCTGCGGTTATCCCTGCAGATTTATCGCGGTTTGTTCCTCGGTTTCCGCTGCGGGATTACTCCTATACTTTTGATGCTGCATATGCAGCAATATGCAGCATCAATAGTAATGTAAAAAATAATAAAAATTGGCTATACTCAACCTCTGATGTCCGGATCTCCTCAGCGCTGCACGCGGCGCTCCGGTTCCAAAGATGCTGTGCCGAGAAGGACCTTCGTGACGTCACGGTCATGTGACCGCGACGTCACCGCAGGTCCTGCTCGCACAGCAACCCAGACCGGACGGCCGCGTGCAGCGCTGAGAGGCGAGTATAGCATTTTTTATTTTAATTCTTTTTTTTTTACACTATTTATGCTTCCCAGGGCCTGGAGGAGAGTCTCCTCTCCTCCACCCCGGGTAGCAGCCGCACATTATCCGCTTACTTCCCGCATTGTGGGCACAGCCCCATGCGGGAAGTAAGCGGAACAATGCATTTCTATGGGTGCAGAATCGCTGCGATTTTGCACAAAGAAGTGACATGCTGCGGAATGTAAACCGCTGCGTTTCTGCGCGCTTTTTCCCGCAGCATGTGCACTGCGGTTTGCGGTTTCCATATGGTTTACATGTTAATGTAAACGCTATGGAAACTGCTGCGGACCCGCAGCATCAAAATCGCCGCGGATCCGCGGTAAAAACCGCAAAGTGTGAACATGGCCTTAGATCTAAGCACATACAGTGGGTACGGAAAATATTCAGACCCCTTTACATTTTTCACTCTTTGTTTCATTGCAGCCATTTGGTAAATTCAGTAAAGTTCATTTTTCCTCATTAATGTACACTCTACACCCCATCTTGACTGAAAAAAACAGAAATGTAGTAATTTTTGCAAATTTATTAGAAAAGAAAAACTGAACTATCCCATGGCCATAAGTCTTCAACCCCTTCGCTCAGTATTGAGTAGAAGCCCCTTTTGATCTAGTGCAGCCATGAGTCTTCTTGGGAATGATGCAACAAGTTTTTCACCCCTGGATTTGGGGATCCTCTTCCATTCTTCCTTGCAGATCATCTCCAGTTCCGTCAGGTTGGATGGTGAACAGTCATTTTCAGGTCTCTCCAGAGATGCTCCATTGGGTTTAGGTCAGGGCTCTGGCTGGGCCGGTCAGGAATGGTCACAGAGTTGTTCTGAAGCCGCTCCTTTGTTATTTTAGCTGTGTGCTTAGGGTCATTGTCTTGTTGGATCGTGAACCTTCGGCCAAGTCTGAGGTCCAGAGCATTCTGGAAGAGGTTTTCATCCAGGATCTCTCTGTACTTGGCCGCATTCATGTTTCCTTCAAAGGCAACCAGTCGTCCTGTCCCTGCAGCTGAAAAACACCCATAGCATGATGCAGCCACCACCATGTTTCACTGTTGGGATTGTATTGGGCAGGTGATGAGCAGTGCCTGGTTTTCTCCACACATATTGCTTAGACTTAACACCAAAAAGGTCTATCTTCATCTCATCAGACCAGAGAATCTTATTTCTCATAGTCTGGGAGTCCTTCATGTGTTTTTTAGCAAACTCTATGCGGCTTTTATATGTCTTGCACTAAGGAGAGGCTCCTGTCGGGCCACTCTGCCATAAAGGCCTGACTGGTGGAGGCTGCAGTGATAGGTGACTTTGTGGAACTTTCTCCCATCTCCCTACTGCTTCTCTGGAGGTCAGCCACAGTGATCTTGGGGTTCTTCTTCACCTCTCTCACCAAGGCTCTTCTCCCACAATTGCTCGGTTTGGCAGGACGGCCAGGTCTAGGAAGACTTCTGGTGATCCCAAACTTCTTCCATTTAAGGATTATGGAGGCCACTGTGCTCTTAGGAACCTTGAGTCCTGCAGAAATTCTGTTGTAACCTTGTTCAGATCTGTGCCTTGCCACAATTCTGTCTCTGAGCTCCTTGCCCAGTTCCTTTGACCTCTTGATTCTCATTGGGTCTGACATGCACTGTGAGCTGTGAGGTCTTATATAGACAGGTGTGCGCCTTTCCAAATCAAGTCCTATCAGTGTAATTACACACAGCTGGACTTCAATGAGGGAGTAGAACCATCTCAAGGAGGATCACAAGGAAATGGACAGCATGTGATTTAAATATGAGTGTCTGAGCAAAGGGGCTGAAGACTTATGACCATGTGAGATTTCAGTTTTTCTTTTTTTAATAAATTAGCAAAAATTTCTACATTTCTGTATTTTTCAGTGAAGATGAGGTGCAGAGTGCACATTAATGAGAAAAAAATGAACTTTTTTGAATTTACCAAATGGCTGCAATGAAACAGAGAATGAAAAATTTAAAGGGGTCTGCAAACTTTCCGTACCCACTGTACTTTCCTATATATTTAGACCTAGCCAAGGGGAAGACACTTTGTGCAGATTTTGTCCAAGTGCCATATTTTTCAAAGTGCAGGGTCATCAGGGGCTTATCTACAGCATTCTTTAATGCATTCTGTAATGCTGTAGCTAAGCCCCCGGTGTAACCTGAAAGATAAGAAAAACAAGTTAGATCACACTCACCCAGGGGCGGTACGGTGCGGTTCGGGTCCGATGGGTGTCGCAGGTCCGGGTCCGGCGCCTCCCATCTTCATGCGATGACGTCCTCTTCCTTTCTTCTGTCGCGGCTCCGGCGCAGACGTACTACTCTGCCCTGTTGAGGGCAGAGCAATGTACTGCAGTGCGCAGGCGCCGGGAAAGGTCAGAGAGGCCCAGCGCCTGCGCACTGCAGTACTTTACGCTCCCCTCAACAGGGCAGAGCAGTACGCCTGCGCCGGAGCCGCGACAGAAGAAAGGAAGAGGACGTCATCGCATGAAGATGGGAGGCGCCGGACCTGCGACACCCTTCGGATCCGAATCGCAGCGGACCGCCCCTGGGTGAGCATAATCTAACTTGTTTTTCTTATCTTTCAGGTTACATCGGGGGCTTATCTACAGCATTGACACAGTATTCCAGATAAGGCCTGACCAAGGAGTAGAGGGGTATAATTACTTCATGTGATCTAGACTCTATGCTTTTTTCACACGTGCTGTTGCTTAGTTCTATTCCTCCCATCCTGTAGACATAATTTTCATTTTTCTTGCCCATATGTGGAATCTTGCATTTCTCCCTTTTACATACCATTTTATTAGTCTATGCTCATAGTTCAAACTTATCTAGAGCCTTCTGAATCCTTTTTTCTGTCTACTCTAGTATTAGCTATCCCTCCTAGCTTTGCATCGTTTGCAAATTTGATTATTTTACTATCAGTTCCCTTATCTAGATCATTTATAAAAATGTTGAACAACACTGAGGCCAGGCGTAACACTGGGGCCAGGACAGAGGCTTGTGGTACCCCACTTGTAACACTTTTCTAATTGGATGCGCAACCATTTATTACCATTCTTTCAGTACGATCACTGATTCACTTATGAATCCACCGAACCATAGCTTTGTCAATCCCATACTTAGTAATTTTTTCAATTAGAATAGTATGAGATACTGTATCAAATGCTTTGCTCAAGTCCAGATACACTATATCTACTGCATTTCCCTGATCCACTCAGTCAGTGATTCCATCATAGAAAGAATTTAGCTTAATCTGGCATGACTTGTTTGCTACAAACCCATGCTGGCTTTGGTTAACTACTGTATTCTTATCCAAGTATTTACATACATGCTGTATAATAGTTCACAGATCACTTCTGGAATAGAAGCAAGGCTCACTGGCCTGTAATTTCGTGGCTTCATCTTCTTTCCTTTTTTGAAGATAGGGACAAAATTTGCCCTTCTCCAATCTTTTGGGACTTCTTTTCTCCAGGATTTTTCAAAGATTCTTGCTAGTGGTTCTGCAATTTCCTCTGCTAACTCTTTCAGTACCCTGGGATGTAATTTATCTGGACCAGGAGATGCAAATTCATGTAAATTAGATAAGTGTTTCCTCACCATCTCTCTATTTATGGATAGTGTGGATTCTTTTATTCGTTTGATAGCACCATGAAGATCAGTTGATGTTACATTTGCTATCTTAGAGAATACAGATGCAAAATAGGAATATGAAAGTTTGGCTTCTCAACATAATTTCTGACCACTTCACCCTTTTCATCTTGTAAAAATCCTATAGCATCTTTGACTTTTCTTTTGCTTTTGACATACCCCTAAAATCCTATTTTTGCTGCTTACAAGCCTCACTTCATTACTGGCTTTAGTAGCTCTTTAACTCTAGCCCTGCATTCCTCGCAGACAACATTATGTTCTTCTTTAGATATGTCCCCCTCTTTCCATTTGATATACATTTTTCCTTTTTAACAAGAGATTAAGTTCTGTGTTTATTCACCCTGGTCTCTTTAAATGCTTCCAATTCTTCCTTCTTTTCAGGATTGTTACCGATTGTGCAGTGAGAATTTCATTTAGCAAAATCTCCCATCCTTCTTGGACATTTCTGTCCATTTTCCTTTCAAATTCCCTTAACCTTCTGGTTGTTATTGAAACCTGGATCCAGCAATTATTATTATTATTATTATTATTTATTGTTATAGCGCCATTTATTCCATGGCGCTTTACAAGTGAGGAGGGGTATACATAATAAAAACAAGTACAATAATCTTGAACAATTGGACACCACCACCGCTGCTGCTCTCCCATATGGTGGCCTAAACTTTTTTCATACCCTGAGGCCTGACAACAGATCAGGTGGAGGCGTTGGTCTGCCCCTTTCAACAAAATGTACTGTTCAGGTTTCCTCCCAGTACCCTCCCCTTATCTTCCCTTCTTTTGAGGTGCACACTGTCTAGTCAGACTCTATATCCCCTTCTCCCTGTGAGTGGCGGTTGTGTATCGACGACTAGCATCCTGCAGTTGGTTCCTCGATCATTTTGTCACCTGGCTTTCTATCCTGTGACATCCCCACTCATCATGGGGGAGTTTAACATCCCCACTGGTGATCCCCTCTCCCCATCTGCCTCCCAACTTGTATCACTAACCTCCTCTCAGCCCCTCACAGCTAACTCTCCTATGCAAGAAGATGGAAATTCCCTGGACATGGTTTTGTTTCTGTTCTGCTCAGTGCATGATTTTACTAACTCCCCTCTTCCTCTCTCTGACCACAACCTTCTTTCATTCTCTCTCAGTAACGGTCATCCCGCTCAGGACATCCCCACTTTCCACATTTATAGAAACATCCAGGCCATTAACATCCAGAAACTCATGAAGAATTAGCAGTCCTCATTGGCCCCAATCTCCTCCCTCTCATGTCCTGACTCTGCACTGAAACATAATGAAACACTGCAAAGTGCCCTGGATGAAGCTGCACCTCCTATACATACATTGCTGTGCAAATTAATTGGGACAAAGCACTTTTTTAAGTAAAATCGTAAGTTGGTTACCAGTCAGTGATTCAAACCAGTTTTAATATATAATAAATAAATCTTGGTCAACTAGCCAGAGGAAAAAGGTATTTTCAGAATTAGTATGTAACAGTGCATTATAACATTTTATATTTTTGCTTTGTCCCAATTAATTTGCACAGCACTGTAGAACAACTCAGCACAGACGGCGACAACCCTGGCACACGCTGCAAACACGTTTCCTACAGCAGTGCTCCAGGTACAACGAACGTCTGTGGAGAAAATCCAATCTGCTCGAAGATTTCATCCATCATAAATTTATGCTTAAAACATACAACTCTGCCCTTCACCTCTCCAACATGCAACTTCACCGCCCTCATCACCTCACTGTCCAAGAATCCTAAACGACTTGACACTTTTTCGCTTCTCAAAAAGTGCAGGCCCCAACCACCAATCTTAGCGCTGATGATCTGGCTAATTATTTCAAAGAAAAAACTGACCATATCCAACAGGAAATTTTCTCCCAATTCCCTAACATCATGCACTCTCCTCTCTCCTGCACTGCATCTTGCTCACTTTTTTGTCTTTGAACCAGTCACGGAAGAAGCGATCAGGCTCCTTGAATCTTCTCATCCTACTACTTGCACCAGTTACTCTATTTCCTCACATCTCCTCCTGTCCCTTGCACCTACTGTCTCTACTCACCTAACAAAAATATTTAATCTCTCCCTCTCCTCTGGTATATTTCCCTCCTCATTTAAACATGCCAACATACATCCATTACTTAAAAACCATCCCTGGACCAGCGTTGCACTGCTAGCCACAGATCTGTCTCTAATCTTCCCTTCATCTCTAAACTCCTGGAACGTTTGGTCCACTGCCATCTAAACCGCTATCTCTCAGATAACTCTCTTATTAACCCTCTACAATCCTGTTTCCGCTCTTTACACTCTACTGGACCTGCCCTTACTAAAGTCTCTAATAATCTAAAACAATATTTTTCTTTCCCTTTCCACGACACTTACTCTCATCATGCTAACATACGCTCTAACAGTTTTGGCTCCATTACTCCTCAGCCTCCTCACTATCCCCAAACCCCAGCACCCTCTAACCAAGTAATAATCTCTCCTTCCCTCCTGCCTCCCCACCTGACCTCCTCCGCTGACCTGCTCCTCAACCTCAGATCTCTCCTAATAAATCACAAAACAAGCCGCCCACTCTCCTTCTCCCACCTGCTCTCCCTCTCTCTGCTTCTCCTCACTGCTGGCGATATATATCCCAATCCTGCACCCCCACAGTTCATACCTCCCATTACTACCCCCTCCTATCGCTCCCAACCCAATACCAGATATTTTGCCCACCTCAAATCCATGTCCATGAAGCCCACCCCCCTGCACCCTCTCTCTGGATCACTATGGAATGTGTCACGATATGGTATGAAATATCATATAAGTTTAGTTCTCTTGCTAGCATGCTGTGGGCTAAGCCCCCCTTCTTGGAGTGATTCTGCAGCTTGTAGCTGCAAATTCCTGACTTTCAGCTCACAAGCCCTCACCCCTCGCCAAGGTATTTACGACCGGCATTTCCTGTAGTGGAAAGTGACCAGCTTCAACTGGATTAGAAACTTCCAGAATCATGAAAGTCTTTTGTTCTGTTGTTGTAAGATATTAGGCAAATCATTTAAGTTAAGAACACGAAAATATATATTCTTAATCCCCATCGGAGCATCTATCCAGCACTCTAAACAGGAGCTTATAACTCCATCAGGTGAAGAAGTAGGGATTTCTCTGTAAATATACATCCCACATAGGACATATTTGATCTCACTAGAATGCCAGCGATAACACGAGATGAATGCTGGGTTTGTTAGGACTATGACATGTTTTGTAGCGGAATTACAAGTCTTAGACTAATTTAGCTTACATTTAGTTAGACTGAAAAGGTAGGAGGGTCTGGGATAGCCAGCCCTTTTTGGTGATGTCACCAAGCTGAGCTATAACTGTTTTGGCCAGACTCAAGGAGTCAGTCTGCTGCCTGAAGAACATATGAGTCTGATCTGAAGAGCTGTACCTCATGCATTGGGATTTTTGGGAGCTCCGCCCACCAGCATGGTTTTTGCCTGAACTGATATGAACTAAGAACATGTGAGTGTTATCTTTTCTCCTTTAATCCTCTTTATGTTATAATTACCTTGTACATATTTGCAATTGTCTCATGTTGTAACATCTTTATAGAACTTTTTATAAATACTGCATAAACTTTGAGTATAATAATTAATACTAGACTCGTTCTCCTGCTCTAAAAACGTACCCTGTCTCTTGAAGGGAATTTACGCTACTGTTTTGGGTTAGCTTCGGACCCGTTTAATTGAAGCTGGTGGCGGCACTACTGTGTGCAGGCCTTTGGGTGACTTTGCAACGATTGCGGCATTGATAATTATTGTTCCTGCCTGAGTGGGAGTAGTTTATCGCGTCGCTGCAGCGTGCCCAATAGCCAGTACATAGCAGGCAGCCTTTCTGGCGACTACCCTAGGTGCAGTACCTAATCTGACCTGACAGTAAGGGGGGCGCCAGAGAGCTGCAAGGTTTAAGTGGAACTGTAAGCGGGATATACACAAATCCCTGCAGTTCATGGTATATGGAAGAGCAGTGGGATACCTAAAATAAGCCCCTGCTGTAAACTAAGAGGTCACTAGCATTGTGTGTGTTTTTTTTATCACATTGTGGCAGTGGAGGGATAACTAAGATAAGCCCCCCTGCACCTGTGATAGCCGTCTGTTGGTCTAAAGTCACCCCGATCCGTGACGTAGGGGTGACGGTCACGGTGTGGATCCCTGACATATTGGTGAAAGCGGTCAGGGGTTCGTGACAGAATGCCTGCTCCATCTGCAATAAACTCCACGTAATTCACGACCTTTTTACCTCTCGTTATCTTTTTTCTGGGTATCACCGAAACATGGCTGACATCCTCTGACACAGCCTCCCCTGATGCACTATGTTACGGTGGCCTCCACTTCATCCATGATCCTTGCCCTGGAGCCTCTACCCTACCTCATACTCCCTTCTTTTGAAGTCCATTCGGTCCGCATCTAATCCCCCTACAACCTCCAAATGGCCATCATATACCGACCTCCGGGCCCGACCACTGCCTTTATTGACCAATTCTCCACCTGGTTCCTTCACTTTCTCTCTGCTGACATTCCCACCGTCATCATGGGTGACTTCAACATCCCCATTGACACCCACAAGTCAGCAGCCTCCAAACTCCTGTCCCTTACTTCATCCTTTGAACTTACTCAGTCTTCCTCCTCAGCCACCCACACAGACGGACACATATTAGACCTGGTCTTCACCCGTCTCTGCTCCCTATCTAACTTCACAACCTCCCCTCTCCCTCTATCTGACCACCATCTACTCACTTTCTCATTCCTGTCCTCCTCACCTGTCACCCATGTGCAGCAACATGCGCACCCCCACACAGGAACCTCGCACACCTAGACACCCACACACTCTCTGACTATCCTACAACTAGCATCCATATCCTCACTCCACGACACAGACACTGCCACTGCTTTCTACAATGCCACTCTTGCATCAGCTATTGACACAGTCGCCCCTGTCATGCATAGCAGAGTGCGACGAACCAATAGACAACCCTTGCACAGTAACATCACTAAAAAGCTTCGGCAAGTATCCAGAATTGCAGAACGGCGTTGGAAGAAAATGCATTCGCAAGATGATTTCACTGCACTCAAACAAGCAACACTCGCATTCAAATCAGCTCTCACCTCTGCTAAATAGGCGACTTCACAACCCTCCTATCTTACTTATCCCACAACCCCAAAAAGTTATTCAACACTTAACTCCCTTCTCCGTGTTCCCAAATAGTTGCCGAGGACTTTGCCACGCACTTCACAAATAAGATAGACCAAACAAGGTAAGTCTTTGCGGTCAAGCCACCACAACCCCTTTGTACACCAGACCAATGCCCAAACCCCATAACTTCCCTCTCCAAAATCACTGACGAGGAGCTTGCTCATCTTTTCTCCAAATCACACCTCACCACTTATGTACTTCACCCCATCCCATCCCACCTCCTCCCCAACCTCACCACCACACTAATCCCATTCCTAACTCATCTCTTCAACCTATCACTAACTTCTGGTACCTTCCCCACTGCTTTCAAACATGCCACAATCACAAAAAGCCTTCCCTTGACCCAAGCGCTATGTCCAGCTATCGCCCCATATCTTTGCTCCCATTTGCTTCCAAACTCCTTGAGCAGCATGTCCATGCTGAACTTTCCTCTCACTTTGCATCTAACTCTCTCTTCAACAACCTACAATCTGGCTTCCGTCCCCACCATACCACTGTGACTGCCCTGACCAAAATTACTAACGACTTACTTGCAGCCAAAGCTAACTGACAATTCTCTATACTCCTCCTTCTAGACCAGTCCTCTGCCTTCGACACAGTTGACCACTGCTTCCTACTACATATGCTCTCTTCCTTTGGTGCCAAAGACCTTGCCCTATCTTGGATCTCCTCTTACCTTACCAACCGCACATTTAGCGTTTCCTACTCCCATACTACCTCTTCATCTCACCCCCTCTCCGTTGGTGTCCCTCAAGGCTCTATCCTTGGGCCCTTACTCTTCTCAATCTATACACTCGGCCTGGGACAACTCATAAGGTCCTATGGCTTCCAGTACCATCTATATACTGATGACCCTCAAATCTACCTCTCTGGCCCAGATGTCACCTCTCTGCTCTCCAGAATCCCAGAGTGTCTATCAGCCATATCCTCCTTTTTCTCCTCTCGCTTCCTCAAGCTCAATGTGGAAAAATCTGAACTAATTATCTTTCCTCCATCTCGCATATCTTCCCTACCTGATCTATCAAAATAAATGAAATCACACTTTCCCCTGTCCCCAAAATCCGCTGCCTCGGAGTAACCCTTGACTCTGCCCTGTCCTTCAAACCGCACATCCAAGCTCTCGCCACCTCCTGTCGCCTCCAGCTGAAAAATATTTCCAGAATCCGTCCTTTCCTCAACTCTCACTCTACCAAAATGCTTGTGCATGCCCTAATCATCTCCCGCCTCGACTACTGCAACATCCTCCTCTGTGGCCTACCTTCTAACACTCTCGTACCCCTCCAGTCCATCATTAACTCTGCTGCCCGACTAATTAATCTCTCTCCTCGCTACACTCCTGCTTCCCCTCTTTGCAGATCCCTTCACTGGCTCCCAATTTCCCAGCGTATCCAGTTTAAACTACTAACACTGACCTACAAAGCCATCCATAACCTTTCTCCTCCGTACATTTCCAAACTAATCTCTATCTTCCCTCACGTAATCTCCGGTCCTCCCAAGACCTCCTTCTCTCCTCCACACTTATTCGCTCCTCACCCAATCGCCTCCAAGACTTCTCCCGAAAATCCCCCATCCTCGAATTCTGTGCCCCAACATGTCCGGTTATCCACCATATTTGGATCCTTCAAAAGAAACCTGAAAACCCCACCTCTTCAAATAAGCTTACAGCCTGTAATAACCACACGGCCACCTCAACAAACCATCAGAGCTACTGCAACCCTCGACTTACTGTCTCCTTCCCCATAATCCTATAGAATGTAAGCCCGCAAGGGCAGGGTCCTCGCCCCTCTGTACCAGTCTGTCATTGTTAGTTTGTTTACTGTAATTGATATTTGTATTTTGATGTAAACCCCTCCTCATGTACAGCACCATGGAATTAATGGTGCTATATAAATAAATAATAATAATAATGATCTACTAACAGCTAAATCTAATGGATCCTGCTCTGTGCGGATTCTCCTGGATCTCTCTGCAGCATTCGGCACTGTGGATCACCAGCTCCTCCTCACTGTGCTCCGCTCCATCGGCCTCAAGGACACCGTTCTCTCCTGATTCTCCTCCTACCTCTCTGACCGATCCTTCACTGTATGTTTTGCTGGTTCCTCCTCCTTTCATCTTCCCCTTACTGTCAGGGTTCCTCAAGGATCAGTCCTAGGCCCCTCTTGTTCTTTTTCTACACTGCCCCTATTGGACAATCAGTAGATTTGGTTTCCAGTACCATCTCTATGCTGATGACACCCAATTATACACCTTCTCCTGACATCACCCCTGCATTATTATAAAATACCAGTGATCGTCTTACAGCTGTCTTTAACATTATGTCCTCCCTTTACCAGAAACTGAACTCCTTGTGTTTCTTCTCGCCACCAACCTACCTATGCCTGACGTTGCCATTTCTGTGTGTGGTTCGACCATCGCTCCCCAGCAGCATGCCCGCTGCCTTGGGGTCATCCTTGATTCAGAGCTTTTATTCACCCCCCACATCCGATCACTGGCTCGCTCTTCTTACCTACACCTCAAAACCATCTCCAGAATCCGCCCCTTTTTTATCTTTCGACTCTGTAAAAACTCTTACTGTCGTTCTTATTCATTCTCGTCTGAAATATTGTAACTCTCGTATTATACTTGCCCCTCTCCAATCCATCATGAATGCAGCAGCCAGGATCATATTCCTTTCCAACCTTTATAACGATGCCTCCATCCAGTGCCAGTCATTACTTACCTACACACAACCTTCGATCCTCTCAAGATCTCCTCTACTCCCCTCTCATCTCTTCTTCCCACAACCGCATACAAGACTTCTCCCGTGCTTCCCCCATACTCTGGAACTCTCTACCGCAACACATCAGACTTTCGCCTACCACAGAAACTTTGAAAAGGACCCTGAAGACTCACCTCTTCCGACAAGCCTACAGTGATCCTTAAAGGGCCACTGTCACCCCCTCCAGCCGTTATAAACTAAAAGAGCCACCTCGTGCAGCAGTAATGCTGCAGTCTAACAAGGTGGCTCTTTTAGTTTTTGATTCAGTTATTACCTCAATAAAGCGTTTTAAAAATTGGCCACAAATACCAGATTTTGTACCTGGAGGCGGTCCGGAGCTTCGTCTATGAATCTCCCAACTGCCGTCACTCTTCTCTTCAGGGGCGATGGTCGCCGCCCCCTGAGCGCTGTTTCTTCTTAAATCCGGCGCCTGCGCTGTGCGTGCCTGCCTGGGGCCTGCGCAGTCTTCATTGTCAGTCACAGCTCAGATGCCGGGTGCCTGACTGCGCCTGTGCGGGCAGTGCGGCCACCCTGTTGCTGAATCCCCGCCCCGCACTGTGTTATTCATTATGCACAGTGCGGGGCTGGGGTTCCTGGGAAGGCGGGGGAGCTGGGGGAGCGTCTGAGCTGGGGAGCATCTGAGCTGGGGGAGCGTCTGAGCTGGGGGAGCGTCTGAGCTGGGGGAGCGTCTGAGCTGGGGGAGCGTCTGAGCTGGGGGAGCGTCTGAGCTGGGGGAGCGTCTGAGCTGGGGAGCGTCTAAACAGCGCACTGCGCATGCCCAGGAACCCCAGCCCCGCACTGTGCATAATGAATAACACAGTGCGGGGCGGGGATTCAGCAACAGGGTGGCCGCACTGCCCGCACAGGCGCAGTCAGGCACCCTGCATCTGAGCTGTGACTGACAATGAAGACTGCGCAGGCCCCAGACAGGCACGCACAGCGCAGGCGCCGGATTTAAGAAGAAACAGCGCTCAGGGGGCGGCGACCATCGCCCCTGAAGAGAAGAGTGACGGCAGTTGGGAGATTCATAGAGGACGATTCGGACCGCCTCCAGGTACAAAATCGGGTATTTGTGGCCAATTTTTAAAACGCTTTATTGAGGTAATAACTGAATCAAAAACTAAAAGAGCCACCTTGTTAGACTGCAGCATTACTGCTGCACAAGGTGGCTCTTTTAGTTTAAAACGGCTGGAGGGGGTGACAGTGGCCCTTTAACCTACTGAACCGCCGCAAGACCCTCTCCTAGTGTATCCTCAGCCATCCCCTGTAGACTGTGAGCCCTCGCGGGCAGGGTCCTCTCTCCTTTTGTACTTGGGTGTGCCTTGTATTGCTCATGTTTATTGTACTTGTCAATGTACGCCCTTTTTTCACATGTAAAGCGCTATGGAATAAAAGGCGCTATAAAAATGAATAATAATAATAATTACACTGGTTACTCCTCCACTACAGAGTTCAATATAAACTCATCTCTCTCACCCACAAAGCTATTTACATTTCAGCACCACCTACATCTCCTCCATAGTCTCAGTCTACCACTCTACCCGAGTCCTCCGTTCTGCTGACTTAAAACTAAAATCCTCAATAATTCAAATTTCCCACTCTAGTCTGCAAGACTTCTCCTGTGCTGTGCCAATTCTTTGAAATGCACTACCCAGGACAATTAGAATAATCCCAAATACCACAGTTATTAGTTCTGTACTGTATATACACTGGTGGTGACAGGATCCTATAGTGTTATATGCAGATATCATCTAGTATGTTATGTCTGTACTGTATATACACTGGTGGTGACCGGATCATGTACTGTTATGTGCAGATATTATCTAGTATATTATGTCTGTACTGTATATACACTGGTGGTGACCGGATCATGTAGTGTTATGTGCAGATATTATCTAGTATATTATGTCTGTACTGTATATACACTGGTGGTGACCGGATCATGTAGTGTTATGTGCAGATATTATCTAGTATATTATGTCTGTACTGTATATACACTGGTGGTGACCGGATCATGTAGTGTTATGTGCAGATATTATCTAGTATATTATGTCTGTACTGTATATACACTGGTGGTGACAGGATCATGTAGTGTTATGTGCAGATATTATCTAGTATATTATGTCTGTACTGTATATACACTGGTGGTGACCGGATCATGTAGTGTTATGTGCAGATATTATCTAGTATATTATGTCTGTACTGTATATACACTGGTGGTGACCGGATCATGTAGTGTTATGTGCAGATATAATCTAGTATATTATGTCTGTACGGTACATACACTGGTGGTGACCGGATCATGTAGTGTTATGTGCAGATATTATCTAGTATATTATGTCTGTACTGTATATACACTGGTGGTGACCGGATCATGTAGTGTTATGTGCAGATATTATCTAGTATATTATGTCTGTACTGTATATACACTGGTGGTGACCGGATCATGAAGTGTTATGTGCAGATATTATCTAGTATATTATGTCTGTACTGTATATACACTGGTGGTGACCGGATCATGTAGTGTTATGTGCAGACATTATCTAGTATATTATGTCTGTACTGTATATACACTGGTGGTGACCGGATCATGTAGTGTTATGTGCAGATATTATCTAGTATATTATGTCTGTACTGTATATACACTGGTGGTGACCGGATCATGTACTGTTATGTGCAGATATTATCTAGTATATTATGTCTGTACTGTACATACACTGGTGGTGACCGGATCATGCAGTGTTATGTGCAGATATTATCTAGTATATTATGTCTGTACTGTACATACACTGGTGGTGACCGGATCATGTAGTGTTATGTGCAGACATTATCTAGTATATTATGTCTGTACTGTATATACACTGGTGGTGACCGGATCATGTAGTGTTATGTGCAGATATTGTCTAGTATATTATGTCTGTACTGTATATACACTGGTGGTGACAGGATCATGTAGTGATATGTGCAGATATTGTCTAGTATATTATGTCTGTACTGTACATACACTGGTGGTGACCGGATCATGTAGTGTTATGTGCAGATATTATCTAGTATATTATGTCTGTACTGTATATACACTGGTGGTGACCGGATCATGTAGTGTTATGTGCAGATATTATCTAGTATATTATGTCTGTACTGTATATACACTGGTGGTGACCGGATCATGTAGTGTTATGTGCAGATATTATCTAGTATATTATGTCTGTACTGTATATACACTGGTGGTGACAGGATCATGTAGTGATATGTGCAGATATTGTCTAGTATGTTATGTCTGTACTGTATATACACTGGTGGTGACAGGATCATGTAGTGTTATGTGCAGATATTATCTAGTATATTATTTCTGTACTGTATACACTGGTGGTGACCGGATCATGTAGTGTTATGTGCAGATATTATCTAGTATATTATGTCTGTACTGTATACACACTGGTGGTGACCGGATCATGTAGTGTTATGTGCAGATATTATCTAGTATATTATGTCTGTACTGTATATACACTGGTGGTGTCCGGATCATGTAGTGTTATGTGCAGATATTATCTAGTATATTATGTCTGTACTGTATATACACTGGTGGTGACCGGATCATGTAGTGTTATGTGCAGATATTATCTAGTATATTATGTCTGTACTGTATATACACTGGTGGTGACCGGATCATGTAGTGTTATGTGCAGATATTATCTAGTATATTATGTCTGTACTGTATATACACTGGTGGTGATCGGATCATGTAGTGTTATGTGCAGATATTATCTAGTATATTATGTCTGTACTGTATATACACTGGTGGTGACCGGATCATGTAGTGTTATGTGCAGATATTATCTAGTATATTATGTCTGTACTGTATATACACTGGTGGTGACCGGATCATGTAGTGTTATGTGCAGATATTATCTAGTATATTATGTCTGTACTGTATATACACTGGTGGTGACCGGATCATGTAGTGTTATGTGCAGATATTATCTAGTATATTATGTCTGTACTGTATATACACTGGTGGTGACAGGATCATGTAGTGTTATGTGCAGATATTATCTAGTATATTATGTCTGTACTGTATATACACTGGTGGTGACCGGATCATGCAGTGTTATGTGCAGATATTATCTAGTATATTATGTCTGTACTGTATATACACTGGTGGTGACCGGATCATGTAGTGTTATGTGCAGATATTATCTAGTATATTATGTCTGTACTGTATATACACTGGTGGTGACCGGATCATGTAGTGTTATGTGCAGATATTATCTAGTATATTATGTCTGTACTGTATATACACTGGTGGTGACCGGATCATGTAGTGTTATGTGCAGATATTATCTAGTATATTATGTCTGTACTGTATATACACTGGTGGTGACCGGATCATGTAGTGTTATGTGCAGATATTATCTAGTATATTATGTCTGTACTGTATATACACTGGTGGTGACCGGATCATGCAGTGTTATGTGCAGATATTATCTAGTATATTATGTCTGTACTGTATATACACTGGTGGTGACCGGATCATGTAGTGTTATGTGCAGATATTATCTAGTATATTATGTCTGTACTGTATATACACTGGTGGTGACCGGATCATGTAGTGTTATGTGCAGATATTATCTAGTATATTATGTCTGTACTGTATATACACTGGTGGTGACCGGATCATGTAGTGTTATGTGCAGATATTATCTAGTATATTATGTCTGTACTGTATATACACTGGTGGTGACAGGATCATGTAGTGTTATGTGCAGATATTATCTAGTATATTATGTCTGTACTGTATATACACTGGTGGTGGTCGGATCATGTAGTGTTATGTGCAGATATTATCTAGTATATTATGTCTGTACTGTATATACACTGGTGGTGGTCGGATCATGTAGTGTTATGTGCAGATATTATCTAGTATATTATGTCTGTACTGTACATACACTGGTGGTGACAGGATCACGTAGTGTTATGTGCAGATATTATCTAGTATATTATGTCTGTACTGTATATACACTGGTGGTGACCGGATCATGTAGTGTTATGTGCAGATATTATCTAGTATATTATGTCTGTACTGTATATACACTGGTGGTGACCGGATCATGTAGTGTTATGTGCAGATATTATCTAGTATATTATGTCTGTACTGTATACACACTGGTGGTGACCGGATCATGTAGTGTTATGTGCAGATATTATCTAGTATATTATGTCTGTACTGTATACACACTGGTGGTGACCGGATCATGTAGTGTTATGTGCAGATATTGTCTAGTATATTACGTCTGTACTGTATACACACTGGTGGTGACAGGATCATGTAGTGTTATGTGCAGATATTATGTAGTATATTATGTCTGTACTGTATATACACTGGTGGTGACCGGATCATGTAGTGTTATGTGTAGATATTATCTAGTATATTATGTCTGTACTGTATATACACTGGTGGTGACCGGATCATGTAGTGTTATGTGCAGATATTATCTAGTATATTATGTCTGTACTGTATATACACTGGTGGTGACCGGATCATGTAGTATTATGTGCAGATATTATGTAGTATATTATGTCTGTACTGTATATACACTGGTGGTGACCGGATCATGTAGTATTATGTGCAGATATTATGTAGTATATTATGTCTGTACTGTATATACACTGGTGGTGACCGGATCATGTAGTGTTATGTGCAGATATTATCTAGTATATTATGTCTGTACTGTATATACACTGGTGGTGACCGGATCATGTAGTGTTATGTGCAGATATTATCTAGTATATTATGTCTGTACTGTATACACACTGGTGGTGACCGGATCATGTAGTGTTATGTGCAGATATTATCTAGTATATTATGTCTGTACTGTATACACACTGGTGGTGACCGGATCATGTAGTGTTATGTGCAGATATTGTCTAGTATATTACGTCTGTACTGTATACACACTGGTGGTGACAGGATCATGTAGTGTTATGTGCAGATATTATGTAGTATATTATGTCTGTACTGTATATACACTGGTGGTGACCGGATCATGTAGTGTTATGTGTAGATATTATCTAGTATATTATGTCTGTACTGTATATACACTGGTGGTGACCGGATCATGTAGTGTTATGTGCAGATATTATCTAGTATATTATGTCTGTACTGTATATACACTGGTGGTGACCGGATCATGTAGTGTTATGTGCAGATATTATGTAGTATATTATGTCTGTACTGTATATACACTGGTGGTGACCGGATCATGTAGTGTTATGTGCAGATATTATCTAGTATATTATGTCTGTACTGTATATACACTGGTGGTGACCGGATTACGTAGTGTTATGTGCAGATATTATCTAGTATATTATGTCTGTACTGTATATACACTGGTGGTGACCGGATCATGTACTGTTATGTGCAGATATTATGTAGTATATTATGTCTGTACTGTATATACACTGGTGGTGTCCGGATCATGTAGTGTTATGTGCAGATATTATCTAGTATATTATGTCTGTACTGTATATACACTGGTGGTGACCGGATCATGTAGTGTTATGTGCAGATATTATCTAGTATATTATGTCTGTACTGTATATACACTGGTGGTGACCGGATCATGTAGTGTTATGTGCAGATATTATCTAGTATATTATGTCTGTACTGTATATACACTGGTGGTGACCGGATCATGTAGTGTTATCTGCAGATATTATCTAGTATATTATGTCTGTACTGTATATACACTGGTGGTGACCGGATCATGTAGTGTTATGTGCAGATATTATCTAGTATATTATGTCTGTACAGTATATACACTGGTGGTGACCGGATCATGTACTGTTATGTGCAGATATTATCTAGTATATTATGTCTGTACTGTATATACACTGGTGGTGACAGGATCATGTAGTGTTATGTGCAGATATTATCTAGTATATTATGTCTGTACTGTATATACACTGGTGGTGGGCGGATCATGTAGTGATATGTGCAGATATTATCTAGTATATTATGTCTGTACTGTATATACACTGGTGGTGACCGGATCATGTAGTGTTATGTGCAGATATTATCTAGTATATTATGTCTGTACTGTATATACACTGGTGGTGACCGGATCATGTAGTGTTATGTGCAGATATTATCTAGTATATTATGTCTGTACTGTATATACACTGGTGGTGACCGGATCATGTAGTGTTATGTGCAGATATTATCTAGTATATTATGTCTGTACTGTATATACACTGGTGGTGACCGGATCACGTAGTGTTATGTGCAGATATTATCTAGTATATTATGTCTGTACTGTATATACACTGGTGGTGACCGGATCATGTAGTGTTATGTGCAGATATTATCTAGTATATTATGTCTGTACTGTATATACACTGGTGGTGACCGGATCACGTAGTGTTATGTGCAGATATTATCTAGTATATTATGTCTGTACTGTATATACACTGGTGGTGACCGGATCATGTACTGTTATGTGCAGATATTATCTAGTATATTATGTCTGTACTGTATATACACTGGTGGTGACCGGATCATGTAGTGTTATGTGCAGATATTATCTAGTATATTATGTCTGTACTGTATACACACTGGTGGTGACCAGATCATGTAGTGATATGTGCAGATATTGTCTAGTATATTATGTCTGTACTGTATATACACTGGTGGTGGGTGGATCATGTAGTGTTATGTGCAGATATTATCTAGTATATTATGTCTGTACTGTATATACACTGGTGGTGACCGGATCATGTAGTGTTATGTGCAGATATTATCTAGTATATTATGTCTGTACTGTATATACACTGGTGGTGATCGGATCACGTAGTGTTATGTGCAGATATTATCTAGTATATTATGTCTGTACTGTATATACACTGGTGGTGACCGGATCATGTAGTGTTATGTGCAGATATTATCTAGTATATTATGTCTGTACTGTATATACACTGGTGGTGACCGGATCATGTAGTGTTATGTGCAGATATTATCTAGTATATTATGTCTGTACTGTATATACACTGGTGGTGACCGGATCACGCAGTGTTATGTGCAGATATTATCTAGTATATTATGTCTGTACTGTATATACACTGGTGGTGACCGGATCACGTAGTGTTATGTGCAGATATTATGTAGTATATTATGTCTGTACTGTATATACACTGGTGGTGACAGGATCATGTAGTGTTATGTGCAGATATTATCTAGTATATTATGTCTGTACTGTATATACACTGGTGGTGACCGGATCATGTAGTGTTATGTGCAGATATTATCTAGTATATTATGTCTGTACTGTATACACACTGGTGGTGACCGGATCATGTAGTGATATGTGCAGATATTGTCTAGTATATTATGTCTGTACTGTATATACACTGGTGGTGACCGGATCATGTACTGTTATGTGCAGATATTATCTAGTATATTATGTCTGTACTGTATATACACTGGTGGTGACCGGATCATGTAGTGTTATGTGCAGATATTATCTAGTATATTATGTCTGTACTGTATATACATTGGTGGTGACCGGATCATGTAGTGTTATGTGCAGATATTATCTAGTATATTATGTCTGTACTGTATATACACTGGTGGTGACCGGATCATGCAGTGCTATGTGCAGATATTATCTAGTATATTATGTCTGTACAGTATATACACTGGTGGTGACCGGATCATGTAGTGTTATGTGCAGATATTATCTAGTATATTATGTCTGTACTGTATAAACACTGGTGGTGACCGGATCACGTAGTGTTATGTGCAGATATTATCTAGTATATTATGTCTGTACTGTATATACACTGGTGGTGACCGGATCATGTAGTGTTATGTGCAGATATTATCTAGTATATTACGTCTGTACTGTATATACACTGGTGGTGACCGGATCATGTAGTGTTATGTGCAGATATTATCTAGTATATTATGTCTGTACTGTATATACACTGGTGGTGATCGGATCACGTAGTGTTATGTGCAGATATTATCTAGTATATTATGTCTGTACTGTATATACACTGGTGGTGACCGGATCATGTAGTGTTATGTGCAGATATTATCTAGTATATTATGTCTGTACTGTATATACACTGGTGGTGACCGGATCATGCAGTGTTATGTGCAGATATTATCTAGTATATTATGTCTGTACTGTATATACACTGGTGGTGATCGGATCACGTAGTGTTATGTGCAGATATTATCTAGTATATTATGTCTGTACTGTATATACACTGGTGGTGACCGGATCATGTAGTGTTATGTGCAGATATTATCTAGTATATTATGTCTGTACTGTATATACACTGGTGGTGACCGGATCATGTAGTGTTATTTGCAGATATTATCTAGTATATTATGTCTGTACTGTATATACACTGGTGGTGACCGGATCATGTAGTGTTATGTGCAGATATTATCTAGTATATTATGTCTGTACTGTATATACACTGGTGGTGACCGGATCATGTAGTGTTATGTGCAGATATTATCTAGTATATTATGTCTGTACTGTATATACACTGGTGGTGACCGGATCATGTAGTGTTATGTGCAGATATTATCTAGTATATTATGTCTGTACTGTATATACACTGGTGGTGACAGGATCATGTAGTGTTATGTGCAGATATTATCTAGTATATTATGTCTGTACTGTATACACACTGGTGGTGACAGGATCATGTACTGTTATGTGCAGATATTATCTAGTATATTATGTCTGTACTGTATATACACTGGTGGTGACAGGATCACGTAGTGTTATCTGCAGATATTATCTAGTATATTATGTCTGTACTGTATATACACTGGTGGTGATCGGATCACGTAGTGTTATGTGCAGATATTATCTAGTATATTATGTCTGTACTGTATATACACTGGTGGTGACAGGATCATGTAGTGTTATGTGCAGATATTATCTAGTATATTATGTCTGTACTGTATATACACTGGTGGTGACCGGATCATGTAGTGTTATGTGCAGATATTATCTAGTATATTATGTCTGTACTGTATATACACTGGTGGTGGGTGGATCATGTAGTGTTATGTGCAGATATTATCTAGTATATTATGTCTGTACTGTATATACACTGGTGGTGACCGGATCATGTAGTGTTATGTGCAGATATTATCTAGTATATTATGTCTGTACTGTATATACACTGGTGGTGACCGGATCATGTAGTGTTATGTGCAGATATTATCTAGTATATTATGTCTGTACTGTATATACACTGGTGGTGACCGGATCATGTAGTGTTATGTGCAGATATTATCTAGTATATTATGTCTGTACTGTATATACACTGGTGGTGACCGGATCATGTTATGTGCAGATATTATCTAGTATATTATGTCTGTACTGTATATACACTGGTGGTGACCGGATCATGTAGTGTTATGTGCAGATATTATCTAGTATATTATGTCTGTACTGTATATACACTGGTGGTGACCGGATCATGTAGTGTTATGTGCAGATATTATCTAGTATATTATGTCTGTACTGTATATACACTGGTGGTGACAGGATCATGTAGTGTTATGTGCAGATATTATCTAGTATATTATGTCTGTACTGTATATACACTGGTGGTGACAGGATCATGTAGTGTTATGTGCAGATATTATCTAGTATATTATGTCTGTACTGTATATACACTGGTGGTGACCGGATCATGTAGTGTTATGTGCAGATATTATCTAGTATATTATGTCTGTACTGTATACACACTGGTGGTGACAGGATCATGTAGTGTTATGTGCAGATATTATCCAGTATATTATGTCTGTACTGTATATACACTGGTGGTGATCGGATCATGTAGTGTTATGTGCAGATATTATCTAGTATATTATGTCTGTACTGTATATACACTGGTGGTGGGTGGATCATGTAGTGTTATGTGCAGATATTATCTAGTATATTATGTCTGTACTGTATATACACTGGTGGTGGGTGGATCATGTAGTGTTATGTGCAGATATTATCTAGTATATTATGTCTGTACTGTATATACACTGGTGGTGACCGGATCATGTAGTGTTATGTGCAGATATTATCTAGTATATTATGTCTGTACTGTATATACACTGGTGGTGACCGGATCATGTAGTGTTATGTGCAGATATTATCTAGTATATTATGTCTGTACTGTATATACACTGGTGGTGACCGGATCATGCAGTGTTATGTGCAGATATTATCTAGTGTATTATGTCTGTACTGTATATACACTGGTGGTGACCGGATCATGTAGTGTTATGTGCAGATATTATCTAGTATATTATGTCTGTACTGTATATACACTGGTGGTGACCGGATCATGTAGTGTTATGTGCAGATATTATCTAGTATATTATGTCTGTACTGTATATACACTGGTGGTGGGTGGATCATGTAGTGTTATGTGCAGATATTATCTAGTATATTATGTCTGTACTGTATATACACTGGTGGTGACCGGATCATGTAGTGTTATGTGCAGATATTATCTAGTATATTATGTCTGTACTGTATACACACTGGTGGTGACCGGATCATGTAGTGATATGTGCAGATATTGTCTAGTATATTATGTCTGTACTGTATATACACTGGTGGTGACCGGATCATGTACTGTTATGTGCAGATATTATCTAGTATATTATGTCTGTACTGTATATACACTGGTGGTGACCGGATCATGTAATGTTATGTGCAGATATTATCTAGTATATTATGTCTGTACTGTATATATACTGGTGGTGACCGGATCATGTAGTGTTATGTGCAGATATTATCTAGTATATTATGTCTGTACTGTATATACATTGGTGGTGACCGGATCATGTAGTGTTATGTGCAGATATTATCTAGTATATTATGTCTGTACTGTATATACACTGGTGGTGACCGGATCATGCAGTGCTATGTGCAGATATTATCTAGTATATTATGTCTGTACAGTATATACACTGGTGGTGACCGGATCATGTAGTGTTATGTGCAGATATTATCTAGTATATTATGTCTGTACTGTATATACACTGGTGGTGATCGGATCACGTAGTGTTATGTGCAGATATTATCTAGTATATTATGTCTGTACTGTATATACACTGGTGGTGACCGGATCATGTAGTGTTATGTGCAGATATTATCTAGTATATTATGTCTGTACTGTATATACACTGGTGGTGACCGGATCATGCAGTGTTATGTGCAGATATTATCTAGTATATTATGTCTGTACTGTATATACACTGGTGGTGATCGGATCACGTAGTGTTATGTGCAGATATTATCTAGTATATTATGTCTGTACTGTACATACACTGGTGGTGACCGGATCATGTAGTGTTATGTGCAGATATTATCTAGTATATTATGTCTGTACTGTATATACACTGGTGGTGACAGGATCACGTAGTGTTATCTGCAGATATTATCTAGTATATTATGTCTGTACTGTATATACACTGGTGGTGATCGGATCACGTAGTGTTATGTGCAGATATTATCTAGTATATTATGTCTGTACTGTATATACACTGGTGGTGACAGGATCATGTAGTGTTATGTGCAGATATTATCTAGTATATTATGTCTGTACTGTATATACACTGGTGGTGATCGGATCATGTAGTGTTATGTGCAGATATTATCTAGTATATTATGTCTGTACTGTATATACACTGGTGGTGACCGGATCATGCAGTGTTATGTGCAGATATTATCTAGTATATTATGTCTGTATATACACTGGTGGTGACCGGATCATGTAGTGTTATGTGCAGACATTATCTAGTATATTATGTCTGTACTGTATATACACTGGTGGTGACCGGATCATGTAGTGTTATGTGCAGATATTATCTAGTATATTATGTCTGTACTGTATATACACTGGTGGTGATCGGATCACGTAGTGTTATGTGCAGATATTATCTAGTATATTATGTCTGTACTGTATATACACTGGTGGTGACCGGATCATGTAGTGTTATGTGCAGATATTATCTAGTATATTATGTCTGTACTGTACATACACTGGTGGTGACCGGATCACGTAGTGTTATGTGCAGATATTATCTAGTATATTATGTCTGTACTGTATATACACTGGTGGTGACAGGATCATGTAGTGTTATGTGCAGATATTATCTAGTATATTATGTCTGTACTGTATATACACTGGTGGTGACAGGATCATGTAGTGTTATGTGCAGATATTATCTAGTATATTATGTCTGTACTGTATATACACTGGTGGTGACCGGATCATGTAGTGTTATGTGCAGATATTATCTAGTATATTATGTCTGTACTGTATACACACTGGTGGTGACAGGATCATGTAGTGTTATGTGCAGATATTATCCAGTATATTATGTCTGTACTGTATATACACTGGTGGTGATCGGATCATGTAGTGTTATGTGCAGATATTATCTAGTATATTATGTCTGTACTGTATATACACTGGTGGTGGGTGGATCATGTAGTGTTATGTGCAGATATTATCTAGTATATTATGTCTGTACTGTATATACACTGGTGGTGGGTGGATCATGTAGTGTTATGTGCAGATATTATCTAGTGTATTATGTCTGTACTGTATATACACTGGTGGTGACCGGATCATGTAGTGTTATGTGCAGATATTATCTAGTATATTATGTCTGTACTGTATATACACTGGTGGTGACCGGATCATGTAGTGTTATGTGCAGATATTATCTAGTATATTATGTCTGTACTGTATATACACTGGTGGTGACCGGATCATGTAGTGTTATGTGCAGATATTATCTAGTATATTATGTCTGTACTGTATATACACTGGTGGTGACCGGATCATGTAGTGTTATGTGCAGATATTATCTAGTATATTATGTCTGTACTGTATATACACTGGTGGTGACCGGATCATGTAGTGTTATGTGCAGATATTATCTAGTATATTATGTCTGTACTGTATATACACTGGTGGTGACCGGATCATGTAGTGTTATGTGCAGATATTATAAAGTATATTATGTCTGTACTGTATACACACTGGTGGTGACCGGATCATGTAGTGTTATGTGCAGACATTATCTAGTATATTATGTCTGTACTGTATATACACTGGTGGTGACCGGATCATGTAGTGTTATGTGCAGATATTATCTAGTATATTATGTCTGTACTGTATATACACTGGTGGTGACCGGATCATGTAGTGTTATGTGCAGATATTATCTAGTATATTATGTCTGTACTGTATATACACTGGTGGTGACCGGATCATGTAGTGTTATGTGCAGATATTATCTAGTATATTATGTCTGTACTGTATATACACTGGTGGTGATCGGATCATGTAGTGTTATGTGCAGATATTCTCTAGTATATTATGTCTGTACTGTATATACACTGGTGGTGACCGGATCATGTAGTGTTATGTGCAGATATTATCTAGTATATTATGTCTGTACTGTATACACACTGGTGGTGACCGGATCATGTAGTGTTATGTGCAGATATTATCTAGTATATTATGTCTGTACTGTATATACACTGGTGGTGACCGGATCATGTAGTGTTATGTGCAGATATTATCTAGTATATTATGTCTGTACTGTATATACACTGGTGGTGACAGGATCATGCAGTGTTATGTGCAGATATTATCTAGTATATTATGTCTGTACTGTAAATACACTGGTGGTGACCGGATCATGTAGTGTTATGTGCAGATATTATCTAGTATATTATGTCTGTACTGTATATACACTGGTGGTGACCGGATCATGTAGTGTTATGTGCAGATATTATCTAGTATATTATGTCTGTACTGTATATACACTGGTGGTGATCGGATCACGTAGTGTTATGTGCAGATATTATCTAGTATATTATGTCTGTACTGTATATACACTGGTGGTGATCGGATCACGTAGTGTTATGTGCAGATATTATCTAGTATATTATGTCTGTACTGTATATACACTGGTGGTGATCGGATCACGTAGTGTTATGTGCAGATATTATCTAGTATATTATGTCTGTACTGTATATACACTGGTGGTGACCGGATCATGTAGTGTTATGTGCAGATATTATCTAGTATATTATGTCTGTACTGTATATACACTGGTGGTGATCGGATCACGTAGTGTTATGTGCAGATATTATCTAGTATATTATGTCTGTACTGTATATACACTGGTGGTGACCGGATCATGTAGTGTTATGTGCAGATATTATCTAGTATATTATGTCTGTACTGTATATACACTGGTGGTGACCGGATCACGTAGTGTTATCTGCAGATATTATCTAGTATATTATGTCTGTACTGTATATACACTGGTGGTGACCGGATCATGCAGTGTTATGTGCAGATATTATGTAGTATATTATGTCTGTACTGTATATACACTGGTGGTGACCGGATCACGTAGTGTTATGTGCAGATATTATCTAGTATATTATGTCTGTACTGTATATACACTGGTGGTGACCGGATCATGTAGTGTTATGTGCAGATATTATCTAGTATATTATGTCTGTACTGTATATACACTGGTGGTGACCGGATCATGTAGTGTTATGTGCAGATATTGTCTAGTATATTATGTCTGTACTGTACATACACTGGTGGTGACCGGATCATGTAGTGTTATGTGCAGATATTATCTAGTATATTATGTCTGTACTGTATATACACTGGTGGTGGGCGGATCATGTAGTGTTATGTGCAGATATTATCTAGTATATTATGTCTGTACTGTATATACACTGGTGGTGAGGGTGACCGGATCATGTAATGTTATGTGCAGATATTGTCTAGTATATTATGTCTGTACTGTATATACACTGGTGGTGACAGGATCACGTAGTGTTATGTGCAGATATTATCTAGTATATTATGTCTGTACTGTATATACACTGGTGGTGACCGGATCATGTAGTGTTATGTGCAGATATTATCTAGTATATTATGTCTGTACTGTATATACACTGGTGGTGACCGGATCATGTAGTGTTATGTGCAGATATTGTCTAGTATATTATGTCTGTACTGTACATACACTGGTGGTGACCGGATCATGTAGTGTTATGTGCAGATATTATCTAGTATATTATGTCTGTACTGTATATACACTGGTGGTGAGGGTGACCGGATCATGTAATGTTATGTGCAGATATTGTCTAGTATATTATGTCTGTACTGTATATACACTGGTGGTGACCGGATCATGTAGTGTTATGTGCAGATATTATCTAGTATATTATGTCTGTACTGTATATACACTGGTGGTGACAGGATCATGTAGTGTTATGTGCAGATATTATCTAGTATATTATGTCTGTACTGTATACACACTGGTGGTGACCGGATCATGTAGTGTTATGTGCAGATATTATCTAGTATATTATGTCTGTACTGTATATACACTGGTGGTGACCGGATCATGTAGTGTTATGTGCAGATATTATCTAGTATATTACGTCTGTACTGTATATACACTGGTGGTGACCGGATCATGTAGTGTTATGTGCAGATATTATCTAGTATATTACGTCTGTACTGTATATACACTGGTGGTGACCGGATCATGCAGTGCTATGTGCAGATATTATCTAGTATATTATGTCTGTACTGTACATACTCTGGTGGTGACCGGATCATGTAGTGTTATGTGCAGATATTATCTAGTATATTATGTCTGTACGGTACATACACTGGTGGTGACCGGATCATGTAGTGTTATGTGCAGATATTATCTAGTATATTATGTCTGTACTGTATATACACTGGTGGTGACCGGATCATGCAGTGTTATGTGCAGATATTATCTAGTATATTATGTCTGTACTGTATATACACTGGTGGTGACCGGATCATGTAGTGTTATGTGCAGATATTATCTAGTATATTATGTCTGTACTGTATATACACTGGTGGTGGGTGGATCATGTAGTGTTATGTGCAGATATTATCTAGTATATTATGTCTGTACTGTATATACACTGGTGGTGACCGGATCATGTAGTGTTATGTGCAGATATTATCTAGTATATTATGTCTGTACTGTACATACACTGGTGGTGACCGGATCATGTAGTGTTATGTGCAGATATTATCTAGTATATTATGTCTGTACTGTATATACACTGGTGGTGACCGGATCATGTAGTGTTATGTGCAGATATTATCTAGTATATTATGTCTGTACTGTATATACACTGGTGGTGACCGGATCATGTAGTGTTATGTGCAGATATTATCTAGTATATTATGTCTGTACTGTATATACACTGGTGGTGACCGGATCATGTAGTGTTATGTGCAGATATTATCTAGTATATTATGTCTGTACTGTATATACACTGGTGGTGTCCGGATCATGTAGTGTTATGTGCAGATATTATGTAGTATATTATGTCTGTACTGTATATACACTGGTGGTGACCGGATCATGTAGTGTTATGTGCAGATATTATCTAGTATATTATGTCTGTACTGTATATACACTGGTGGTGTCCGGATCATGTAGTGTTATGTGCAGATATTATCTAGTATATTATGTCTGTTCTGTATATACACTGGTGGTGACAGGATCACGTAGTGTTATCTGCAGATATTATCTAGTATATTATGTCTGTACTGTATATACACTGGTGGTGACCGGATCATGCAGTGTTATGTGCAGATATTATGTAGTATATTATGTCTGTACTGTATATACACTGGTGGTGACCGGATCATGTAGTGTTATGTGCAGATATTATCTAGTATATTATGTCTGTACTGTACATACACTGGTGGTGACCGGATCATGTAGTGTTATGTGCAGATATTATCTAGTATATTATGTCTGTACTGTATATACACTGGTGGTGATCGGATCACGTAGTGTTATGTGCAGATATTATCTAGTATATTATGTCTGTACTGTATATACACTGGTGGTGATCGGATCACGTAGTGTTATGTGCAGATATTATCTAGTATATTATGTCTGTACTGTATATACACTGGTGGTGATCGGATCACGTAGTGTTATGTGCAGATATTATCTAGTATATTATGTCTGTACTGTATATACACTGGTGGTGACCGGATCATGTACTGTAATGTGCAGATATTATCTAGTATATTATGTCTGTACTGTATATACACTGGTGGTGACCGGATCATGTAGTGTTATGTGCAGATATTATCTAGTATATTATGTCTGTACTGTATATACACTGGTGGTGACCGGATCATGTAGTGTTATGTGCAGATATTATCTAGTATATTATGTCTGTACTGTATATACACTGGTGGTGGTCGGATCATGTAGTGTTATGTGCAGATATTATCTAGTATATTATGTCTGTACTGTATATACACTGGTGGTGACAGGATCATGTACTGTTATGTGCAGATATTATCTAGTATATTATGTCTGTACTGTATATACACTGGTGGTGATCGGATCATGCAGTGTTATGTGCAGATATTATCTAGTATATTATGTCTGTACTGTATATACACTGGTGGTGACAGGATCATGTAGTGTTATGTGCAGATATTATGTAGTATATTATGTCTGTACTGTATATACACTGGTGGTGACCGGATCATGTAGTGTTATGTGCAGATATTATCTAGTATATTATGTCTGTACTGTATACACACTGGTGGTGACCGGATCATGTAGTGATATGTGCAGATATTGTCTAGTATATTATGTCTGTACTGTATATACACTGGTGGTGATCGGATCATGCAGTGTTATGTGCAGATATTATCTAGTATATTATGTCTGTACTGTATATACACTGGTGGTGACCGGATCATGTAGTGTTATGTGCAGATATTATCTAGTATATTATGTCTGTACTGTATATACACTGGTGGTGACCGGATCATGTAGTGTTATGTGCAGATATTATCTAGTATATTATGTCTGTACGGTACATACACTGGTGGTGACCGGATCATGTAGTGTTATGTGCAGATATTATGTCTGTACTGTATATACACTGGTGGTGACCAGATCACGTAGTGTTATGTGCAGATATTATGTCTGTACTGTATATACACTGGTGGTGACCAGATCATGTACTGTTATGTGCAGATATTATCTAGTATATTATGTCTGTACTGTATATACACTGGTGGTGACAGGATCATGTACTGTTATGTGCAGATATTATCTAGTATATTATGTCTGTACTGTATATACACTGGTGGTGACCGGATCATGTAGTGTTATGTGCAGATATTATCTAGTATATTATGTCTGTACTGTATATACACTGGTGGTGACCGGATCATGTAGTGTTATGTGCAGATATTATCTAGTATATTATGTCTGTACTGTATATACACTGGTGGTGACCGGATCATGTAGTGTTATGTGCAGATATTATCTAGTATATTATGTCTGTACTGTATATACACTGGTGGTGACCGGATCATGTAGTGTTATGTGCAGATATTATCTAGTATATTATGTCTGTACTGTATATACACTGGTGGTGACCGGATCATGTAGTGATATGTGCAGATATTATCTAGTATATTATGTCTGTACTGTATATACACTGGTGGTGACCGGATCACGTAGTGTTATGTGCAGATATTATCTAGTATATTATGTCTGTACTGTATATACACTGGTGGTGACCGGATCATGTAGTGTTATGTGCAGATATTATCTAGTATATTATGTCTGTACTGTATATACACTGGTGGTGACCGGATCATGTAGTGATATGTGCAGATATTATCTAGTATATTATGTCTGTACTGTATATACACTGGTGGTGACCGGATCACGTAGTGTTATGTGCAGATATTATCTAGTATATTATGTCTGTACTGTATATACACTGGTGGTGACCGGATCATGTAGTGTTATGTGCAGATATTATCTAGTATATTATGTCTGTACTGTATATACACTGGTGGTGACCGGATCATGTAGTGTTATGTGCAGATATTATCTAGTATATTATGTCTGTACTGTATATACACTGGTGGTGATCGGATCATGTAGTGTTATGTGCAGATATTATCTAGTATATTATGTCTGTACTGTATATACACTGGTGGTGACCGGATCATGTAGTGTTATGTGCAGATATTATCTAGTATATTATGTCTGTACTGTATATACACTGGTGGTGACCGGATCATGTAGTGTTATGTGCAGATATTATCTAGTATATTATGTCTGTACTGTATATACACTGGTGGTGACCGGATCATGTAGTGTTATGTGCAGATATTATCTAGTATATTATGTCTGTACTGTATATACACTGGTGGTGACCGGATCATGTAGTGTTATGTGCAGATATTATCTAGTATATTATGTCTGTACTGTATATACACTGGTGGTGTCCGGATCATGTAGTGTTATGTGCAGATATTATGTAGTATATTATGTCTGTACTGTATATACACTGGTGGTGACCGGATCATGTAGTGTTATGTGCAGATATTATCTAGTATATTATGTCTGTACTGTATATACACTGGTGGTGTCCGGATCATGTAGTGTTATGTGCAGATATTATCTAGTATATTATGTCTGTTCTGTATATACACTGGTGGTGACAGGATCACGTAGTGTTATCTGCAGATATTATCTAGTATATTATGTCTGTACTGTATATACACTGGTGGTGACCGGATCATGCAGTGTTATGTGCAGATATTATGTAGTATATTATGTCTGTACTGTATATACACTGGTGGTGACCGGATCATGTAGTGTTATGTGCAGATATTATCTAGTATATTATGTCTGTACTGTACATACACTGGTGGTGACCGGATCATGTAGTGTTATGTGCAGATATTATCTAGTATATTATGTCTGTACTGTATATACACTGGTGGTGATCGGATCACGTAGTGTTATGTGCAGATATTATCTAGTATATTATGTCTGTACTGTATATACACTGGTGGTGATCGGATCACGTAGTGTTATGTGCAGATATTATCTAGTATATTATGTCTGTACTGTATATACACTGGTGGTGATCGGATCACGTAGTGTTATGTGCAGATATTATCTAGTATATTATGTCTGTACTGTATATACACTGGTGGTGACCGGATCATGTACTGTAATGTGCAGATATTATCTAGTATATTATGTCTGTACTGTATATACACTGGTGGTGACCGGATCATGTAGTGTTATGTGCAGATATTATCTAGTATATTATGTCTGTACTGTATATACACTGGTGGTGACCGGATCATGTAGTGTTATGTGCAGATATTATCTAGTATATTATGTCTGTACTGTATATACACTGGTGGTGGTCGGATCATGTAGTGTTATGTGCAGATATTATCTAGTATATTATGTCTGTACTGTATATACACTGGTGGTGACAGGATCATGTACTGTTATGTGCAGATATTATCTAGTATATTATGTCTGTACTGTATATACACTGGTGGTGATCGGATCATGCAGTGTTATGTGCAGATATTATCTAGTATATTATGTCTGTACTGTATATACACTGGTGGTGACAGGATCATGTAGTGTTATGTGCAGATATTATGTAGTATATTATGTCTGTACTGTATATACACTGGTGGTGACCGGATCATGTAGTGTTATGTGCAGATATTATCTAGTATATTATGTCTGTACTGTATACACACTGGTGGTGACCGGATCATGTAGTGATATGTGCAGATATTGTCTAGTATATTATGTCTGTACTGTATATACACTGGTGGTGATCGGATCATGCAGTGTTATGTGCAGATATTATCTAGTATATTATGTCTGTACTGTATATACACTGGTGGTGACCGGATCATGTAGTGTTATGTGCAGATATTATCTAGTATATTATGTCTGTACTGTATATACACTGGTGGTGACCGGATCATGTAGTGTTATGTGCAGATATTATCTAGTATATTATGTCTGTACGGTACATACACTGGTGGTGACCGGATCATGTAGTGTTATGTGCAGATATTATGTCTGTACTGTATATACACTGGTGGTGACCAGATCACGTAGTGTTATGTGCAGATATTATGTCTGTACTGTATATACACTGGTGGTGACCAGATCATGTACTGTTATGTGCAGATATTATCTAGTATATTATGTCTGTACTGTATATACACTGGTGGTGACAGGATCATGTACTGTTATGTGCAGATATTATCTAGTATATTATGTCTGTACTGTATATACACTGGTGGTGACCGGATCATGTAGTGTTATGTGCAGATATTATCTAGTATATTATGTCTGTACTGTATATACACTGGTGGTGACCGGATCATGTAGTGTTATGTGCAGATATTATCTAGTATATTATGTCTGTACTGTATATACACTGGTGGTGACCGGATCATGTAGTGTTATGTGCAGATATTATCTAGTATATTATGTCTGTACTGTATATACACTGGTGGTGACCGGATCATGTAGTGATATGTGCAGATATTATCTAGTATATTATGTCTGTACTGTATATACACTGGTGGTGACCGGATCACGTAGTGTTATGTGCAGATATTATCTAGTATATTATGTCTGTACTGTATATACACTGGTGGTGACCGGATCATGTAGTGTTATGTGCAGATATTATCTAGTATATTATGTCTGTACTGTATATACACTGGTGGTGACCGGATCATGTAGTGATATGTGCAGATATTATCTAGTATATTATGTCTGTACTGTATATACACTGGTGGTGACCGGATCACGTAGTGTTATGTGCAGATATTATCTAGTATATTATGTCTGTACTGTATATACACTGGTGGTGACCGGATCATGTAGTGTTATGTGCAGATATTATCTAGTATATTATGTCTGTACTGTATATACACTGGTGGTGACCGGATCATGTAGTGTTATGTGCAGATATTATCTAGTATATTATGTCTGTACTGTATATACACTGGTGGTGATCGGATCATGTAGTGTTATGTGCAGATATTATCTAGTATATTATGTCTGTACTGTATATACACTGGTGGTGACCGGATCATGTAGTGTTATGTGCAGATATTATCTAGTATATTATGTCTGTACTGTATATACACTGGTGGTGACCGGATCATGTAGTGTTATGTGCAGATATTATCTAGTATATTATGTCTGTACTGTATTTACATTGGTGGTGACCGGATCATGTAGTGTTATGTGCAGATATTATCTAGTATATTATGTCTGTACTGTATATACACTGGTGGTGACCAGATCATGTACTGTTATGTGCAGATATTATCTAGTATATTATGTCTGTACTGTATATACACTGGTGGTGACAGGATCATGTACTGTTATGTGCAGATATTATCTAGTATATTATGTCTGTACTGTATATACACTGGTGGTGACCGGATCATGTAGTGTTATGTGCAGATATTATCTAGTATATTATGTCTGTACTGTATATACACTGGTGGTGACCGGATCATGTAGTGTTATGTGCAGATATTATCTAGTATGTTATGTCTGTACTGTATATACACTGGTGGTGACCGGATCATGCAGTGTTATGTGCAGATATTATCTAGTATATTATGTCTGTACTGTATATACACTGGTGGTGGGCGGATCATGTAGTGTTATGTGCAGATATTATCTAGTATATTATGTCTGTACTGTATATACACTGGTGGTGACCGGATCATGTAGTGTTATGTGCAGATATTATCTAGTATATTATGTCTGTACTGTATATACACTGGTGGTGACCGGATCATGTAGTGTTATGTGCAGATATTATCTAGTATATTATGTCTGTACTGTATATACACTGGTGGTGATCGGATCATGTAGTGTTATGTGCAGATATTATCTAGTATATTATGTCTGTACTGTATATACACTGGTGGTGACCGGATCATGTAGTGTTATGTGCAGATATTATCTAGTATATTATGTCTGTACTGTATATACACTGGTGGTGACCGGATCATGTAGTGTTATGTGCAGATATTATCTAGTATATTATGTCTGTACTGTACATACACTGGTGGTGACCGGATCATGTAGTGTTATCTGCAGATATTATCTAGTATATTATGTCTGTACTGTATATACACTGGTGGTGGGCGGATCATGTAGTGTTATGTGCAGATATTATCTAGTATATTATGTCTGTACTGTATATACACTGGTGGTGACCGGATCATGTAGTGATATGTGCAGATATTATCTAGTATATTATGTCTGTACTGTATATACACTGGTGGTGACCGGATCATGTAGTGTTATGTGCAGATATTATCTAGTATATTATGTCTGTACTGTATATACACTGGTGGTGACCGGATCATGTAGTGTTATGTGCAGATATTATCTAGTATATTATGTCTGTACTGTATATACACTGGTGGTGACCGGATCATGTAGTGTTATGTGCAGATATTATCTAGTATATTATGTCTGTACTGTATATACACTGGTGGTGACCGGATCATGTAGTGTTATGTGCAGATATTATCTAGTATATTATGTCTGTACTGTATATACACTGGTGGTGACCGGATCATGTAGTGTTATGTGCAGATATTATCTAGTATATTATGTCTGTACTGTATATACACTGGTGGTGACCGGATCATGTAGTGTTATGTGCAGATATTATCCAGTATATTATGTCTGTACTGTATATACACTGGTGGTGACCGGATCATGTAGTGTTATGTGCAGATATTATCTAGTATATTATGTCTGTACTGTATATACACTGGTGGTGACCGGATCATGTAGTGTTATGTGCAGACATTATCTAGTATATTATGTCTGTACTGTATATACACTGGTGGTGACCGGATCATGTAGTGTTATGTGCAGATATTATCTAGTATATTATGTCTGTACTGTATATACACTGGTGGTGACCGGATCATGTAGTGTTATGTGCAGATATTATCTAGTATATTATGTCTGTACTGTATATACACTGGTGGTGACCGGATCATGTAGTGTTATGTGCAGATATTATCTAGTATATTATGTCTGTACGGTACATACACTGGTGGTGACCGGATCATGTAGTGTTATGTGCAGATATTATCTAGTATATTATGTCTGTACTGTATATACACTGGTGGTGACCGGATCATGTAGTGTTATGTGCAGATATTATCTATATAACATGGCTGGATTCTACAATATAAGCACATTTTACCATCCATCTCTCGTGCCCCCCCCATGTCCTCATAGACTTTAGCTTGCGGACCCTTATTATTACTGCGCCTGTATCTGACTCGTGTTGTCCTTGTTCACTCGAATGTACAGTGCTGTGGAATATGTGAGCGCTATAGAAATAAAATGTTTATTAAACCCCAAAGGATGTAGACGGACAACCCCCGAAGCATCAGGTGTGCCCCCCTCCTCCTCCAACAAACCCCAGAGGGGGGACAGAGAGAGAGAAGACCCCCAGAGCACCAGCTGTGCCCCCTCCTTATAACTAGAAGGAGTCATTAGCTGATTGCTGGATGTACACACACACAGCGCCCGACCCGACTGCAGACATCTCCCTGTCACTGACCCGCCGGCTCCCTGTACCCACCTGACCTCACTAGGAACAGCACGAGCCTGAGCTCAGGACTATTTCACTTCCACTTCCGCCACACTCTGCCGGAAGTCACCCCGATAGAAAGCCACACTCTGCCGGAAGTGACCATGCTGAAAAGACAAACTCTTCCGGAACTTCTCCTGCTAGAAAGACACTCTCTGCCGGAAGTAATCCCGCTGGACAGACACACTCTGCCGGAAGTAAACGTGTTGTGCTGACACTCTCTGCCGGAAGTGAATGAAGCAGCTGCTTTTATTGAGTCTGTCTGGTTCTTTCACACAACGCAGGTAGTCGGACCTCAGTGTTACTTGTATCTCTGCCCCCTATAGACCTCCCCGGCTATGGTGGTGTCTGTGCCCCCCTATAGACCTCCCCGGCTATGGTGGTGTCTGTGCCCCCTATAGACCTCCCCAGCTATGGTGGTGTCTGTGCCCCCCTATAGACCTCCCCGGCTATGGTGGTGTCTGTGCCCCCTATAGACCTCCCCGGCTATGGTGGTGTATGTGCCCCCCTATAGACCTCCCCGGCTATGGTGGTGTATGTGCCCCCTATAGACTTCCCCCGGCTATGGTGGTGTCTGTGCCCCCTATAGACTTCCCCCGGCTATGGTGGTGTCTGTGCCCCCTATAGACCTCCCCGGCTATGGTGGTGTATGTGCCCCCTATAGACCTCCCCCGGCTATGGTGGTGTCTGTGGCCCCTATAGACTTCCCCCGGCTATGGTGGTGTCTGTGCCCCCTATAGACCTCCCCTGGCTATGGTGGTGTCTGTGCCCCCTATAGACCTCCCCTGGCTATGGTGGTGTCTGTGCCCCCTATAGACCTCCCCCGGGTATGGTGGTGTCTGTGTCCCCTATAGACCTCCCCGCCTATGGTGGTGTCTGTATCCCTATAGACCTCCCCCGGCTATGGTGGTGTATGTGCCCCCTATAGACCTCCCCGGCTATGGTGGTGTCTGTGCCCCTATAGACCTCCCCCGGCTATGGTGGTGTCTGTGCCCCTATAGACCTCCCCCGGCTATGGTGGTGTCTGTGCCCCCTATAGACCTCCCCCGGCTATGGTGGTGTCTGTGCCCCCTATAGACCTCCCCCGGGTATGGTGGTGTCTGTGCCCCTATAGACCTCCCCGGCTATGGTGGTGTCTGTGCCCCCTATAGACCTCCCCGGCTATGGTGGTGTCTGTGCCCCTATAGACCTCCCCGGCTATGGTGGTGTCTGTGCCCCTATAGACCTCCCCGGCTATGGTGGTGTCTGTGCCCCCTATAGACCTCCCCCGGGTATGGTGGTGTCTGTGCCCCCTATAGACTTCCCCCGGCTATGGTGGTGTCTGTGCCCCTATAGACCTCCCCCGGCTATGGTGGTGTCTGTGCCCCTATAGACCTCCCCCGGCTATGGTGGTGTATGTGCCCCCTATAGACCTCCCCCGGGTATGGTGGTGTCTGTGCCCCCTATAGACTTCCCCCGGCTATGGTGGTGTCTGTGCCCCTATATACCTCCCCCGGCTATGGTGGTGTCTGTGCCCCCCTATAGACCTCCCCGGCTATGGTGGTGTATGTGCCCCCTATAGACCTCCCCCGGGTATGGTGGTGTCTGTGCCCCCTATAGATCTCCCCCGGCTATGGTGGTGTATGTGCCCCCTATAGACCTCCCCGGCTATGGTGGTGTCTGCCCCTATAGACCTCCCCGGCTATGGTGGTGTCTGTGCCCCCTATAGACCTCCCCCGGGTATGGTGGTGTCTGTGTCCCTATAGACCTCCCCCGGATATGGTGGTGTATGTGTCCCCTATAGACCTCCCCGGCTATGATGGTGTCTGTGCCCCCTATAGACCTCCCCGGCTATGGTGGTGTCTGTATCCCTATAGACCTCCCCCGGCTATGGTGGTGTCTGTGCCCCCTATAGACCTCCCCGGCTATGGTGGTGTCTGTGCCCCTATAGACCTCCCGGCTATGGTGGTGTCTTTATCCCTATAGACCTCCCCTGGCTATGGTGGTGTCTGTGCCCCCTATAGACCTTCCCCGGCTATGGTAGTGTCTGTGCCCCCTATAGACCTCCCCCGGCTATGGTGGTGTCTGTGTCCCCCCTATAGACCTCCCCCAGCTATGGTGGTGTCTGTGCCCCTATAGACCTCTCCCGGCTATGGTGGTGTCTGTGCCCCTATAGAGCTCCTCCGGCTATGGTGGTGTCTGTGCCCCTATAGAGCTCCTCCGGCTATGGTGGTGTCTGTGCCCCCCCTATATACCTCCCCCGGCTATGGTGGTGTCTGTGCCCCCTATAGACCTCCCCGGCTATGGTGGTGTCTGTGCCCCCTATAGACCTCCCCCGGCTATGGTGGTGTATGTGCCCCCTATAGACCTCCCCGGCTATGGTGGTGTCTGCCCCTATAGACCTCCCCGGCTATGGTGGTGTCTGTATCCCTATAGACCTCCCCCGGCTATGGTGGTGTCTTTGCCCCCTATAGACCTCCCCCGGCTATGGTAGTGTCTGTGCCCCTATAGACCTCCCCCGGCTATGGTGGTGTCTGTGCCCCCTATAGACCTCCCCCGGCTATGGTGGTGTCTGTGCCCCTATAGACCTCCCCCGGCTATGGTGGTGTCTGTGCCCCTATAGACCTCCCCGACTATGGTGGTGTCTGTGCCCCTATAGACCTCCCCGGCTATGGTGGTGTATTTGCCCCCTATAGACCTCCCCGGCTATGGTGGTGTATTTGCCCCCTATAGACCTCCCCGGCTATGGTGGTGTCTGTGCCCCCTATAGACCTCCCCGGCTATGGTGGTGTCTGTGCCCCTATAGACCTCCCCCGGCTATGGTGGTGTCTGTGTCCCCTATAGACCTCCCCCGGCTATGGTTGTGTCTGTGCCCCCTATAGACCTCCCCCGGCTATGGTAGTGTCTGTGCCCCCTATAGACCTCCCCGGCTATGGTGGTGCCTGTGCCCCCTATAGACCTCCCCCGGCTATGGTGGTGTCTGTGCCCCCTATAGACCTCCCCGGCAATGGTGGTGTCTGTGCCCCCTATAGACCTCCCCGGCAATGGTGGTGTCTGTGCCCCCCTATAGACCTCCCCCAGCTATGGTGGTGTCTGTGCCCCCTATAGACCTCTCCCGGCTATGGTGGTGTCTGTGCCCCCTATAGAGCTCCTCTGGCTATGGTGGTGTCTGTGCCCCCCCTATATACCTCCCCCGGCTATGGTGGTGTCTGTGCCCCCTATAGACCCCTCTTGGTTATGGTGGTTTCAGTGTCCCCTATAGACCTCGCCCGGCTATGGTGGTGTCTGTGCCCCCTATAGACCACCCCGGCTATGGTAGTGTCTGTGTCCCTATAGACCTCCCCCGGCTATGGTGGTGTCTGTGCCCCCTATAGACCTCCCCCGACAATGGTGGTGTCTGTGCCCCCCCCATTGAACTCTCCCGGCTATGTTGGTGTCTGTGCCCCCCTATAGACCTCTCCGGCTATGGTGGTGTCTGTGCCCCCTATAGACCACCCCGGCTATGGTAGTGTCTGTGTCCCTATAGACCTCCCCCGGCTATGGTGGTGTCTGTGCCCCCTATAGACCTCCCCCGACAATGGTGGTGTCTGTGCCCCCTATAGACCTCCCCCGGCTATTGTGGTGTCTGTGCCCCTCTATAGATCTCCCCCGGCTATGGTTGTGTCTGTGCCCCCTATAGACCTCCCCCGGCTATGGTTGTGTCTGTGCCCCCTATAGACCTCCCCCGGCTATGGTTGTGTCTGTGCCCCCTATAGACCTCCCCCGGCTATGGTAGTGTCTGTGCACCCTATAGACCTCCCCGGCTATGGTGGTGTCTGTGCCCCCTATAGACCTCCCCGGCAATGGTGGTGTCTGTGCCCCCCCCCATTGAACTCTCCCGGCTATGGTGGTGTCTGTGCCCCCTATAGACCCCTCTTGGTTATGGTGGTTTCAGTGTCCCCTATAGACCTCGCCCGACAATGGTGGTGTCTGTGCCCCCTATAGACCTCCCCCGGCTATTGTGGTGTCTGTGCCCCTCTATAGATCTCCCCCTGCTATGGTGGTGTCTGTGTCCCCCTATAGACCTCCCCCGGCTATGGTGGTGTTTGTGACCCCCTATAGACCTCCCCCGACAATGGTGGTGTCTGTGCCCCCTATAGACCTTCCCCGGCTATGTTAGTCTCTGTGCTCCCCTATAGACCTCCCCCGGCTATGGTAGTGTCTGTGCTCCCCTATAGACCTCCCCCGCTATGGTGGTGTCTGTGTACCCCTATAGACCTCCCCGGCTATGGTGGTGTCTGTGCCCCCCTATAGACCTCCCCAGCTATGGTGGTGTCTGTGTCCCCCTATAGACCTCCCCGGCTATGGTGTTGTCTCTGTCCCCTATAGACCTCCCCAGCTATGGTGGCGTCTCTGTCCCCTATAGACCTTCCCTGACTATGGTGGTGTCTGTTCCCCCCTATAGACCTCTCCGGCTATGGTGGTGTCTGTGTACCCCTATAGACATCCCCGGCTATGGTGGTGTCTCTGTCCCCTATAGACCTCCCCAGCTATGGTGGTGTCTCTGTCCCCTATAGACCTCCCCCGGCTATGGTGGTGTCTGTGCCCCCCTGTAGACCTCCCCCGGCTATGGTGGTGTCTGTGCCCTCCTATAGACCTCTCCGGCTATGGTGGTGCCTGTGTCCCCCTATAGACCTTTCCGGCTATGGTGGTTTGTGTGACCTCCCCCGGCTATGGTGGTGTTTGTGCCCCCTCCATAGACCTCCCCCGACAATGGTGGTGTCTGTGCCCCCCCCCATTGAACTCTCCCGGCTATGGTGGTGTCTGTGCCCCCCTATAGACCTCTCCGGCTATGGTGGTGTATGTGTCCCCCTATAGACCTCCCCGGCTATGGTAGTGTCAGTGTCCCCTATAGACCTCCCCGGCTATGGTGTTTTCTCTGTCCCCTATAGACCTCCCCCGACTATGGTGGTGTCTGTCCCCCTGTAGACCTCCCCGGCTATGGTGGTGTCTGTGCCCCCCTGTAGACCTCCCCCGGCTATGGTAGTGTCTGTGCCCCCCTATAGACCTCTCCGGCTATGGTGGTGCCTGTGTCCCCCTATAGACCTTTCCGGCTATGGTGGTTTGTGTGACCTCCCCCGGCTATGGTGGTGTTTGTGCCCCCTCCATAGACCTCCCCCGACAATGGTGGTGTCTGTGCCCCCCCCATTGAACTCTCCCGGCTATGTTGGTGTCTGTGCCCCCCTATAGACCTCTCCGGCTATGGTGGTGTCTGTGTCCCCCTATAGACCTCCCCGGCTATTGTAGTGTCAGTGTCCCCTATAGACCTCCCCCGGCTATGGTGTTGTCTCTGTCCCCTATAGACCTCCCCGGCTATGGTGGTGTCTCTGTCCCCTATAGACCTCCCCTGACTATGGTGGTGTCTGTCCCCCTGTAGACCTCTCCGGCTATGGTGGTGTCTGTCCCCCTGTAGACCTCTCCGGCTATGGTGGTGTCTGTCCCCCTGTAGACCTCTCCGGCTATGGTGGTGTCTGTGCCCCCCTATAGACCTCCCCGGCTATGGTGGTTTGTGTCCCCTATAGACCTCCCCCGGCTATGGTGGTGTTTGTGCCCCCTCCATAGACCTCACCCGACAATGGTGGTGTCTGTGCCCCCCCCTATTGACCTCTCCCGGCTATGGTGGTGTCTGTGCCCCCCTATAGGCCACCCCGGCTATGGTGGTGTCTGTGCCCCCCTATAGACCTCTCCCCGCTATGGTGGTTTCAGTGTCGCCCTATAGACCTCTCCCGGTGTCAGGACTCTGATCATTTTTTATTACCTTTTGTGCATTACTGCCCTTTCTCAAGATGGTGTCTTTGGTCTCATGTGCACTGTGTCTTCCTGCTATAAAACTCCACCCCAGTCTTCAGTCTGTGCTAGAGTATTCTGCCTTGCATCCAGCTCCTGACCTCTGGTGACTCCCTGGCTATACACCTGCTCCTGTGAACCTGTGTGGTGATCCTGCTACTCTGCTCTGAGTTCCTGCTGCATACACCAGTTCCAGTAATCCTCTTTCATCTGCTGCTCGTGTTACTTCCATCTGCATTTGCTGGACATGTAAGATGTTTCTGCTCTGCAAGAACCTGAGACTATTAACCGGGCCTCCCTGGTTGAGCTAAGATATTATTTGAACTGCCTTATAAGCATATCTATCTGTGTTTTGGACTAAGCAAGGACTTGTTCGTGTCAAGTATCCTCAAGAATAATTGTGCTTCATAGACTTTCTGCTTGATTGCATTTTCCTCTGAAGTTTCCTATAGACTGCTGAGCTGCATTTAATATTTGCACCAAGTGTTGTGGACTTGAGTTTCTCTCTGCACCTGTTTGAATCACCGTGTGACAATATAGACTTTACCATGTATAAAACTGTGTCCTGTAGTTGTCTTGTTCCACGCGAAGAGTCTCCTGAGTTATCCCCTATAATTATTACACCCGGCTATGGTGGTGTCTGTGCCCCCCCATTGACCTCCCCCGGCTATGGTGGTGTCTGTGCCCCCCTATAGACCTCCCCCGGCTATGGTGGTGTCTGTGCCCCCCCATTGACCTCCTCGGCTATGGTGGTGTCTGTGCCCCCCCCCCATTTACTTCCCCCGGCTATGGTGGTGTCTGTGCCCCCCTATAGACCTCCCCCGGCTATGGTGGTGTCTGTGCCCCCCAATAGACTCCTCCCTGCTATGGTGGTGTCTGTGCCCCCCTATAGACCTCCCCCGGCTATGGTGGTGTCTGTGCCCCCCCATTGACCTCCTCGGCTATGGTGGTGTCTGTGCCCCCCAATAGACTCCTCCCTGCTATGGTGGTGTCTGTGGCCACCCCATTGACCTCCCCCGGCTATGGTGGTGTCTGTGCCCCCCTATAGACCTCTCCCGGCTATGGTGGTTTCAGTGCCCCCCTATAGACCTCTCCCGGCTATGGTGGTTTCAGTGCCCCCCTATAGACCTCCCCCGGCTATGGTGGTGTCTGTGGCCCCCCCCCATTGACCTCCCCCGGCTATGGTGGTGTCTGTGCCCCTCCTATAGACCTCCCCCGGCTATGGTGGTGTCTGTGCCCCCCTATAGACCTCCCCGGCTCGGTTACTGCATGGCTGATTTCTGCACTGGCCCTCCTGTCTCTGCTCGGTTACATACTGTTTATTACTTCATAGCTTTTTGCTGTTCCCCCCACCTGTTCTTTGGCTTTTTTCTCTGCTCGCTCTCCTGGGGTTTTGCTACTTGTGTTATGTGTTTTCCTTATTCGCTTACATGACTTGTATTTTTGCAGAGAATGGGTCCAGAGAGAATCTTGCCAAACCAGAGTGAGGATCTCGGGGAACCGCAGGATCCCCCAATAGAGTGGAGTGGTGGGGAGGAAGAGGAAGATGAAGAGCTACAAAGTGGATACCAGTATCAACCACTGAACCAAGATCCAGAAGATGGAGCGCAGACCGAAACTGACCTGCAGGAGAGATTGCAGGTAGGAATGAGCGAACGTGCTGGGCCGTCACTGGGGTGTCGCGGTGCCGGGCCGTCACTGGGGTGTCGCGGTGTTCTATGTAAAACTCGAATCCACGCTCCGCATCTTTGGCGCCTGTTATGCAGCCAATAAGCATGCGGGGATTGCCTGTGAGTCACTGTAGTGCCGTAGCCATCTTGGTTGTGGCATTACTGTGACTGGCTGGCTATG